>NC_132918.1:19641059-19978559 GCF_047675955.1 Chlorocebus sabaeus
GCTACATAGATAAAATTGAGCTGGTTGATAAAACCATATTTGTTTAATTATCTCCGAATCATTTCTAACACTAAGGCAAATTAAAGTTTTCACTGTGACAGCACTTACCCTTGGGGACTAGATTTTTTTTCTTAATGCCCAGACGCTTTTTAGAATGATTTTACCTATATTGGACGCTATCATCATTTAAAAAACCGTTGTCATCATGAACAGATGTAGCAGGTATAATTATTGCTCTGAGCAATAACAAATGACTGCTTTCACTTTTGAGATTCAGGCATGAGGCACAGAATCTAATCTGTCTTAGTTTCCAGGTGCAGGGTTGTGAGCAAATAACTTTAAAAAATGTTGCCTACTTTGTAGCTGATTCAGATCATGGTTCTGAATTTTATATTTGGTATAATATTATATTTGATATAAAATTATCCAGTAACAGTAGAATTTTAAAGTTGTACAAAAGACAAAAGAAGATGTTTTATTCTTAGTGGAGCCTTGGAAAGATTATTTATTTTATTTTAGTTTAGTTTTGACTGTCATCTATTGTTACCTTTATAACTTATTGTTATATCCTTATAGATGAAGCTTGATTGTCCCTTTTACAACACATGGGTTTTTTGGTTTCAGAAATCCTGATCACTTTTATATACAATTTTATATACCTTAAAACATCAAACTTTTTAAATTGTTTGATTAAAAATGCACACAATATTAGATGTCACTGAAAGGTTTCTTGTGAATGTTGAAAGTTTTTTTGTTTGTTTGTTAACATTTATGGGGCTAGGTGTGCGGTGGCTCATGCCTGTAATCCCAGCACTTTGAGAGGCCAAGGCAGGAGGATCACTTGAGCCCAGGAGTTTGAGACCAGCCTGGGCAACATGGTGAGACCTCATCTCTACAAAAAAACATTTTACAATTAGCTGGGTGTGTTAGTGAACATCTGTGGTCCCAGCTATTCAGGAAGCTGAGCCTGGAGGTCAAGGCTGAGTGAGCCATGATGGAGCCACTGCTCTCCAGCCTGGGCAGCAGAGTGAGACCCTTTCTCAAAAAACATTTTTTTAACGGGAAGAGTAGTCAGTTTGGTTAAATAAGATTTTAAAAACTCGTAATTTTTGTAAACTTAAGTAATAAACTTTATAGGTAAAAGAAGGGAAATTAACTCATGGCTTTGTTTTTAGTAATCATTTTTCATAAATAATGGTTAAGTAAATAATAAATGATAAATTAAAATACCCATGTCAATCTCTAGAAGTATTCTTTGAAATGGAAACATTAATAATAAGGTATTGGCCTGGCGCGGTGGCTCACGCCTGTAATCCCAGCATTTTGGGAGGCCAAGCTGGGCAGATCACGAGGTCAAGAGATCAAGACCATCATGGCCAACCTGGTGAAACCCCGTCTCTACTAAAAAGTACAAAAAATTAGCTGGGCGTGGTGGCATGTGGCTGAGGCAGGAGAATCACATGAACCCGTGAGGCAGAGATTGCAGTGAGCTGAGTTCGCACCACTGCGCTCCAGCCTGGCAACAGGGCGAGACTCCGTCAAAAAAAAAAAAAGTATTTCTACTTACATAGCTCCTTCTCAGGTTGCTTTCAATTCCATTTTCCTTTTTCTTTTTTTTGAGATGGAGTCTCACTCTGTCACCCAGGCTGGAGTGCAGTGGCCTGATCTTGGCTCACTGCAACCTCTGTCTCCCAGGTTCAAGTGATTCTCTTGATTCAGCCTCCCAAGTAGCTGGAACTACAGGCACCTGCCACCATGTCTGGCTACTTTTTGTATTTTTTTTTAGTAGACACAGGGTTTCACCATGTTGACCAGGCTGGTGTGGAACTCCTGACCTCCAGTGATCCACCTACCTCGGCCTCCCAAAGTGCTGGATTGCAGGCATGAGCCACTGCACCTGGCTCCATTTTCCTTCTTAAGTATAATCTTATACAATTGGATAACAAGGTGGTTAAGTTATAGACTTAAAAACTTTCTCCCATAAGTATGGAACATTATAAAAAGAGTGAAAAAATAAGGTGTCAAAGAGCTTAGGCTGTGTGTGTGTGTGTGTATGTGTGTGTATTTCAAGGAAAGATATTTTCTGTTTGCATATTACTGTATAAAGAGTCATTAGATTGTTGAGTAGAACGGAAAAGGAGAGATGTAATTGCATATCATTTTTGTAGATTCTCAGATGTTACTTTTTATGATTTAATCTTTAAATTACATAATAATAAGGAAGAGCCTGGGATAGAATCCTACATGTCCTAATATAATGTGTCATTGTGGGGATTTACTTAGTGTGCCTGTGAAAAATGTTAGTATCTGTTTGGAGTCATGACAGTTAGAAGCTAACAAAAACAGTTGAATTCCCAAAATCGTTATTTTATTTGTATTTTTTAATTATCAAAATTAAAAATATGTTCAGACTTGACTATCCTTTTTTGAAACCTTAGTGATTCTTGGTGTAGATACTGATTCACAGCTTGCTTTCAGTCAAATATTATCAAGAAATATGAAAAACTTCATTTGAGCAATTTTAAAGTTTTCCTTTCAGCCTGTCAGTAGTCATTTTTGCCTTGTTTTTAAATTTAATACACATAGAATTTAGTTTTCTGAAATTAAGAACACTTGATTAAATTTAGTTTTGGAAACATTTTAAGGCAGTGTGGTTTGTCATTGCAGGTTTATCAGGTAGAAGATGTGTGTGAGGAAGAAATGCCAGAAGAGTCAGATGAATGTGTCCGGATGGATAGAACCCCACCACCACCCACTTTGTCTCCAGCGGCTATAACTGTGGGGAGAGGAGAAGATTTGACTTCTGAACATCCTTTGTTAGGTGAGAAAATACCAACATTTGTGGGAATTTTTCCATTTGATAAATGTTAATAATAGGAAAAGTTGATTTTTTTCCCTCTCCTCCTTTCCCCTCTTTTTGTAGCTGGAACTACAGGTACACACCATTACACCTGGCTCATTTTTTATTTTTTGTAGAGATGAGGTCTTACTATGTTGCTTAAGCTGGTCTTGAACTACTGGCCTTTAGCGATTCTCCTGCCTTGGCCTTGCAAAGTGTCGGGATTACAGGTGCGAGCCATTGCCCCCAGCCTGTTTCTTCACTAGAGGTGATACTAAACGAATTTGTTATGGTAGTTAATTGTAACAAAATACAGATTTGAGTTTAAGATTTTTTTTTTTGAGACAGGGTCTCACTCTGTCATCCAGGCTCAAGCATAGCTCACTGCAACCCCTGTCTCCTGGGCTCAAGTGATTCTTCTGCCCCAGCTTCCAAATGGCTGGGTCTACAGGAACCTTCCAGCACACTTGGCTAATTTTTAATTTTTGTAGAGATAGGATCTCATCCTGTTGCCCAGGCTTGTCTCAAACTCCTGGGTACAAGTGATCCTCTTGCCTCGGCTTCCCAAAGTGCTGGGATTACAGGTGTGAGCTACCATGCCCAGCCTGGAAAATTCTTTAATAGCAGGGAAGCTCAATAACTTACAAATTGTTCAGTCCAAATGAAAACCTATCATTTCAGGCTTCTATATTTTCAGTGGTTTGTGCAGACATGTTTCATATGCTCATTCACATTCATGTATCAGGCTATTTCTAGTCTAAAAATTAGAATAAATAAAAATTCTTTCAAAAGATTTAAATTATACTTTCCAAAAATCATGAAATATTCTAAGCCGTATGTGATATTCCTCACAATTGTTTGTGATTCAGACTAAGTGCTTTCAAAAGTGTTCTTTAGTATTTATAGTACTTAATTTAAACCTCACTAAATTCTTACAAGAATTTGTAAGACATGAATTAAAAAAATTCTTACCTGGGCTTGTTGGTGCATGCCTGGAGTCCCAGCTTCGTTGGAGGCTGAGGTAGGAGCATCACTTGAGCCCTGGAGTTCAAGTTCAGCCTGTACAACGGAGCTACAAAAAAAAATTGTCTCTTAAAAAAAAGTTCTTGTGCTTAACCATTCAAAGTCTTATTCACTATTTCAGTGCTGTTTATGAGTTCAAACAAATCTCCTGTATGTGCCTCCTCACAAAGCTACTGTGTATCCTACGTATTTTACTAAACATAAGTGTTTCATGTTATTTTTTAATATTTATGAATGTTAGGATTAGAGGTTGGCACACTGCTCACTGTTCAGATCTTTTCTGCTGCCTGTTTTCTTTCTCTTTTTTTTTAAGAGACAGGGTCTTACTTTGTTGCCCAGACTGGCCTCTTAACTGCTGAGCTCATGTAATCCTGCCTCAGCGTCCTGAATAGCTGGTAGTACAGGTGCTCTCCACCATGCGTGGCTTGCTGCTTATTTTTGTATGGTCCAAGCTAATGATGGCTTTTACATTTCTGAATGGTTGAAAATAATCAAACGAAGAGTAATCGTTCGTGTCATGAAAATATATGTAAAATTCAGATTTCATTGTCCATAAATAGAGTTCTGTGAAACATAGCCACATGCTCATTTGTTCAGATATTGTGGCTGCTTTTTACTAACCACAAAGTTAAGTAGTTGTAGAAACCATATGACCGTTTATGGAAAGTTTGCTGATGCCTGATCTGAATAATACTGATCTTGGTTCTGGCTTTGTTGTACGTATTCTGTTCTATTGAATACGTACATTGCCCTCATGATCATTTTCAGTTAAGACGGACTACTACAACAGGCATGGAAACAAACTGTTATGGGACACTGTCCCTGTCTGCTGTCCAGGCAACCCTTGCCCTCTGCTTTCTTTAGCGTGCCATATCCCCTTCCCTTCTTTTCTCTCGAGCTTCTATTCCCTCATTACTATCGCAAATCTCTAGAGAGCCTAAAAGGGGAAATTTAATTTTCTTTTAACTTTTCCCCCTCCTGAAAAGTAGAAAACATTTAGTCAATAAACTTATATAAAATATTTAAGGTGAGTTTTATATTACTGCCTTTTTTTTTTTTTTTCTTTGAGACAGAGTCTGGCTCTGTCGCTCAGGCTGGAGTGCAGTGGCACGATCTCGGCTCACTGCAGCTTCTGCCTCCTGGGTTCAAGTGATTCTTCTGCCTCAGCGTTCCGAGTAGCTGGGATTACAGGCGTCTGGCTAATTTTTGTATTTTAGTAGACACAGGGTTTCACCATGTTGGCCAGGTGGGTCTCGAACTCTCGACCTCAGGCGATCCACCCACTGGCCTCTCAAAGTGCTGGGATTACAGACATGAGCCACTGCACCTGGTCTATTATTGCCTTTTTATTCAAAGTAATACCTCAAAAGACTTAAGAAAGTTTTTAGTATCAAATCTTTGTGATTTACACTGAAACGGTTTTATGTTGCTGCAGATTTCCTGGAGTTTTGATTTAAAGGCAGAGATGTAAGTTTTATTGCTAATCTGTCATGAGATGAGAGTTAAAAAAAATAAATGTCAGTTTTATTGAATAGTAAACTTACATTTTAGTTGTGATTTAATTACAAAATAAGCATTACTAATAGTACTTGAAGGAAGTTTAAACATTTCTGAAATATTGGAACACGAGTATCTTTCCATATTTTCCTCAGGAATGTAGTCTGAGATCCTGACAAGCACATCTCTCTGGCTAAATTGTCAAAGTACAATGTAGACTTGAATCTTCCTATAATTTACCTCATACTTATTACTCTTCTGTAATATTTGAGGGTGAACTAAAGCACAGGATGATTTTTTTACAGTAACTGTTACCAAATCTTGAAATAAACTAACTTGCAGAAATAGACTTGTTTCCATCTGGGATTCAGTTGTTATAAATCTTTAAAATGCTTTGAAAGTAAAAAGCATCTATACAAAAAGAAAAATCTCACATCTCTTGTTCAGTAAGTGATACTGAGAATAGACAGATTTGTGGCAAAATCTTATCAGTTAGAACTTGGGTTTTCTCTCATACTTCTCTTAAATCTAGAGGACATAAGAATTGTGTTTCTTTTCTATTATAATACATGAATGTTTCTCATGTTTTCGATTTTTACAACTTATGTAAATAGCTATTACTATCTTCAAAATAATTTACAGCTCTATTTTGAACAAAATTTAGGACTGTAAGTTTGGTACATTTATGCATATAATCTGGATATTAATTAGAACATACAGCAAACTTTATTTCTTGAACATACCAAATTATACTTAATGCAGCTTTATATTTTAGAAGTAAAGTATCTCTTATCTCTAAATCTGTAAGGGACATTAAAATTTTAGTTTAGGTTTCAGTTCTTCATAGATTTGTTTTTTCCATTCTATAGAAAAGTACCTTTCATTCCTACTTCAGAATTTTTAATCTTTCATCCTTTGTCCCCTCCTGGAAGTACATGTGAAGAGTTGGTATATGAGATAGGATTTTTGTGAAGTTCTTCAGTTTGATAACACATTTGTACAATTGTGTATTTGTTCCTAGAAATTGGCAAATTAACATTTTCTGCTGATTTTTTCTTTCTTTTTTTTTTTTCTTTTGCTTTTTATAGATTGTGTGACTTTGTGTGACTTTAAACAGGTTTTCCAGTACAGTTTGTTTTGGTGGATTATTTGGCGAAACTAGATTGATTTATGGATATAACTGCTGTGAAGGCTGGGCATGGTGGCTTATACCTGTAATCTCAGCACTTTGACAGGCTGAGGCAGGAGGATCACTTGAGTCTAGGAGTTACAGACCAGCTGGGCAACAAAATGAGACACCATCTCTACAAAAAACATTTGAAAAAAAATTATCCAGGCAGCAAGGTGCAGTGAGTGGCTCACGCCTGTAATCCCAGCACTTTGGGAGGCCGAGGCAGGCGGATCACAAGGTCTGGGAGATAGAGACCATCCTGGCTAACATGGTGAAACCCCGTCTCTACTGAAAATACAAAAAATTAGCCAGGCATGGTGGCGGGCGCCTGTAGTCCCAGCTACTCTGGAGGCTGAGGCAGGAGAATGGTGTGAACCCGGGAGGCGGAGCTTGCAGTGAGCCGAGATCGTGCCACTGCACACCAGATACAGCGAGACTCCGTCTCAAAGAAAAAAAAAAATTATCCAGGCATGGTGGCACACACCTGTGGTCCCAGCTACTCAAGAGGTAGGAGAATCACCTGAGCCTGGGAGGTTGAGGCTGCAGTGAGCCTTGATCATGCTGTTGGACTCTAGCTTGGGCCATATGTAGCCAGTCTCCCAAAAAAATACAAATAAATAAATCTACTTATTCTGTGGATTTCATGACCCCATTTCATTTAAGCATACTTTCAAAGTACTCCACTGGCCCACCTATACCCTTTGGAATATATAAATAGGAACATAGGGGATTTAATAGCTTAAAATTAAAAAACATCAAAACAAAACCAAGCAACCATTTTAGTATAAATTATTCGTAAGTTTATATCTTGAAACAGTTTCATGTCTCATGAGAACAATTTTTTTTTTTTTTGAGACAGAGTTTCAACTCTTATCGCCTAGGCTGGAGTGCAGTGGCATAGTCTTGGCTCACTGCAGCCTCCGCCTCCCAAGTAACTGGGATTACAGCTGGGTTCAAGCGATTCTCCTGTCTCGGCCTCCCAAGTAGCTGGGATTACAGGCATGCACTACCATGCCCTGCTGATTTTTTTTTTTTTGGGTAGAAATGGGGTTTCACCATGTTGGCCAGGCTAGTGTCAAACTCCTGACCTCAGGTGATCCACCCACCTCGGCCTCTCAAAGTCCTGGCATTACAAGCGTGAGCCATTGTGCCTGGCCCAATTTGCTAAACAAAGGTTTGAATAACTTTGAGCAAGTTACCCTCTTCTATAAAGTGGAAATAATAGTAGCTTCTACCTCAGAAGATTATTATACAGATTAAATGAGGTCTTAAGGTTCTTAGAACAGTTTTTGAAAGTATCAGATATTAACTATTGTTGTTATTATTTATTCTTGAATTCTCTTTCATTTGCTTGGGCAAAATGCTAAAAAAATTTTTAAATGACTTTTTGTTTTTTTTCAGAGCAAGTGGAATTACCTGCTGTGGCATCAGTCAGTGCTTCAGTAATTAAATCTCCATCAGATCCCTCACATGTTTCTGTTCAACCACCTCCATTGTTACTTCCAGCTGCCACCACAAGGAGTAACAGTACATCTATGCATAGTAGCATTCCCACTATAGAGAACAAACCTCCACAGGCTATTGTGAAACCGCAGATCCTAACCCATGTTATTGAAGGCTTTGTGATTCAGGAAGGATTGGAGCCATTTCCTGTAAGTAGCAAGCATATTTTGTGTGTGTTTATAATTTATATAACATTATTTTAAAAATGATATATTACTGTTCTCTAATAAAAAACTTGTAATTTTATTTCAAGAAAGTTGTCCATTTTAATCTAGCATTTATCTCTCTTTCTACTTCCTTTATTTCCAAATGTTTATGTAGAATTTTATGCCAGCTAAGTTTAGATGCATCAACTAAGGGAAAAAAATTTCAGGACACATTTTTATAATTTTTAGAGAAAGGTTGTTGGAAGTTTATCCAGTGAAATAAACTTTTCTATTTTTTCTTTCTTTTTTTTTTTTTTTTAGACAGGATCTTGCTCTGTTGCCTAGGCTAGAGTGCAGTGGTATGATAATGACTCACTGTTACCTTGACCCCTGGGTCTCAATTGATTCTTCCACCTCAGCCACCTGAGTAGCTGAGACTACAGGTGTGTTCTACCGTGCCCCACTAATTTTTGTATTTTTTTGTAGAGACAAGGTCTTGCTATGTTGCCCAGGCTGGTTTTGAACTCCTGAGGTCCCAAAATGCTGGGATTACAGGTGTGAGCCGTGGCGTGGCGCTCAGCCTATTTTTTCCTTTTAAGGGAATTGAAACGACAGCTGAAGTGTACTACTATTTTTATTTTTTTTTATTTATTTATGTTTTTGAGACAGAGTCTCTCTCTGACACCCAGGCTGGAGTGCAGTGGCACTATCTCAGTTCACTGCAACCTCCGCCTCCCGGGTTCAGGTGATTCTCATGCCTTAGCTACGTGAGTAGCTGGGACTACAGGCATGCACCACCATGCCTGGCCAGTTTTTGTATTTTTGGTACAGAAGAGGGGCTTTCACCATGTTGACGAGGCTGGTCTCAAACTCCTGGCCTCAAGTGATCTACTGCCTCAGCCTCCCAAAGTGCTGGGATTACAGGCGTGACCCACTGCACCTGGCCATAAAGTGTATTATTTTAAATCATCTGAAGTTACAGCTGAAGTTACCCTATTGATGGTTTGTAATTAGCCAATATATTTTCTCCTTATTCCTAAATTTTAGCCTTCAATCATATTTTTCAAATGCTTTAAAATGTTCCACTCAGAATGAAGGTGCTCTATCACTACAGGTCTTACAACTTGAGGCTAAGCTGTATATAAGTTGTATGCTAATATCTAGAGATAAACATTTTTCCTTGGAAAATATATCAAAGACAGGCAGATATAAAAAATATGAAAAATTTTTTGAAGGCATTTTGAGTCATCTGGATTTTCAGATTCATGGGTGAAAGTCTTGCATTATGGTAGATAGCTACCCAGTCAGTTGTTTTTGTGTTCAGTTTCCTCTGTGTATGTGTGTGGGTCAAACTTGGATTTCCTGTAACAATTCTCATACAGTGGATGGAGGAACAGTCTTTTTTCCCGTCTGTTCCATACTGACTCTGTAACTTTTGTTAAGTCATTCAAACTTTCTGATCTTTAGTTTGCTTATTCGTCAGATGGAAATGGTGCTCTGCTCTTATGGTTGTCGAGAGAACTAAATGTGCATAAATTATTCCCTATGGTACTTGGCACTTCATAGCCATAGCCATTGTTATCTGTTACCACTAGTGAGAGCCATAACTTTTGTTTTTCACGTTACAAAACTAATACATGTTCTAAATGGAAAATTTGGGAAATGTACAGGGCAAATGATCCCGATTAATACCACAATATGTTTATGTGTATATATACCACAGTACACATTAATACCACAGTATGTATATGTACATATATACCACAATACATATGTGGTATATATACACATATACGTATTGCGGTATTAATGTATATGTGTTTGTATATATAATGTATAGATGTTATATATACATACAGTCAAGATTATTATTGTACATACAGTTCTTTCACTGAGGAAATTTGAGTATTTTCTCATATTATTAATAGTATTGGAAACATTTTGAAAGGTTACATAAAATTTCACTTTATGAACATCCATGTAATCTTTCCATTATGTTGGACATTAGGTTTCCATTTTTTCACTGTTCAAATAGTTCTGAAAGGAATATCTGTATGTAAATCATAGGCATTTTAAATAAGTTTCTTAGTATGAATTTTTAGAAATAGAGTTATTACATAGATATTCATAAGACTTGATATGAATTGCTGAATTATTTTTTGGAAAAATGATTTAAATTTATTCATCCGTGAGAAGTGTATGCCCTTAGTAGCATTGAATATGAGTTTTTCTTTAAGCAATAACTTTAATGAATTTTAATTTCACTTGAGGCACATTAAATATCTAACTGACATGAACAAAATTTTTTAAAAGTTTGTGAGTGATTATACTCTAAGGTTAAATGTAAAAATTTCTATCCAGTAAGCTGTTGTTCCCCATATGTGGCAGATATTGGAGATTTAACCAGCATTCTTGAGGAATAAGATGTTCTAGTCATTCTGTTTTTTAAATTAGCTGAGGGCTCACCAATGAATCAATGAATATATTTGGTCTGAGTTGTTTTTGTTGAAAATATTTCTAAAATAAGTAGTATTCCTGAGTTAACCAAGTATACTGAATATAAGTGAATATTTTGATGTTAATTTGTTAATATTTGAAGATTTTCCATTTCCTTTGTGATTATAGTGGATTAAGTTGCTAAACTAGGATTCAGAAGACTTGAAATCTAGTCCTCATTCTATTTTTGTAAACAAATCACCTAAACACTTTGAATTTTAGTTTTCTTAGAAGCTTTGTGCATGAAAAATCTTAATTAGTTGAGGATACTGGCAAATCAAAATTTACTGATGATCTTTTCTTTGTCTTGCATTCATATGGAAAACACTAAAATTGGCTGGGCACGGTGGCTCACGCCTGTAATCCCAGCACTTTGGGAGGCTGAGGCAGGCGGATCACCTGAGGTTGGGAGTTTGAGATCAGCCTGACCAACATGGAAAAACCCTGTCTCTACTAAAAATACAAAATAAGCCAGGGGTGGTGGCACATGTCTTTAAACCCAGCTGCTTTGGAGGCCGAGATAGGAGAATCGCTTGAACCTGGGTGGTGGAGGTTGTGGTGAGCCAAGATCGCACCATTGCAACAAGAGCAAAACTCTGTTTCCAAAAAAAAGAAAGAAAGAAAAAGAAAAGCTTAGATTTATGAAGAAAAAAATTAGTCTCCCAAAAGAACTTGAGAGAGAATTGCTTGAGTAGACTTTTTAAAGTTTAAAAAAAAAAAACCCAACTCCTAAATATACTGACAGTTACTGCCTTTGTTTTTCAGTGTTGGAGTGAGCTACCAAAATATTCACAGTGCAGGATAACTGGATGATTAGTATTAATTCTGAAGATAAGGAATTGCTGAATTTTAAGATTTTTTTTTCCAAAAACTACTTGCCTAAACTCAGACAGCAGGTTCCATTTAACAGAGACTTTGAAGCAGCTGTACTGCTGGTGACCAGAAATAAACCATTCACATCCAGACTGCGTCACCTTTTCCCAAGGAATAAAGCACTTAATAAATGGATCTGATGAGTTGAACTAGTAAATTATCATAAATAGGTTTCATTTCAAGAGTTTTTAAAACCAAGTTATTTCTGAATGTCTTTTTAGAGGTTGTTTCATTTTTTTGTTTCTCCTTTTTTAAAGGTGAGTCGTTCATCTTTGCTAATAGAACAACCTGTGAAAAAACGGCCTCTTTTGGATAATCAGGCAATAAATTCAGTGTGTGTTCAGCCAGAGCTACAGAATAATACAAAACACGCAGATAATTCATCTGACACAGAGATGGAAGATATGATTGCTGAAGGTTTGTGGGTTTCACTTAAGACACCCTTTAATTTAACTTTGACTTTTACTGCTTAAAACAGGATGTAGATTTTTATTCTGTACAGAATTTCACTGGAAGTATTCAACTTTTATTCTCATATAATGCACCATTTGACTAAAATAATGAGAAAGCTAATCAGACTCTCAATGGTCACATAGCCAAAATAGCAAGATTAGTGCTAATTTCTGCAATGTCAATTTGACTTTTGAAGGAGTGTAGGTGGGAAAAGTTCCATCATATGTGAGAGAAGGCAACTCAGAATTTTAGTATCAATACAATCAATTTTCTTTCTTTTTTAAAGCAGACTTAAGTAACAAATGAGTATTTTACTGAGTTTGCTTAAAATTTTAGAGCCTCTGGGTTGTTTTGTTTCAGAGCATTCTGATGTTTGACATCAGGTGGATATTGTAATTATATTAAGTATATACTCTTCATTTCAAGAGGCGATTACATTTGTTCAGTGAGGAAACTCCTTTTTTATTTAGACTTTATTCTAATAAAGAATGAAATAAGGCCAGGGACGGTGGCTCATGCCTGTAATCCCAACACTTTGGGAGACTGAGGCAGGCAGATCACTTGAGGTTAGGAGTTTGAGACCAGCCTGACCAACATGGTGAAATGCTGTCTCTACTAAAAATACAAAAATTAGCCAGGTGTAGTGGCATGCACCTGTAATACCAGCTACTTGGAAGGCTGAGGCAGGAGGATTGCTTGAATCCCGGCGGCAGAGGTTGCAGTGAGCTGAGATTGCGCTGCTGCACTCCAGTCTGGGTGACAAAGCAAGACACCATCTCAAAAAAAAAAAAAAAATAGGCCAGGCACGGTGGCTCATGTCTGTAATCCCAGCACTTTGGGAGGCTGAGGCGGGCGGATCACAAGGTCAGGAGATCAAGACCATCTTGGCCAACATGGTGAAACCCCATCTCCACTAAAATATATATGTATAAAATATATTTTAATATGTAATATATAAACATATATTATATAATATATATTTTAATATATAATAATATATTTATATATATGTTTATATATCTATATATAAACATATATATAAATATATTATTATATATAAAATTTATATATAAATATATGTTTATATATAGATATATAAATATATATGTTTTAATATATAAAAATATATATATTTATTAGCTGGACGTGGTGGCGTGCGCCTGTAATCCCAGCTACTTTGGAGACTGAGGCAGGAGAATCGCTTGAACCAGGGAGTCGGAGGTTGCAGTGAGCTGAAATTGTGCCACTGAACTCCAGTCTGGTGACAGAGCAAGACTCTGTCTCAAAACATAAATAAAATAAAATAAAATAAAATAAAATGAATAGAAGTCCAAGTGGTATCCAAAATGACTGAAGGAAAGCAAACAAAAAAAATGAAAATGATATTTTATACTTTGAATTTGCTATTTAAAAGCAGCTAAGTTTTTACTGTTTTTTGGGGTGAGATTTCTGAATTGCCATATTCTACAGGAGCATCTTCATGAGACTATTCCTCTTAATTTTGATCATGACCCTTCAGGTGTTAGAGTTCAATTTAATGCAGTAGCATTTAGAATAGTCAAGGCCTTGTAGTAGTGAATTAACACTTGTGTCTTAAGTAATTATCATCAGTGTAATAGTATATTTCATTAAAATTAATTTATTCACTTTACAAATATTTATTGAGCCTATACTATGTGCCTTTACTTCGCTAAATCAAGCAATATAGCATGTTGGTAAGCAAACTAGGTATGTCTTTGACCACAGATTTTCTAACTTAAAGGATGACACCTTTGACCTTGTTGGTTCTTTATAAACTGTTGCAACATATTAATCACCGTTTTACTTCTTATTTGAACAGCGAAGAGTATACTAGTTTAAAATTTGATTTTTACTACTTGAGTTCAGTTTGATTTGTGTTAATTTGAAAGAATGTTAACCATGAAAACTAAAACATTCATTAGAATTGTATAATAAATCCCCAGTCACCCAGACTCAACATTATCACCCAATTTCAACATTATTTTGCAACATTAGCTTCATCATTCATTTTGTTTTCCTTCCTCCATTCCTAACCCCCACTGTCTTCTCTCCCCTCCCCTCCCCTCTCCTCTCTTCTCTGTTCTTCTTCCTTCCCCTTCCCCCTTGCCTCTTTTCTCTTTCTTCTCTTTTCTTTTCTTTTCTGTTTTAAAGAAAATTGTAGTCACTGGTACATGTATCAGTGTGTATCTCTCAAAATAATACACATTTGCTTATAATGCCATATCACACATAACAAAATAATAATTCGTTGGTGTTATATAATACCTGGCCCATATTCATATTTCCCTAATTTTTTAAGTCCTTTTATAGTTATTTAGTTAAATCAGGATCCAAATAAGGTCTGTATTGTGCCTTTTGTTTTTATGAATTTCATTTAATTCTCAAATACTGTCTTTTAATTACACATACTATTTTATCTGAGAACATTTCTCATGTGAAGTGAAAAGTAATGAAAAACTGTGCAGGTATTCTTTTTTTCTTGGCCTATATCTACAATATGTATATAAATGAAAGTTCTAGGCTAAAAAGTATTTATAATGTGTCCCCCCGTGTACACAATAGGAAGAACATGGAAATCTGCTTAGGAAACTTTACCACATGCAGTATGATCCTTAGTTTATAATATAATGGACATGTAGTACACGTTAGACTATTCTAGAACATGAGAGATATATGTATGTATGTATATATTCTTTACATACATAAAGAAGTAAAATACAATCCCCTTTCCCTCCATGAGCTTTTCATGTAGTTTGGAACTAGGGATCTAGGGGATCTCCATACAGAAAGGTAATGAAGGAGCTACAGATGGTATATTTACACTGAATTATATAGACAGGAAGAATTTAGAACTTTAAAACTGGCTAAGATTATTCCCAGTGTGGTGGGTTTCCAATAAAAATGAGATGTGAGCTGGGTCGTAGATTTAATGCATAGATTTAAGATAAACAACAAGAACATTTCAGATTAGAACACTAAGAGTAAGTGCATGAAGAATGTGTAAGTGCTAGGTAACTTTAAGAGAGGGCAGTGAAGAGTAAAGGATTGGATTAGAGGAGTAGTGGAAAGTATGACTGGCAGAGTCAGTTTCTGGAGAACCTTGGATATTAGAAAGCAAGTTTGAAGTTAGGTGGATGGTTTGAAGCTGGGCGGATGGTTACTGAAGATTTTTAGGCAGGTGATATGAATAAAGGAGTGTTTTTGGAAACTTTGTTGGCCATCTGTAGAATGTATGTATAAGTTTTGCATGTAATTGACACATATAGTCATGGTGGGAAGAGGAAGGAAAGGACTGATGTTCTCAAGGCAAGTGGGTAGTTCAGCAGGATATGATATCAGAGTAAGGAAAGGAAGATGTAGAGATAATATATTTCATACAGGAGAAATATTTATATAAAACGTGCTAAAATTTTAAATACTTTCTAATTTAATTTCCCAAGGTAATTTTATAATTTTCATGTTTCTATTACTATGTACTTAAGTGTTTATAGGAAGTACTGTAGTGTAAAATGGTGAGGTCACTTATTTAGTGGCTTTGCTTTTAGTGGTACATATAGTTTCAACATAAAAAACCTCATGGTAAGCATATAAAGGATAAACTGTGGTCCTCTTTAGGCTGGTTCTATAACGAGAGTCTGCAACCAGTAGATTGTGATTCATCAAAGTAGCTTATGGTCTTCCTTGATATATCATCACACTGATTATGATTTCCATCTCATTGCCTCTTTTTGCTGCTGTCCTCATGTGATTTCAGGTCTTTGGGGGAAATAAAAAATAACTTCCCCTCATGCCACAAAATGGGGGATCTAGATTAGGAAGCAGGTTTGGCCACTTCAGTAGACATCCAGAATAATATTATTAAAGAAGATAAGAATTTAATTTTCTCTGACATAACCCAAAGATCAGCAGTCCAGGGCTTATGTGATAGTTCCTTAGTACTGGGCACTCAAGCTCCAGGGTCTTATGTCTCTGTCATCCATAGAATGTTGCTTTTATTTCCAAGATGACTGATCTTCATGATCACATTCTAACCAATGAGATGGGGGGAAGGAGCACCACCTGGAATTTGTGAGCATTTACAGTCATATGCCATTGGTTACAAATCAGCCACACATAGGGCAGAAACTTGTTTTTAATCTGGGTGGCTATGTTCGTAGGGTTTTGTTACTATGGGAGAAAAGCAAAGAGTGGATGCTGGAGAATTACCAGTTGTCTCTGCCATAGAATTCCCATTTTTATTAGCTAAATCAGCAGTTCTTAAAAAATTTTTTGGCAGTTTTTAAATTCATAAATGTAAAAGAGTGACCTTGGTAATATTACCAAATTTGTTAAAAATATGACTGAACATTAGAACAAGAATTTTTGAATCTGTTAATGTCTCTCACTTCTTTATGAGAAATAAAACTGATACTCTTATTTTTGTTGGATTAACTGTAAACCATTTCTGTTTGGTATTTTCTCCTCCTTCATTAAGTATTCTAATTTATTATCAGGTGTTGTATGTTAATTAACAGAAGATCTTTGAAACAAAGCTTTTAGCTAGCATATCCTGTTCCTGGAATAACCTTGAGGAATGGACTCTTTCAGGGCTGGAACTAATGGCAGTGGTGGTCGAGTGAGAAGTTCTGTCTCCCTACAGGCTTTTCAATCAGATCAGATTATAATAAGATCAGATTATAAGCATGACAAAAAAAAAACAGTACCTCTGGGAATTACGTTGTCAGGTCTCGGGAATGTGTTGGTGGATTTCCTGACTGGGCCGTTGGAAGGTCATTGGAAGGAGCAATTTTTAATTTACTTGTTTTCAGACTGTTTCTTCCTCATTGCTACTAAATTGATGACTTTTGCTTGTGAAGGTAGTCCTGAGAATTTCCTTAAACTGGTCACTTGTCAGTCATGATTTCATTATTCAGGATAATGTATTTGGATGCCCCACCAATGTCAAATATTAATTCACAGTTTGTTTTTTAGTAGTTCTTGCTACTTCACTTAATTTAGCACTTTGCGATCTGCTTCCCCAGTAAAACTGGGATAATGTAAGTACCGGAGCCTACTGAATACATGCCACCCATGTCTGCATTTCTGAATCCCTGTATTTATCTCAGTCTTTATTAAATGAGTAACATAGAGCACACATATGGAGTTCACAGCTAAAAGGTTTGGTTAGTAAAAGTAAAATGCTTTTAGTAAAATGCTTTTGTTGCATTTTTTATATGACTTGGCAAAGGAATTATGATGATACAGGAAAATGGCAAAATGTGGTTGATTTAAAAATTTAACAAATTTTACTAAAGTATTTCTTGAGCGCTTATTACATGTCATACTACCCTTTTAGTTCTTACGTGGAAATTAGGATATGGAACTATCACTTTTAATGCCTACTACCTTTTGGGCACACATATAATTGTCACTTCAATTCTTTGGGAAATGTATTATAAACCCCATTTTACAGATGAGAAAATTGTGGTTCATGAAGATTAAGTTGTTTGCTTATGGGTGACTCCTGCTGAGTACCCCAGAATTTAGGATGGAAGGTTCTTTGTGCTCTGTGTTATTGCCTGAAAATGGTTACATATGTAGGGTGGAAGAAGGACATTCTAAGTTAATAGGGAGCACCCATTAAGTTGAAAAAAAGCATGATGAAAAAAAGCATCAGTGATTGGAAATTATGAAACTGTGATTTTTAAGCCTAGTTATTTTTATTTTAATGCAATATAACTAAAAGGAGCTGTTTTATAATTAGATATATGCATATTTTTAAAGAATTTTACGTATGTGTATATATGTGTGAATGAGATGGGGTCTTGCTTTGCTGCCCACACTGGTCTCAAACTCCTTGTCTCAAACGATTCTTCTGCCTCAGCCTCCTGTATATACATCTCTATATGTTTTATCATATACTGCAGATCTTCAAGAGAGTTAATTATTTTACATGCTCCTGTAAAATCAGACATATCAAAATTTCACCTTTTGAAGCCGCCTTTATTCTCTCCAGTTAGAATTAAGAGTTCCCTGCTATGTATCTCCACAGTGCAATTTATCAAAATTCATATCCCACACTCAGCTTTTTGAAAGTGTTCCTTCTGGAGGGTAGTGCCTATGTTATTCACTTTCATTGCTCTCCCAGTGTTTATAAAATTTTTTGTACATTTTAGATGGATTGTAAGCAAGGTGAACCTTTTAAAATGTTATGCTTATTTATATAGAAAGAAATTCCTTATAATTTTTATGCAGAAGCAAGAGGGAATTAGTAGCAGTGGTTGTGTTTTGAAGGCTTTTGCCCCGCGAGAATGGCTGTGGATTGAAAAGTTAAAGGGCCATTGGTTTCCTAGCAGTATCCAAAGTACAGACTAAAAGAAAATTTGCATAATTAAATTTTTGGAACCTTTTTTTCCTTTGTTTCCTTCTTTTTTAGAGACATTAGAAGAAATGGACAGTGAGTTGCTCAAGTGTGAATTCTGTGGGAAAATGGGATACGCTAATGAATTTTTGCGGTCAAAACGATTCTGCACTATGTCATGTGCCAAAAGGTATTTCTGTGCTCTTGAATTTCCCAAAGGACAGATAAATAGCCATTGCAACAAAACCAAAAAACCCTTGAATAGCTTATCAAGGATAACTGTAGATATTTTAATATGTAATATCATAGAAGAAACCTAGATATTATTATATAGAAGAATAATGCAAATAGGCAGTATCTGGAGCCACTTAGTATTTAGTTATTAGATTTTTCTTTGCAAAAATTGCATATTCATAATACTTAAAATCAATTGTACAGTATAATCTAATATTAAAGTAGTAATCTCCTGATGGTAAGAATATATTTAGGAGAATCCCTCCAATGAAATGATCAGGATATTATATATTACTAGTCCTTAAAGTGTGTCAAAAACAGTATTTGTTTTATCAGCTGTTTTATCATTATTGAAATACTTTGATTTACTTTGTGTTGTTTTAAAATGTTTTCATTTGTTTGAATCATATTCTATTTATTTTAGATTTCTAATGGGACAGTTATAGTGTAAATTCCCCACATTGTTAACATTATCAGACAGCAAAATACTTGTCTTTTCTGAATTAGTATTTTCAATAGTCATTATTATAGATAAGTAGTGTTTTTTTTTTTTTTTTTTTTTTTTTTTTAAATACAGCATCTCACTCTGTGGCCCAGGCTGGAGTACAGTGGTGTAATCTCAGCTCACTGCAACCTCCACCACCTGGCTTCAAGAGATTCTCCTGGCTCAGCCTCCTGAGTAGCTGGGATTACAGGCACCTGCCACCATGCCCAGCTAATTTTTGTATTTTTAGTAGAGATGGGGTTTCACCATGTTCGCCAGGCTGGCCTCAAATTCCTAACCTCAGGTGATCCGCCTGCCTCGGCCTTCCAAAGTGCTGGGATTACATGTGTGAGCCACCACGCCTGGCTGATAATTAGTATTAATAACAAAATAAATGTTTAGTCTCTTCATTAATCGTATAATTCCCAAGTTTGGTTTATGTTAAGAAAGAACCCCACCCTAATTCTAATAATAAATCCTAGTAATACAGATACTTACCACTAAAGTTGAAGTGTATGCACACTATTTTGAAATTGGTTCTGTGTTCAAAAAGATAATTATTCTCTCAAAGGATTTAAGATCTTCAATAGGATGACTATAGCTTGTACTGTATTTCAAAATAGGTAGAAGAGAAGAATTGAAATGGTTCTAGCATGAAAAAAAGACAGATGTTTAAGGTGTGAATATCCCAAGCACACTGATTTGATTTTTCTGATTATATGAATGTATTAAATTATCACACATACCCTAAAACTATGTACATCTATTATGCATCCATAAAAAATAAATAACTTTAACCTCATGTAAAAATTAATATAATTATATACATCAAGGGAATTTCTTACTTGAACATCTTATTTCGTATGGGTTATTTCCAAAATATACTTAGTAAAACTTAAATAATAGAAGTGTTTTCCTCCAAAATTGGGTTCATTGTTTTGGTTGTCAGTCTGTTTTTCAGGTATGCTTTGATGTTACTGATAAACCAATAATCAAATTATGTAACTCATATTTAAACTTGAATTTTCTAGTTTGCATATACTACAAGAAAGAACAATGGTTATCTGATTCTGAGTGATTTAAAAACTCTGAAAACTTGGGGAAAGGACTCCCTTTCAGAATATTTTAAACTTCTTAACTATTTAAAAATATTTGAGGACACTTAATGCTGCCATCAGTCTTCTCTCAGAGATGAATGCTGAGTTGTCACATTAGTATCCATTCAATGAACCTCTTTAGCAAGGTAGGGGCCCTAACATAGGGAAATGTGGATGAGAGAGGGTAGATTAGGTCGGGGAAGAACCATTGCCATTTACATGTCTGCCTAGCTGTCTTAGAAAGCTAAATATTTAGGGACAAAATATCAAGTATAAAGCTAGCCTCTCTTTTCTGCTTTTCTTAACGGATAAAGAAATTTTGTCAGTTGATATAAATGGAAATCAGAAACCTACATTGCTGAGCCCACAAATGAGCACATTATGAACACAGCAGGATCTTGAATTGTTTTAGGGTAAAATGAATTGGCTATCAAGATGCTTATATTTTTATGGGAAAAATAGCATATTCATTATCATAGTACTTTTTATTTCCACCTCTTGATATCTTTATAAAATGTAGGTGAGGAGAATTTGTTGTGGTGTCAGCATATTGGTTCTAGAATAGTTAGCAATAGCAAAGTTAATTGGGATTTATTCTTGTAACTTTCTTGGAGCAAAAGAATTTTGAAGGCTGGGTGTGGTGCCACATGCCTGTAATCCCAGCACTTTGGGAGGCTGAGGTGGGAAGATTGCTTGAGCCCAGGAGTTTGAGACCAGCCTGGGCAACATAGTGAGACCCCCATCTCTACAAAACAGATTTTTGAAAATAAGTTACAAAGGCAGTTTCATATATGTAAAAATGAAACTGCATATATTTTTCCTAGCCTTTGCATAGCTTTTCAGAAATTTGTTTCTTAGATCATTTCTTCTCACTCTTCTTTCTAGGGGGAAAGTTTGGCAAACTCACCCAGGCCAAGTCTTTCCCATTGTTCATTTTTTTGTATGGACTCGTGAGCTAAGGATGATTTTGAAATTTTTAGTTTGTTGGGAAAAAAAAAATCAAAATAATATTTTGTGATACATGAAAATTATGTGGAATTCAAATTTTATTGTTACTGTTACTGAAAGTTTTACTAGAACACAACCATGCTTGTTCAATATTTTCTATTTATTTTTTATTTTTTAAATTTAGTTTTGTTGTTTTGAGTTAGGGTCTGGCTCTGTCACCTATGCTGGGTGCAGTGGCGCTATCACAGGTCACTACAACCTTGGCCTCCTGGGCTCAAGCCATCCACCCACCTTAGCCTTCTAAGTAGCTGGGACTACAGGTGTGTGCAGGCACACCTGGCTAGTTTTTGTATTTTTGGTAGAGATGGGTTTTCACCGTGTTGGCCTTAAACTGGTCTTGCCATTTATTGGTCTTGAACTCTGGAGCTCAAGTAATCCACCCACCTTGGCCTCCCAAAGTGCTGGGATTACAGGTGTGAGCCACCGTGCCTGGCCCAATATTTTCAATGGCTGCTTTCACACTATAATGGCAGAGGTGGGTAGTTGTGACAGAAACTTGTATGGCCCGTGAAACTTAAAATATTTACTATCTGGTCCTTCATAGAAAAAGTTTGCCAGTCCTCGTTCCAGGGCTTTAGGATCCATTAAAAGACATAGGATTCTTTTAAGCTGTCATCATGTCTTATAAAGGTCTATGTTCAAAAATATTAGGCGGTCTATTTTGATAAAAGAAAATCTTTCTTTAAAGAGTTATGTACTTCGAAATTTTCTGAATAGTGAGAGCAATGAATTCCTTGTATAACTTTAAAGTCTCCACTTTACATTTTCATTCTTTGATTTAATAATATTTGAAAAATCTTTTGTTAGCTGCTTGAGATCCTCTCCCTAGTATATTAAACTTTTAAAAATTAATGTCTCTTTGGAAGTTATTACTTAGAAAAATCAGTTTGAATAAACATTTAGATACTACATAACTTTTTCTTTTGGAAGCTTCCTTTTTTATTTTTGCTGCTGTGAAAATTGATTATCCTCTGTGTTTTGCAGGAAGTTTCCCACTGTCATGCTGTAATCAGGAAAAAACACAATACTTTATTGTAGTTGTCCAGTATTATACTGAGAGATATATTATGATAGAGCCTGTTTTTTGACCTTTAGCATAAGTAAATCCATTGAACAGTATAGTTATTTTACAAGGTCTTACATTCATTAATGATGTATTCACAGTTGCACTTTAAAGTCACAATTAAATACTAAATGGATTGTCCCATATATCATTAAATATTTTTTCTTACTTGAATTTCTTAGGTACAATGTTAGCTGTTCTAAAAAATTTGCACTTAGTCGTTGGAATCGTAAGCCTGATAATCAAAGTCTTGGGCATCGTGGCCGTCGTCCAAGTGGCCCTGATGGGGCAGCAAGAGAACATATGCTTAGGCAGGTCTGTATAAACCTTGCTTCAATGTAAAATACCCTTTTCAGAAATGCAAGGAAAGTGCAATGCTGTATTTTGCTTGTACTACATTTTCCAGCTTCCAATTACTTATCCATCTACAGAAGAAGACTTGGCTTCTCATGAAGATTCTGTGCCCTCTGCTATGACAACTCGTCTACGCAGGCAGAGTGAGCGGGAAAGAGAACGTGAGCTTCGGGATGTGAGAATTCGGAAAATGCCTGAGAACAGTGACTTGCTACCAGTTGCACAAACAGAGCCATCTATATGGACAGTTGATGATGTCTGGGCCTTCATACATTCTTTGCCTGGTATGTAATTCATCACTTTGGCCTTAATATTTTTCTTGTGCATTCACACACAGCAATGTTAGAAACATCCACACCTTTTTCACAAAAGGGCTAGAGAAGTACTGTGTGTATGTATAAATTAAATGGCATTTGTTATTGAAATATGATCTGTTTCCTCTTGCTTATTCCCTCAGCACTACTGGGTATTTTCTCATACCCCCCCAAGTCGATAAAAACTGACTAGTCCTGCTTCTGCTGTGACACCTCAGCCGGTGAAGATATTAAAGGTGCTTTCTTCTCTTCAGTCTGATTTCTCTCGAGAGGTCAGTAGAGAGATTGAATCAGACACTTCTTCCTTTCTGCTCTTCTATTTTTCTATTCTATTCCTCCTTATTTCCTAATTTAACCTTTTTAAAAATGAAGTAAGAGAGACTTTTTTTTTTACATTTTTGAAAGCTAATCAGAACCTTTTAAAATATGTTAAAAATTTGGTTTCTTTGAAAAAAATCAAGCTAGTTCTTTTAAAAGAAGGTACGTTCTTTCTTTTCAATAAATAAACATCAAGAGCCTTTCTGAAATTTTATTTTTCAAATAGAGAGCTGAAATTCAGTTGTATTCATTCTAATATTGAGGGTAACTTTCTTATTTATGTTTTCCTGTTCTCTCATTTTGATACTCTTTCCATCACCTTAAGTCTCTATCTTTTTTCCTTAAAACGACAATAATCTTTTATACCCACTTTCTCCAAGGGGCTGGCTACTAAAGACAGCTGCACCTTTGCTCATGATGAGACCCACACTAGTTATATATGTTAAGACTATATATATATGTATATATATATATTTTTAAATCAGTAAATCTTGTCATTCACTTTGGCCTTATGCATATGGAAAATGAGGAGACTAAAACAAAAAATTTATTTCCTTTTGGTTTTATTATGAATCATATCATTTCTCTTGATACAAGCTTTCTAGAAGGATACATTCTGTTTGAACTTGTCTACTAACTTTTTACAGTTTAATAAGCTAATTAATTAGCTATGTTGCTAATTAGTCTTTCTCTGATGGCAGCTAAGGTCTTAGAAGCATACTTAGAGCTAACATGCTCTACAAGAAAATATACTTAGAAATGATAAAGAATCTGTCACCCACTTTACTTCATATACAGAATTCTGTGAGATTTTGGTAAATTAGTTTATCAATAGCTTGTTTTAGAAATGCTAAGTTTAAAAAAAATATGGCCACTTCTAAAGAAAGATGGAATTGTTTAAAGTGGAGATACTCTATGGGAAGATTTTTAAATGTGTATGTGCCCACAAAAACTTAGGTGTGAATTAATTGCTGACCATGTGGATTTAGAATCTGTTTTAAACTGGATGTATTTAGAAGATACTGAGTCTTTATTGGTTGTGGTTTTAGTAACTAAGGAAACCAATTTTAGTTTTTGACCAGTATAGCTATCTTGAGAATTAACTTTGGAATCTATATGGATGCCTGGGGCTGGGCTTTGGTTCTGTCATCTTCAGAAGTAGTCTCACTCTTCCAAGTGGGCCACATGATCTGTTTGTGAGCCTGATTTTTCATTTGGGGGAAGTTTTTCTTTTCCTTTGTAGAAGAGAATTGGTTTATATCCTGAGGAAAGTAGTTGCCCAAATAATTAACAAATAATAGATACTGCTGATTCTTCTTTCACTTCTTTTTTTTATTTCAGCTAATTTTCCCCAGCATCCATTTGCCATGTGGCTACTTTACTAGAATGAAGGCAAATTCCTTTGTCTCATTCTTGCTTCATTTGAGTTAAACAAAAAAACATAAAACTTAATATTTCTTATAACCTAAAATGCTTGTCTTACAGAGCTCATCTAGACACTTAATTTTGTTGCTAGGTATTTAGAAAACATTATATGTCATAAAAAGGACACAGCTATTATATAATTTAGAATTGCTTATTACTGTTTTAGAGTCTGGTTAATATGACTCTTCTCTTTACTTACGAAATGGGAGTGTTTCCAAACTGCTTTGACAGGCCAAATAATAAGCTTATTTGTGTGATTAGTTATATCACCTTTCTCAAAGTTTTCTCTGCGTAATGCCTATAGTTTAAGGTAATCTCATACCAGAAAATGCCTTAATGATCATTTCTTTCTGCTTCTCTGGACTTTGTAAATATCGTTTTGAGCTTTTTTTTTTTTTTAGCTCTCATTCAGTGCTGTTTGTTTTCCCTGAGTAGTCTACTCCCAAGCTTTTCTCATAGAATGAACAAACTTGTAAATTTTGTAATCTCTTTTGTATTTTGTTTCTTTCCAGTTGAGATAGGCTTCCTTCCCTCTTTAATCAGGGCATTTATATTTACTCCTCCAGTTTTCTCTTCTCTTTGTATATCATCTTGTTAACCATCCTGTTCAGACTATGTTAGAGCTTGTATGCAGTAGACCAGAATCTCAGAGCTGTTATCAGAATGAAAAATTACTGCCTTCTAATTTTTTCTGCATTAAAAAGTTATCTACGGGAACAATTCTTATTTTCAATTTACTGCAGGTTATCTTCTTTAACCCTTCCTTGCTATGGTGAACTGCCTTTTGCAGAGATCAGTTTGTCCTCTATTTATTGAAGTGTGAATCCACAGTAGATTTGATTTTTCTATAGGCATATAAACTAGGAATCATTTTTGAAAACATGACTATTTACTGGTTTTTGTAATATCAGTATTGGGACTTGTTTATTCTGTAGTATTGAGTGGCACGTGATACGTTTTCACCAACCTTACTGTGGTCAGTTTTTGTGCAGGGTGTTTTGTTTTGAGTTTAGCTGGAGAAGTGATGCCAGACCCTTGCAAGGTCAGTTGGGACCCATGTGCAGAAGTCCTTGCCTGTGCTGACAGCTGCACTGCACTTGCTTCTGGTGAGGTGGAGCTAGCTCAGCTGACTGGCTAGCTCAGTGTCAGTTGGTGTTTGTTTTGTACACATCCCTGGGATCCAGGCATTTTACCAAAGTAGATGTTAATGTCAGAAACTCAGAACTTTATCTCAGTATACCTTGAGCGCTTAAAATTGTTTTTAAAATATATTTTTCTGTAATGAGTTTCTGGAAGCATACTTGCTTCCAATTTTTCTAAGTCACTTTATTTTTTTATTTCTATACTGATGTAACTACTCTTTTTTTGTGGTGAGCTTAAGAAAGTTGTGATCTAAAATGCATTCCTATTTGATCATGCTAATTCCCAAAACACTTTTTGTTCTTTATTATTTTACTAATACATTTACTGTCCACCTACAAGAGGATATGTGAGGAGGAATCTCACAATACGGAGGAACAGGAATGTGCTACATATTTTCCTCATGGAGAACTCCTTGTTTCTATTCCCAAATGTAGCTCTTATAGTTCTCATTACTTCTCATTGCTCCTGTTTTCTGAATCTAAGTAAGTCCCACCCTATCTTTCTCTCTCTTCTTTTCTTTCCTGTGTTCTTGTAAGTAAGACTGAAGAGAGAAGAACATTAGTTCTTTCATAAAAAGAAGGATGAAGTCACAACTAGATGCAAGATTAGTCAGTTTTGTCTGCCCAGTTTTGTTGAGCTACCTCTGGGAAAAGAAAAGGGGCTTTTCTATGGTGAGTAATCCCATTTCAACTATAGTTTCTTTTATAAGATAAATGGGCAAAAACATAAAAATTTTATAGAGGATATTGAAATGAATTTTTCAAAGTCTGAGAAATTATTAAAATAGAAATTGAAAAGCTAGTTGTTATATAGGAAACGGTAAAGATACAACTAACAGGACATGAGAAAAAAGCAAGAGAAAAAATGGACACACAGCTGTACACAGGAAAAAATGTTTGTATTGCTCTTACAGATAGCTCTTCTGTAGCAGATTATATTTTTGTTTATTGTATATTTACTAATTCAGTCCTTATTGACAAATATTATGTATTCAGTACCTATAATGCTTTGTGCTTTGTGCTGGGTTGTAAGACATAATCTTACATAAACAAGAGGATGATACATTTGCAAGTAGAAAGGATAATTGAACTAGCGAAATTGTGGCATCCAAAAGTGTAATGTAACTATTTTCATTTTTCATTATCTTTTTCTTTGTGTTTTCCCTTAGAATGCTGATTTGAATAAAATAGAAAAACTTAAGCTGTCAGTTTTTATGTGTATTCTTAAATTCATCTTAAAATTTTACTGTCTCTCAAGAAAGCTTCCATATTTTTGTATTCTCTCTGGTCTCAGCTGCTTAATTCATTACCTTTCCTATTGGTTTCTTTACCCTTAATGGGTAAGTTTGTTGAGTAATCCAGAATTGAAAATTTGGTAGACAGTAAAAACATGTGAGTTTCAGGTAGATACTAGCATTGTTACCTGCTAAAGCACCTGGTTTAGACTGAGAGCTAAAATATTGGTTATATGGCAGGAAATTCACCAGCAAGCTCATAATTTCAATAAGAATTGTTTTCTTAACAAAAGTGGAGACAAGCCCAGTGATACTAAGATTTGCAGTTGAAGTTACAAGTCAAGCAGTCTAATACATTTCAGCAGCATTGCAATAGATTGGTAATACAATATTGAGAGATTTGATCTGTCCTGAGTGAACAAGAAAAATATTTTAAATGTACTTGTCAAGTGAAGGTTACAAGTGGTACTTACTTAAGAAAATATTTCTAGGTTGTTATTTAAATGGCAAAACATTATATTTTTGTTTCCTCTTTACCTGTATGTGAAGGATGTATTATACAGAGATAAGTTCATGAGGTATAACTAGTTAACCTAAACCTGTTATGTGGCATGCTTTGAGGTAACACCATAGTCCTTTTTGTGAAGGAAGTATTATATCTAGACTTTGTACATTTTTACCTCTTATGAATTATTTCTATAACATTATTTTAGAGCAAGAATTCCAAGCAAATTGCTTTACCTGGAGTTTGAATTAATTCTTATTTTCAGAATGCAAATACTCTATTCTTCAAGAGTGAACTCAAGACTACCATAAATAAATTTCATTTGTTTCTCAGCCTGTATTTCAGATTCTCAGACCCAGTGAGAGCATAACTGTGACTGTTAGGAGTAATGTCTAATTGTTGTATATTTAATTCTAACTTCCGTTCTCTGGTCAAATTCCAGGCTGCCAGGATATTGCAGATGAATTCAGAGCACAGGAGATTGATGGACAGGCCCTTCTCTTGCTAAAAGAAGACCATCTCATGAGTGCAATGAATATCAAGCTAGGCCCAGCCCTGAAGATCTGTGCACGCATCAACTCTCTGAAGGAATCTTAACAGGAACATGAAACCTTGATAAAACAGCAGTTTTACTCTTCTCACACAAACTTGTAAGGTAAAGGCCTAACTTGGTCTAGAATATGACACTTACTGTAGTGGATAGCCAAGCACATTGGGATTTCCACATCAAATACTGACATTTCTTCTACAGGTATAATAATTCATCATACATTTTCATAATTAACAAACATTGGTAAAATTAATTTTACAGGTTACATGAAACATTGAAAGACTTGTTATAGAGGGCCATGATATTTTTCAAAGAAATGTGTTACACTAGATAATTTTTTTAAAGGTGATGTTTATCATTAATATAAAGAATCCTTTTAAAAGTAATTTAATGATTTACATTTCTCCTCTTTTGATTCGATTTTCTTATACATTTTTTTCTACCCTATTAGTTTTCTAAAGGTTGTCATGAGAGGTATGTTATGGAATAACTTAGTAGTCCAGTGACAGAATCATATGAAATCAGTGTACATTTTAAAAAATATGTCTTTTAGACATATGCTTTACCTATAAAAAAGGAATTGTGTTCTAGTATGAACAATACTGATCTGGAAGTGAGAAGAGTTAGTTCCTATTCCAAACTTGACCAAGAATTTGGTTTGACTGAGAAAGTTTTCCTCTCAGTTTTTGTACATTTATTTGGAGCAGTGGTTCTCAGTGGAGGTCAGTTTTGATCGCCAGGGAACATTTGGCAATGCTGAGACATTTTGGTTGTCACAGCTTGGGGCTGGGTTTAGGGGAGGGTTGCTACTGGTATCTAGTAGGTAGAAGCCAGAGATGTTTCTAAATATCTTATAATGCACAGGACAGCACCCCTCCACTATCAAGAATTATCGGTTCAAAAATGTCGGTACTGCCAAGGTTGAGAAACTCTGATATAGAAGGAGTGATAAATACTGTTTTCACCCAAAGGAATACTTTTAAAAGATGGAGCATACTAAATATATATGATGAAAGTATTATTCACATAACATTCATATTCTGCTGAATAATTTTTTCTAGTTTAATCATACTAGAAAAAGAAAAAAAGATCTACAAATTGTCCTATAAAATAAGGACTAACATGCAAATAATTTAACTCTCAGAAAGTACTAATTCATTCTGATTATCTTTCATACCTCTGTGCTCCTCTGCAATGATGAAGGCATAATATGATTATACCTATGAACTAGTGCATAGCCTTTTCTGGCAAGAAAATAGTTTGTAGCAGATATGTGGTTGCTCTTTGGATTTTTTTCTAATGTTGAACATGCTGGGACTAGCTAGAATGTACATTCCTACTTCCTTTAGCAAACGTTTGCATGCTTCCTGCAAAGCACTTACCAAGTGATTTCTCTTAAATCACCAGATATAATTTTGTATGTACATGTTTGAGGAAAAAAATTTAAAGCAAAACCTTTTACTGAACAGTGTTCTATAGAATTATGACACTAAAACAAAATTGTTTGTGGAAGCCCTGAAAGCTTTATAGTCCTGGACATCAAAAATTTTATTTGAGATGATGAATGTTTTGTTTTACTCTTTTCTTATATTACCACGATTGAGATATTTTAGTAATTGAAGGAACATACACAGATATTTGGCAGAAGTCGAGTAAGGAGGGGAAAATAAAGAGTCCATGAGTTTCAGTCATTTTCACTGCTCTTTTCAAAAAGATTGTGTTGAGCTAGTAGAAGACTAAAGATGTCACTGAAGACATCACAGATATTTATCTTTTGGCTTTGTGTACATTAGAGAATGTTGATTATTTTTATACAAAAATACAGCGGGTAATTTTTTTAATCTTTAGATGCCTCTTGTTTGAATGTATGCTTTGTGGAATTCTTTGTGTAGTAATGTTTTAAAAAAAGATGTTTACTGATAGTTACATGTAGGATTAGAATATGTAATATAATATAAGGCTCATGTTCCAGACCTACAATAGCTTGTAGTCTATGTTACATATTTCTTTATATCACATTTTTAATCATTGGATTAAAGTTTCAAGGAAAGCTAGGTACTCTATAATCGGTTTTCATTTATTAGTAGTTAATCATCATGACAGAATTGTCATATGCTTGACTTTTCCCCTCTTCTTGGAATTTCAGAACACAATACAGGCTAAGCATTAGTAAGAGACGGCTCACAGTATGAGGGAGGGAGGTGCAATGGAAAATCTTGCCTGGAATTAAAACTTCTCATAGATTATCCACAGTTAATACAAAGTTTATTATTTGGGGATAGACTCCTCCAGCAATAATGATTACCTCCCATAACTATATTACTATGGCCTTTAAGGTATCAATTTTGAACTGTGTTGTAGGCTCTCCTTTTATTTATTTGCTTTCCTACTAGCAGCCATTCTGTACTTATTGAAAGCCCCTGTGCCTACTGCTGTCTTAAAAGTATTCAGGAGGGGCTTACAGGAGGGTTTTCTATTGGAGAATACCTTATAATCTTAAATCTAGTCCAGATAGATCTCTGTTGTCCCCACTCAGAACATACCCAGAAGATGCACTTGCTTTTTTCAAGTGAGTTTTTATTTAAAAATGGCTTGTTTGCTATCACATTGGTACAGCTGTTTCTTCCAAGATGAGTTAATCATCTTAATTTCAAAGCTTCATCTATGTATAATGGATATATAGACAACACTGAGCATCCACCTCTCTCCTGAGCTTTAAAGCACAGTTTCAGTATGATATAGGTGGGGAGTATAATTGTTTTCATATCCTTTCATACTACTACTAATAGTTTTAGGATTTTAACTGGGGAGAGGTAATGACAAACAGGGAACATGAAGGTTCTTCCTACTTTTGCTACCTAAGTTTGCATTTTCTGACTTCCTTAAAGTGTTGCACTCTTTGTCCCATTGGGATACAAAACCGTTAAGTTTGAAATTTTGCTTTAAGCCTTGTGTTCCTAGGGAAGTTAAACAACTAAGAGAGCTGATTTGTGAAAACTATTTTTTATATGACATTAATATTCATCAAGCCTTGTGTAGGCATGTGTAAGACACAGCTATGCAGCTTTGAATAGTCAATATAGTATGAGATAGAGTGTTCCAAATCCTGTCATTTTTTAAGTAGCATATTATTGCCCTGATGGTACTGTTACTTTGCTGTTGAATGCTCTAAACAGAACTTTTAAAAAAGGTGTGGTGTAAGAGCAGTCACCCAGGAGTAGACAAGGTGGAATGGGAGGAAAGAAATGGTAATGCAGAAGCTTGAGCATGGGAAGGGTCAGAGGAGGAGGCCATCATCCTTGTTAGCTTAGCCTGCTTCAACACTGAGTACATTTCTGCACTTTTGAAGTGAATATTCATGTTTTACTTAGAATAAATAATTTCCTTTCATTAGGGATCCCAGTTGATTTTTGTTTCCTGGTGTATCAAAATACTTAGAACTGTGAAACAAGTATTATTGTGATCATGCCTTTAAATAATTTTTGACATAGCTTATCTTCATATATCAAGTATAAAATTATAATGAGACATCTATTCACAATTACAAGTCTTAGATTGAATTGAAATGTGTTACATAGTGCCCTGTCTCCCACTGACTTGTTCAGTTAAATGTCTTAAAGTACATTATGTCCATCTTCAGGCTTTTGGTTCCACAATGGCACAAGTATGGTAGGGAGGCAATATAGTCTTAGGCTATATGCCTATATTAAATGTGTATAAACGATTTTTGAAAGAATACATTATTATAGATGTATGTGAGTGATGCTGACCTGACAGCCATATCCAGTGGATGAAACTGACTGGACATACTGTTAAAATGTTTTAAAGATATATTTCCAACCAGAACAGCCTGGTTATAGTTTGTGGTTTAAAGATTCTCACCTTGATGAATTGCAGGAACACATGCAGCCTACTGGCATTGAGCATTAGCTAATGGCATGAAAGGGCCTCATCTCACTACCTCTCTAAGGCCTCTAGCTCAAAGAAAACTGCATGAAAACTTATTTCTTAGATCTTTGTCTCAAAATCTTTAGCGAGGATTTTGTATTGGGGCTAACTTGATGAAGGGAGGCGGGAGGCAGCTGGGGCAGGACTTTCTGATACCTGACAGTCATGTTCCAGAGCAACCTTTGGGCAGCGGAAACTGGCCCATCTATGCAAAATGATTGCTCAGTCTGTTTCTTGTGTACTACATACGTAACTAGCTGGGCCCTAAGGAAGGTTTTCTAGGGGGAAGGATAGGGAAGTAGAGGAGGCGACAAGTAGGAGGAACAAAGCATTCCAGACCCAAGAGGATAGAAGTTATTTAGGATAGATATGGCCTACATCCATAGTTCAAAATAATACATTTTAATTGTTAGATGCCAGTTATAAGTAGGCTATAGTTTTTGTATGTCAAGATTTACCTGTAATCTGACTCATTCTTTCACTCTCTATACCCACTGTCTCCATGCTTAGGAGCATGGATATTAATAGTTCCAATGATATATAAGTTAGTGATTTTTGATTTCCGAAAATTTGACAACCTTTTATTATAGTTGGAGAATATTTGTCAAAAATTCAAAGGTTGTTGTAATTGAGTTGCCAGCATTACAGAGAGTTTCCATTTTCAGATACCACAGTTGAATCACCTCTGTAGATTGTTATAAAGAGGCATTTTAAGATAGTATTTTATTTGTTAGGTTGTATCTCAGTCTAAGAATTGGGAAAAGAAAAGCTATAGGTTTCTCTTTCCTAGTCTGGATTTCAGTAAACACAAGCCTACCTCTGCTGCTTTGGTTCACAGCAGTGTGGATCATGAAATGAACTGTTTACCCACATTCATCAATATTGGTATTTTATAAATCTACTTAGAGCATTTAATTTCATCTCAAAGATTGTGATCCAGTTTAGATAAGCACAAATACAGTATTAGGAAAAGTAAATATGCAATCTTACTAAAATTTCAACTTGTTAAGCTGTATATCTTAAAAAAAAATTATTTGGGGCTGGGCATGGTGGCTCACACCTGTAATCCCAGCACGTTGGGAGGCTGAGGCGGGTAGATCACCTGAGGTCAGGAGTTCGAGACCAGCCTGACCAATATGATGAAACCCCATCTCTACTAAAAACACAAAAATTAGCTGGGTGTGGTGGCGTGCACCTGTAATCCCAGCTACTTGGGAGGCTGAGACAGGAGAATTGCTTGAACCCAGGTGGCAGAGGTTGCAGTGAGCTGAGATCGTACCCCCGCACTCCAGCCTGGGTGACAGAGCAAGACACCGTCTCAAAAAAGCAAAACAAAACAAAAAATTCTTTGGGAAGATAGGTCCTCTTTTTTTAGAAGTTCATAAAATGTATCCTTATATAGTTTTGTTCACAGTAGTTACATAAGCTTTCTTCAAATAAAAAAAGTTTAGATTACCTTCTTTGGAAAAAGAATTTCCTAAATTTTTAAGAATTTTCCAAGTTTTACATATTAGTTTTTAGAACCTAATCCATTTTCAAATTGTACTATGAGAAAGCTTTTTTAAAAAAAAAAAAAAAAAAGTTGTAAAGCATTAATACAAATATAATTATTACCATCACATTCCAGAGAATATGGCTTTTTCTAAACTTTCAATTTAGAAAACATACATTAAGGGGAATCTCTGCCCTCCTTTTCAGCTCTGAAGACCAGCTTTTCTACTCAGACACATGCACACACCCCTTCCAAGTGTCATGTTTATGGGAACATTTGGGAAATGTTTTCCAGATGTTTTATTTTTTCCCTTTTACAGTTTGTTGACATTTAATCTTATTTAAAGATGACAATTTTAATCTGAAATGTTAGAGAAGAGGTACAACATAATGAGGTTCTAGCTAGCTTTCTACTTTTGAAAAATATTTTTTTTCTACTGCTTTTTACAAGTACTGGTCCTCTCAGTGATACTGGTGGTGTTCAGTATGAATCCATAGAAAGAAAACAAAACATGTTGTTTAAAAGAAGCAGAGTAATGAATTTCAATTTGGAGAAAACCAATATAATTTAAAAACACTGTTATACTAACATAGCAAGGTTTTAATTAAATATAAGAGTAAGGTAGTAAGTTCTTTTAGAGCACCTGTTTAAATTTACTCCAGGAATCATCTTAAGGATTGATAGTCACCATCATTTATTGACCTAAAAGTTACATTTCATGGAATATTATCAGTGTTAAATCCAAGATTTGTGGAGCTTTAACTGACGATGGTGAAAAAGTTGGTGTTCATGAGAGTGGTGGGGTGTTTAGTCATCAGTGAAGTTAAACATCAACCTGTTTTAGAAAGAATTTTTTAGTCTTGCTTCAAGTAAACCAGAAGAGTCTAGTATTTAAATCTTTATTTAGAATGCTTCCCTTAAAGGTATTTTTTTGTTTTGGGTAGCATTAAATAATCAGTAAATAATCTATTTCAGTAGTAAATAATAGATGAATTAAGATGATGATGAATGAGGATTAACACACTGGTCTGGATACTGGGGTTTTATGTCAGTGGGTTAGCTGTGTGTGACATGTTGGGCAATTACTCAGCTTTTTTAACAGCTTCCAGATATGCAATATGGTCCCTGTACTACTCAAAGGTTAATTTTGGTTTAATTCATCTTTGAGGTACCTCCCAGCTCTAAAACTATGATTCTAGGCCATGTAATGGGGTTGCTCCTACTTCATTCTCTTTCCCTTTTTAGGGGTTCGGTTTAGCATCCATTTCTTGGGTCACCTACAGTCTTTGTTCTCCTAAGGATTAAAATAGAAAATTCATACGTAACAAGCAAATGAGGACATTTTCCTAAATGCTCCTTATTGGTTAACCACTGAATATATGAACACATATGAATATTGTCATTCATGTACTTATATGCATTTAGCAAACCATTTGAACACTTATATGTGCAGTGTGTGGTGATCATGACATGAGGAACTAGTAATAAGTAAAATCTTCCCCCCAAAATTCATTGTGGCTTAAATAAATATGAACATAATCATTACTACTTAATAAACTGACTGAGAGGGAATCTTAATAAACTTGGAACTGGGAGGGAGTATTTTTATGTATTGGGTAAAGGGTTAGGCTAGATGACATCTAAGGGGTCTGAGTGAATCATATCATAATTTTTATAACACATTTCACATACTAAACATCAGTTGGCCCTATACCTGATTAAGTTACAAAATTTAGGAGACTTAACATTAAGGACTTACAGGTTGAGACAGCCCATATTTCACGGCATTATTTTAACACTTGAATCTGTTCCAGAGTTGTTGCTATACAAGGCATGTGGCAGAACAAAAAAAAGCTGTTGTTGATATAAGAGCTTTTTACCCAGTATTGACAGTGTAGCAACCTTTTTTTTTTTTTTTGAGACAGGGTCGCTCTGTCGCCCAGGCTGGAGTGCAGTGGTATGATCTCAGCTCACTGCAACCTCGTCCAGATTCAAGCGATTGTCTTGCCTCTGCCTTCCGAGTAGCTGGGATTACAGGTGCTCGCCACGACACCCGGCTAATTTTTGTATTTTTAGTAGAGATGGGGTTTCACCATGTTGGCCAGGCTGGTCTCGAACTCCTGACCTCAAGTGATCCACCCACCTTGGCCTCCCTAAGTGCTGGGATTACAGGCATGAGCCACCACGCCTGACAGTGTAGCAACTTTCTAAAACTGAAATATCTCAAAGGAGATCACTGGAACAGACTTGTTCATTTATTTTTTGTTTTTAAATTAAGAAAGATGACGCAAAATAAATGTTACTGTATTTTAAGCTATTACAAATATCCACCTTTTAAAGATACATAAGCAGCAGTAATATTCTAGAAAGCACATACAAAGGGCATCCTTTAAAATGCAGAACGGGTAAACATGGAACAGTTCCATGCTTGAATTGGTAAGTATTTGGGGGATAAACATTGAATGGGAGAATCATTTATTGGGTTAAGGTCCCTTCCTTGTCACTCTGGGATGCTGTGAATCACATTGTACTTCCTATTGACACAGCTTTACATGTCAACATCAGTTGATACTAACATTCTCCATAAAGATATAGAATGAAAATATCTATTAAAAATAGTTTATCATTCTTGTGGCTTTTTGTTTGTTTGTTTTGAGACAGAGTCTCACTCTGTCACCCAGGCTGGAGTGCAGTGGTGCGATCTCAGCTCAATGCAACCTCCACCTTCCCAGGTTCAAGCGATTCTCCCACTTTGGCCTCCCAAGTAGCTGGGATTACAGGCATGCGCCACTACACCTGGCTAGTTTTTTGTATTTTTAGTAGAGATGGGGTTTCACCATGTTAGCCAGGCTGGACTCAAACCCCTGACCTCAAGTGATCCGCCCGTCTCAACCTCCCAAAGTGCTGGGATTATAGGCATGAGCCACTGCGCCTAGCCTGTTGCAGCTTTTTAAAGCAGGAAATATCCAAATAAAATGTTGGGTTAGAATCTATATTAGAATCTTTAACACTTAATTGAAAACGGGAAGACTATCATCTAAGTAGCCAGATAATCTGGGTTTCAAAAAATTATTCCATGGTACTAGTTTAAAAAATACTTTTCAAGTGTTTTAATTTTTAAAGTATAACTAATTTTTCAAATATTTTATGCTGTTAAAATGTGTATTACATAAATACTTTTTGTATATGTATTCTTAAATTTCAAAAAGTCAACTGAATGTGCAAAGATGATATAATTTTGGATGTATACATTTAAACTAGATTCCCAGTCCTCTCCTTCAAAAACTTGGTCTTTGTTTTTCCTATAGGGGAAAAAGTCCAAATAAGTTCCAAAAATTATCCTCAAAGTAGTATTATGCTTGTAGTAAATGAAGGTTGGATAGATGGATACTGACAATGGTGGCAGGCATTTCAAGCCTTTTATTAAATTAGTACTTTTTGTCTTCTTCCTTATTAACATTTTGTTGTTAATTTTAGCAAAGACCAATTGTGATAAACTGGTGTTTTTTGGATGCTTCAAGCACATGTTAACCAAGTTTGTAATTCCTCCTTTTGGTTCCTCCCATTGTTCTAAAATAGGACTTTCGTATTATTAAAACCTCAAAAGATGATCCACCCAGGATGAACAAAGATCACCAAGGGGAAAGAAAACATTTTTTATCTTTACAGAAAACAAATGTTAAGATTATATATAGATGTATTCTTTACATTGGATATTGTATTAGAGTCCTCCTTACAAGAAATGAAAGTTTTTAGCACTCTTAGCATTAGAGTTCCTAGATTGGTGTTGATAGCTACAGTTTTAAAATGTATAACCTGAAAATGAAGGTTAATTTTGCATTGTAAGAGCACATTTGATCTATGTAAAAAGTGTCCATTTGGTGTATTTTTTTAAAAAAGAGAAAGCACTTTCATATTAAGTAGCATGTGTATGAATTTAGATTTTCATATTTGTTGTGTCTGTATTCAGTGAAGTAAATTGAGCATTTAAATGTTTGTTGATGGCAACATTAACTATTAAATTAAAGCACCTTATACTCTGCTGCTTAACTTGCTTGTAATTGCACCTTTGTTACCTGCACATTTTCATATAGAATATTGTTGTAACATTGCTTCGTGTGGGTCTGGATGGAAGATTAGTGGGCCTACAGGATCATTTATTTATATTGTTTATATTATAATAATATATTGTAGACCAGTTGTAAGTTCATTTCTTTACAAATAAAAGCCTCTTCCATTTGGCTGGTCTATTGAATAATTTTTTTTCTTTAAGCTTGTGAGACATGGGGAATCCTGTGTTAAACAAAAAGCTTAGTGAGGTTTGAAATGGTTTTAAAATCTCCTGATTTAAAATCTGCAAAGAGTTTAAGTCTTTACTGATTAATTTCAATATATTTAAACATATTTCAGTCCCATATTTGGCCAACTAGAAGGCAATATATTTAGAGGAAAAAGTAACACAGAGAAGGAAAGAGGGCCGGGTTTTAATGTTTTAAACTGTTTAAACACACCCTGATGTTCTCTTGAACATAGGATTATTTGTCCTAAACTTTCGATATAGTTGGCTCTCTATATGCATTTGGTTTTTATAGAATAATGTGATTTTTATTCCTACTTTCTCTATTTTTTTTTTAACATTGTAGCATCTATTATAGGGGTTATTTCTGTTCCCTACCATGTCTTCCGTTAACAGACCTGATCATAGAGAGGTGGACATATGATTGAAGTCAGGTTGAACAGTCATTCCCTGGGACTATATATTTGAAGTTAGGAGATGCTTTAAGTTGGAATTATGAAAGCCCTGAGCTGCTGGCAGCCAGAACACCCACTTTGTGGACACAAAATGGAAACCAACAACTGAAGAGAGATTCTCCTAGTAGTTTACCGAGTTGTCTTTCCAATATCCAGCTTGTTCTTAGAATGGCTCAGGTTGAGTTTGTATTACCTGCTACTCAAAGAATTCCTGACTGAGTGCCCAGGAGCATTTCCCAACTTGTCTTTATAGATGGTTAATTAATTAGCTAATTAAAGAGACTTCTGTGCTCAAGTAAATGGGTTTCTTCTTCATTATAGCACTGTAAAGCCTTAACATGTTCATGGGCATTGTACATTTTCAAGTGAAAAATAATTAAGAAACAACATTCTTCACATTTGACTCTGAAACAAACCATTCTTTTTGAGAACAGTCAGTGGCACCAATGAAAGGCAGTGTAATATAGTGGTAAAGAGCAAGAACTCTGGACCAGAATTCTGGGTTTGCATCCCAGCTTCCCCAGTGTCTAGTTGTATCATAGTGAGTTTCTTACTTCCATTGTTTAAATTTCCTCATCTGTAAGAAGGGGATAGATAATAGTTCCTGTCAGAGTTGCTGTGAGGATTAAATCAGTTGCTGCATGTAAAACACTTAAGATGGTACCTGGCACACAGGACACATTTCTTAAATCTCTTTGCCATTATTAGTGTTCCATAGCACTTGTTTTAGGACATTTTTTCAAATAATGGAAAGTAATACATTTGTGGATCATGAACTCAATTTAGTGGATCAAAACCAGCATTTAAAAAATGACACTAAAAAACGTATTTGCATGATATGTAAGGGTAAGTATTGTTATGACATGTAAACATAATACATACATGTCTATGGGTCATGATGTTAAAAAATATATCTTACTATAAATATAAAAAAAAAAAATCAAAAGCCACCAATTCAGGAAAAGCTAAGTTTAGATTTATGCAATATAGTATTTATAAATGGGTGATAAAAATACCTATGTAGCTTAGTTCCTAAAGTAACATAAGATTATTCTGCCACTCATATTTTACTCCAATGAAGCAACTCTGCCCATCCACCGGGGGAGGTTTGGCAATGTCTAGAGACATTTTTTATTGTTTCTACTGGGCATGGAGGTGCCACCAATCAGCGGGCAGAGAGCAGGGATGCTGCTAAACTGCCCCCCAACAGAAAATTAACCAACCCCAAATGTCAAGAGTGCTGAGGATGAAAAACTCTGCTTTTACGTGTGATACATTGCTAATGTCATTATGATGTGACATGCAAGTATGTGACATACAAGTTATAATATGAAAACGAATCTGCTGAATCATGGAAAGGGACCTAGTCATTACTTCCAGTTCCATAAGGTGAGCAACCAAAACTCTCTTCTTCCAGGAATATTTGCATTAAGAACAGAGAGATACTTTTTAAAATTAGCTACATTTAAAATAAACTAATCTTCCTCTTACACTGAACTTTATACCAAATCATTTTAAGAACAATTTTTATTTTCTTGCTTTCATTTGAACATTTAATAAAAATGTTTTGGTTGGTATCTTAAAGTTGTCAGTGAAATCTCAGATTTACATAACAGTTTGCATCCAGTAGTTTTTTTGGGTAACACAAACATCAGTATGGCCAAATGTTAACTCATTTCACTTTCTGTGTTAATAACAAAATAATATTTGTAATATACTGTCCCTGAACAACTATAAAAACTTCTTGGAATTATTTTGTTTTTAAAATAAAACACTATTTAATAAATAGTATCATAGCCCCAAAAGACACATTGTGAACAGTATCAAAGTTAAGGGGCAAAAGCTTTAGTTCAGTTTATTTTTTAATATGTCCTGAGTTCTTTCTGTTTGTAAAATTATGATCTTACTATAGTCATAACTTTTAATTAACATTAACAAATCATTATTGATATAGGCTTTTCAATTTGCTCAAGATTAGGAATTGTAAGTGGAATGAAGCAGCACTTCCAGTTGACAAATGGATCCAAAGGTAATCCAATGTCTCTTAAATTAAGCTTGTGACAATTAAACCAATACACTGTAGCAATAAGAAAACTATTGACAAAGTACAACCAGGGAATATTCATCTCAATATATGCTGGAACCTGAACTTTAAGTAAAAGAATGATTACCTGAAGTAGTACAAATGGTAACCAGGTACTGAGAAAACAGACAATGAGCTTGGATAAGAATATTTTTTTTGATCTCACAGTATAACTGGAGTGGGATGAAAAAGGAAAATATAAGATAGTTTCATTCATATAGGAAGTTATCCTGACAGCCTGTACCAAAGTAGTAACTTCTTCCCAAGAGGTTATGAAAGCTACAAATAAAATCATCACCATGAAAAATGACAGCCAGTAAGTCTGAATGCTGACATAGAAAGGACAGTGGTGAGAAGCAGCATTCTGTGCCTTCAGGCTTTGGTAGATGGCTGGGTCTCCCAAAACATAAGCAAGGACTGAAATCCAAATCAAAATTACTGTAAAGAAATAAAATAATTTTTGACACTTAAATGAAAGCTTGGTTGTTTTAGAGAAATTGAGGCAATAATCTATACAAGCTATCAGGAAAACTGGATAATGCAAAAAGCCATAAGTAAAGGAAATAATTTGAGTAAATAGGCAGATGTGGTATTTAGTAAACCTAATGCTTAAAAGTACAAAATCCCTGAAATACAATATAATGGAAATGTTTACCAAAAGTAAAAGATCAATGAATGCTAGTGAAATGCAAAAATATTCCATAAAATTTTGACAGGTGTTTTTTCTTCTCATTCCTAGTGTAAAGATATTTAATAATATTTTCCCAAGTATGATCAAGAACAGTAGACAGTTAACATCTAGGGGCTGGTTGGTTTGACGTAACTGGTACTGAAAAGAGCAGTTCTCTGAAGAGAGGGCAGTCATATTTTTACTTAAATTTCAAGAAGACCTGCTGAAATACACATGATAAAACACTGCTTCCTTTATTTTCCGTCCCTGCAAAAAAAAAGTGAAAAGAAAACCTTAATGTTACCTATTTTGAAACTTTACAAAGCAAGCACCACTATTCCTAAAAGCCTAATTCAGTCATTTCCCCAAATAATTAAATATATGAATAAGAATTATATGTCATATAATACAGAACATAAAAATTAATGTGTACACTTTGGTCATTTTTTTGAGACCCAGATGGTCCAGAACTTTAAACCAAAAGATTTTTAAACCAAAATGTTAAATATAAATTACTAACTTCTATATATAAGTACAGGTTTTAATAACTTAGAGAAATGGTTTTATCTACCAGGGCCAAAACTCATGCCTAAAATAGAAGCTTGATAGCAATATGCAAAACAACTACATAGAGCTTTTAATCCCACCTCACTCTGACTCCAGACTGCATGACCCCAGTCCCTTTTGTCAGTGAAGTTTAGAAGCTATGCTTATGGGACCCCTTAACACAGTTTTCAAAGTTTTTAGCTGCAGGATCCTTCAGATTGAATCTTTTCCTGAATCTCTGAAAACAGGTGGTTTCAGCTAAAAATAGTGGAAACATAGGTAAAGGAAAGAAAGAGAAGTGTTTATCTTCTGGATGTGATCTTTCAGTTAATGGCATGTGGAGAGACAAGATAATAGAGGGAAGGAATAGGGACTGAGTATAGATACATGAGAACATCAGGAAGCGGTAGGTAAAGGCAAAGGAACAGGAGTTGAGGCTTCAGTAATACATGCATTTGGAAGCAGGAAAAAGAGATGATGAAAGAAGTCAGAAGAAGAAATCAGGAAAGGATTGGAAGGAAAGGAAGGAGATTCAAGAAACACATCCTTAAAAAAAAAAAACAGAGTTGACCCAAACTTACTTCTATAATACTATTCAATCACAGTATTTATAAATAGGAAAAAAAAAAAAATGACAAGAACAACAAACCCAACCACAAATGTCAAAAACTGGAGATGGGTTCAAAACCACACAGGTTGGCTGGTGTAGTGGGGCTCTTGCCTGAAATCCCAGCATTTTCGGAGGCCAAGACAGGAAGATGGCTTGAGCCCAGGTGTTGGAGACCAACCTGAGCAATATACGGAGCTCCCTCTACCAAAATATATATATATATATTACCTGGGCATGGTGATGCACACCTGTGGTTCCAGCCACTGGAGAAGCTGAGGTGAGAGGATCGCTTGAGCCTGGGAGGTCAAGGCTGCAGTGAGCCGCAATTGTGCCACTGCACTCCAAGCCTGGGTGACAGAGCAAGACCCTGTCTCAAAGAAAAAAAACAAGAAAGAAACAAAACACAGGTTGACTATCCCTTGTCAGAAATGCTTAGGACCAAAAGTGTTTTGAATTTTGAATGCATCCCTAATCCAGAAACCCACACTTTCATTTGAGCATCAGGTCAGTGCTCAGAAAGTTTTGGATTTTAGAGCATTTCAGATTTCAGATTTTGGATTAGGGAGGCTCACCCAGGGATATGGTCATCTTTATGATATGCAGCCATTAAAAATGTTTCTCAGGATAGGAGGAAGACTTGGTTTTCATAGTTTTCACTCTACCTTCATTTGTTAAATTTTAAGCCTTGTGAATTTGGTACATGTTAAAAAAACATCATGATAAATTTCCACAGTATGTTAAATGAAATGCAGGTTACAAAATTATGCAGCAACATGTCATGTAAGAAATTATACATGCATAGAAAAGGGCTAAAAAGGTACATATCAAGTCATCAATACAGTAGTGTTATACTTTGTTTCCCAAACTGTAAGGAAAAAAATGGAGTACTGAGTCTGAAAACTGAAAAAGTTAAATTTGCCTAAAAATAGGTCACTGATGATTAAATAATTTTGTCTGAAGGTAAAGAAATTAGTGTGACAATAGTGAAAACATGGAATCAATCCAAATGCCCATTAGTGACAGATTGGATAAAGAAAATGTAGTACATATATACCATGGAATACTATGCAGCATAAGAAAGGAGATCATATCTTTCACAGGAACATGGATGGTGCTGGAGGCCATCATCCTTAGCAAACTAACGCAGGAACAGAAAACCAAATACCACATGTTTTCACTTACAAGTGGGAGCTAAATGATGAGAACTGATGGACACAAAGAAGGGAACGACAGACACTGGGGTCGACTTCAGGGTGGAGAATGGGAGGAGGGAGAGGAGCAGAAAAAAATAACTATTAGGTACTAGACTTAGTACCTGGGTGACAAAATAATCTGTGCAAAAAACCACCATGATATGAGTTTACCTATAAAACAAACCTGCACCTGTACCCCTGAACCTAAAATAAAAATAAAAAAATCACTGTGAGAGAGTTTTGATGACAGTTTTGTCGACAGATTGAACCATTACTCTCATGGCCATAAATCGGTCATAAGATAACTTATTAAGGTATACAAATAATGAATCTACTTATAGAAACGTGTGTATGTGTAAAGGCAATTATAATACAAAATCTATTTTCATAACTATAAAAGACCTAATCAAACAAGTACTTCCCACACTCAAGTTTTTTTCCCCTGTATTTAAACATAGTACAGTTTAATTTGATCCTATCCAAAAAAGTTGCATTCCAGATTTGATATACAAGGGCAGAGAAACGTAGCTGCCGACTTAACAAATGCCATTGGTCTTGTAAGTGGTGTTGCTTGGATAAAGAAGCCAAGATGAGTAAGACCGTAGGAAGTCCCCCTTGTGCCAAAAATGGAAACAAAAAAGGCTTAGTTTTAAACAACCAATGTTGGTTTAAAATGAGGGTGAGGAAATCGTGTGGATTCATATTTATAAAGACTCATTTTTCAGAAATGTAACTTTAGGATAAAAGAATAGAATCATCTGTCTCACATAATTTTAACTTTTATAACTCCTATTCTAAAGTAAGGAAAGCCAAGTCAGGCTGGGGGTCATGGCTCATGCCTGTAATCCTAGCACTTTGGGGAGGCCAAAGTGGGTAGATCACTTGAGCTCAGAGGTTCAAGACCAGCCTAGGCAACATGGTGAAACCTAGTCTCTACAAAAAATACAAAAATTAGTTGGGTATGATGGTGGGACCTATAGTTCCAGCTACTTGGGAGGCAGAGGCGGGAGGATCACCTAAGCCCAGGAGGTCGAGGCTGTGGTGAGCTAAGATCACGCCACTACATTCCAGCCTGGGTGCCAGATTGAGACTGTCGCAAAAAGAAAAGAAAAGCTAGGTAGGCAACATCCAAGGGATGATTTCCAAGTTCCTGTTTCATCACTGACTCTGACCTGTGGAGGCACCTGGAAGATGACAAAAGCAGGGAGGAGGAGAACCTGGAGGAGGACCCTTGTGTCTCCTAGGGGATAAGGAAGGTCCACCGAGGAGGAAGAGAATCAGTTACAGCCACCCAACGCAGGAACCAAGAACCTTTTCAGAAGATGACTGGAATAAAGAAGACAAGTTCGACATGGAATATGTAAGAGAATCATAAAGCTAGAAGAAGAATAAGAGCAGGGAAGACAGGCAACTTGAGGCAATAAAAAGCGAAAGGAAGAAACTGGAAAACAAGATTTTGGCCAATTTACAATAGTTCCTGAATACCACGATCATGGAAACCAATCAGAGCTTTCTTAGATGAGACCAATTTTATATACTCTACCCCAATTACCCCATAAACCACTATAAGTGTTCAAAATTCCAATATTTTGTTTTTAAAACAACTCCCTGGAAAAGTCAGAAATCCTTTGATAAGCTACCTGAATTTTCCCTAGAAAAATGTTCACAGTAAATATAGGGACTCAGAGATTTACAAGATGTGGTCCTTTTCCTGCATGATTCTTTAAACTACTTGTGAATCAACTCACATGCAACCTGAAAAGTTAATGCGAAAGTCCTTTTCAAGGTATCTTGCTTTACGATCTGGCCCAGTTTGGAGGTATTAGCAGGGCCTCAGGGAAACAAACCATGATTTCCTTTCACTGACCCAATCTCTGTTTTTCCCTTTGTAACCCAATTAATTCTTAACAACTTGCATACTTACTCTCCAGTGGGTCGTCTTTGACTGATGATCTTCCTATTTAATTTTGCTTTTACTGCCTTCAGTTATGTTATTTTTGGTTCCTTGCATTTCACTTTGATATACCAAAATGCTATGTGAGTAAGCTCTGTGTGAAAGATAGAAAAGAAAACGAAACATTAAGAGCTATCTTAATAGCAAGAGTCCAGTTAAAGTGGTTCCAGATCACTGCTTAGAAAAATTGTAGCTTTTTTTTGTGGGACTGAAGCCAGTAACTAACTGCTTACATTCTTAGTTTCTTTCTTGCAAAAGGAAGAAAGGGGATACTTGTACTGAAAGCACATCAAAAATGAAGAGATTGATGCATATACCACATTTACTTAAAGGAATCTTACTTTATAGTTTTCAGCCACAGGATAACGCAGCTGTCCTCAAAGTGTTTGGTTGCAGGACCCTTTGACCCTTGTTGCATGTTAACATCAATAACATTTTTTAAATGTTGTTTAAATAATATGGTAAAAAATTACTATATTTTACCAAACAATAATTTAGTGAGCACAGTGACATTGTTTCACATTTCACAACTTGCTTTAATGTCTGGTTTAATAGCAGACAGCTGAATTCTCATCTATGCCGGGTCTGTCGTGCAGACCCTGGCCGAACAACAGATGAAAGGAGTACTCAGACACAGATATGCAGTGTAACAGCAGCTAGGGGGCTGCCCAGCATTAGTGGCCAAAGAAGAGAGCAGCCTCGAACAGCTGGAGCTGCTTGCTTTTATTCAGTACAGACATAATGCCGAAAACCTGGAGCAAACATAATCTGTGGGTAATTCACATTATTATTCCCCCTTCCAGGGAGCAGTCATGCGTGTGGATGAGCAAAGGTCGGTTTCTGGACCACACAAGTGAAAAAGCCTATTTAAGATAAATCCCACTACACGTCCTTGTACCTACTCCTTGCCCTCTGCCTCAAGGTCAGAAAACAGCTGCCTTCAGCTTATTCTCCCCCAAAGCTATACAGAGCCTTCCAACCTTCCAGAAGGCCTGCTCCTTTCCCTACAGTTTCTCCCACCACTCTGACTGATCTACATCTCTCCCTTTTGTTTTTTTGCATCAGGTTTTGTTGAAGAGTACAGATGTGTGCAGCAACAGGTTTGACAAGCGCAGCAGTTACAGCTCGTGTTGTGTCTGGCTTTGCATAAAGGGGTTTGTGGCACATAATTCATCAAATTCTGCCCTCTAGAGGAGGTATTGACTGGCCTCTCAAGTTGTTTTAGCTAGCACTGACCAGTCCCATGGGGTCATACAGAAGTTGTCTGCTATGGCCTCAGTTAATCCTTTCATAAATGGGCTAGTGGCTCCATTTTCTCTAATGGTTTTTCTTATCTCTTTATAAGTGTTGAAAGTAATGGGTTCATGTACCCGATTGCCTTGTTGATCTTGCATTACCAGGCAGACCAAGAGCTCCCCTTCTAATGCTGCTTAAGACAGGGTCCCATAACTGTAGTATATCCCTTGTCCTTTTTCCAATTTATTGGGGAAGGGGGCTCAGGGAAAATCTGTCTCCTCCGTGGCACCTTTACCCGGTAACGGTGGGACTGAGTGAGGAGAAGGCGGCAGTAGGGTAGATGACGGTTCTTCCTCCCTTCCCTTTTTAGGCTCTTCTGTGTAGAGTGGGGTCAAAGCAGCCCTAACTAAGGCCCATAATGTTAAAAGATGTTACTGGGACCCCGTTGCCCTTATGCATGATTGTCATTTAAGATTTCTTCCCACTTGCTCCCGGAGCTCTAAGTCTAACGTGCCTTCTGGGAACTATGGGTTATGGAAAACAAGTTTGCATTAGGTCCCTTAATTGAGCCTCTGAAACCGAGGCTCCACTAGCTTTAAGCAGTTGTTTCAATACTTTTGTATGCTGTTTCTGTTGAGCAAATAAGTGTTGTCCCATGATGAAACCTTAGCTTGAAAATTCCCTGGAACTTGGAAATCCCAAGAGGGCTCCAATTCCAATTACTTGCTTACTGCAGTCTCTTCACCTTTGTTTTCGAGGGTTCCATCACAATCCATTGCAGCGTTCTTCACACAGGGCACCAGCTGTTGGGTCTGTCCCACAGACCCTGGCCAAGCAACGGATGAAAGGAGTACTCAGACACAGACATGCAGTGTAACAGCAGCTAGGGGGCTGGCTGGCACTAATGGCCAAAAAGAAAGCAGCCTCAAACAGCTGGAGCTGCTTGCTTTTATTCAGTATAGACATAATGCTGAAAGCGTGGAGCAAACACAATCTGTGGGTAATTAACATTATTGTTCCCTCTTTCAGGGGTACCCGGGACGGGGAGGTTGCAGTGAGCTGAGATTGCATCACTACACTGTAGCCTGAGCAACAGAGTGAGACAGAGTTGTCTCAAAAAAATAATACTAATTTAAGAAAATAAAAAATAAAAAAGCAACATTCAAATAACAGCAACTGTATTGATTACTGATATCCATAGGATTGTGACTTGACTATCCATGTGGATAATGAAATTTTGTCCCTCCAAAAGGTAAATATAAACTTTGAAGAGTTTGTATTTGAAATGTGGTCTTTGCTTGACATGTATCCAAATTCAGTGGAAAAAAATAAAATGTCACTCAACTCTGATAATGTTTTGCATTCATTCATTTGCACAGTACAGTTATATTCAGTAAGTAAGAAAATATAGAAATGTTTTTATTTTACTTATTTTTAAAAATAGGTGATATAATTTACTTGATACAAAAATTGGGTGACAGATGTGTATTACAGTGAAAGTTACCTGTCCCACCCAATCCTCCAACACCCCCACTCTGCCCAGCGTTGTCTAGCCAGTTCCCCTCCCTAGACACAACCACTATACCAGTTATTTGTGTATATTTCCAGAGATATTCTAAAGCAAAGTTTTAAAAAGAAATATGAAATTTCCTTATTAAGACAACTAGTGAGAGATCCTTGATTTGTCTTTTCCTGTCTTATTTATACACTGATAAAATCTGATAAAAGAGGCACAAAGGTAGAACACAACCAAGAATTATCAGTGATCTGCCAGAAGCAGGAGTAATTCCCACCAACCCAAACATAAGGTTGGTGATAAGGAACGCCAGTGAGGCCAGGCAGAAGACAGCAAGCAGGGGTTATCTCAGGGTAGGGGACAGGTGATTTTTATTATTCTCCTTCAGTGTAGAATTAGTGCTCACCCACAGGCCTGCTTCGTCTCTGCTTCTGCCCATGGAGGGTTTTTGTTCTTTGATCCCTACAGTTAATGGGCTACCAGGCCAAAACATTTCATTGCAGATGAGTTGCCCTTCAGTGTTGTCTTCCCTGTCGTGGGCTGGGGAGCGGGGGAGGCAATGCATTCCAGATGGCACATTACAAGATGGTGGAGCCTCTGTCAATCTGGGTCCTTGAGTGATCGTGTGAAGCAAAGCCCCTGGCGATTCACAATGGGTGTATAGTATGAGCAAGAAATAAACCTTTATTGCATTAAGTCAATGGGATTTGGCCTATCCTGACTAATGCCATACCTTATTATTCTCTATATCCTTTGAAATTTTTTTAACAGGATGTATTATTTATATTATCAGAAAAAAAAAGCTACAGTAGAAAAAATACCTTTGAAAAGACACAATACAAATGTAAGAATATCGGTAAAACTCAAAATTCAATTTTAATTTGTAATATATTTGTAAAAGTCATTATACTTTTGAGTTTTTTTCTTCTGATATTCTTTTTGTTTTGTTTTGTTTGAGTTGGAGTTTCGCTTTTGTTGGCCAGGCCAGAGTGCAATGGCACAGTCCCACCTCACTGTAACCTCTGCCTCTTAGGCTCAAGTGCTTCTCCTGCTTCAGCCTGCCAAGTAGCAGGGATTTCAGGCACACACCACCATGCCTGGCTGATTTTTGTTATTCTTAGTAGAGATGGGGTTTCCATCACGTTGGCCAGGCTGGTCTCAAACTCCTGACTTAAAGTGATCTGCCCACCTTGGCCTCCCAAAGTGCTGGGATTACAGGTGTGAGCCACTGTGCCCGGCCCTCTTCTGATATTCTTATATGCCTGTTTTCAAAAAGAAGGGCTCAATTCAATAACCTAAACTTAAATTTTTAAGTTTACTTAAAAAAGTGAACTAAACCCAAAGTAGGTTAAAGGGAAGATACAAAAAAAGAGCAGAAATCAATGAAATGAAAACAGAAAAAAAATAAGGCTGGGCATGGTGGCTCATGCCTATAATCCCAGCACTTTGAGAGGCCGAGGCAGGAGGATCACTTGATCCCAGGAGTTTGAGAACAGCCTGGGCAACATGGCAAAACCTCGTCTCTATCAAAAAATACAAAACTTAGCTGGGTGTGGTGGTGGCCACCTGTGGTCCTAGCTACTTGCGAGGCTGAGGTGGGAGGATTGCTTGAGCCCAGGAGGTGGAGGTTGTGGTGAGCCGAGACTCTGCCACTGCACTCCAGCCTGGGGGACAGGGGAAGACCCTGTCTCAAATAAATAAATAAATAAGCAAATCAATCAAAACAATGACAACAACCCCAAAACCACAGAAAGAAAATCAATGATACAAAACTGGTTCTTTAGGGAAAAAAAGAACCAATAAAATTAATAAATCTCTAGCCAAATTAAGAAAGAAATTGCCAAAATTAGGAAAGTGAATACCTAGAAACATTAAAAGGATAAGGAACTATTTTGAACATCTTTATTCCAATAAATCTATATGATGAAACAAACAAATTTCTGGAAAGATACTACTGAACCTCCATCCAAAAGATCCCTAAATATCTCTATTAAAGAAACTGGCCGGGTGCGGTGGCTCACGCCTGTAATCCCAGCATTTTGGGAGGCTGACGCCAGCAGATCACCTGAGGTCAGGAGTTCGAGAACAGCCTGGCCAATATGGTGAAATCCCTGTCTCTACTAAAAATACAAAAATTAGCCAGGCATAGTGGCTCGGCCTGTAAACCCTGCTGCTCCGGAGACTGAGGCAGGAGAATTGCTTGCACCCAGGAGGCGGAGCTTGCAGTGAGCCGAGATTGTGCTACTGCACTCCAGCCTAAGTGACAGAGTGAGATTCCATCTTCAAAAAAAATCTCTATTAAAGAAACTGATTATGTATTTAAAACCTACCCACAAAGAAAATATAGGCTCAGAGGCTCAGATGTCTTCATTGACGGATTCTATCAAGCATCTAGGGAAAAAATACCAAACTTAAAGAGTACCTCCCAGCTCAATTCACAAGGAGTAGAAATACCTTGATACCAAAGACATTTCAAGAAAACGAATATAGATCAGCATCCCTCATGAACAAGGAAGCTGAAATTGTTAACAAATTATCAGCAACTTGAATCCATCAATACATCATGGTCAGTGGAAACTTATTTTAACATTAGAAAGTCAATCAATGTAACTCACCACATTAACAGAATAAAGGAGAAAGACTATAAGATCACCTGAAGAGATGCAGATACAGCATTTAACAAAATCTAATATGATAAAAACAAACAACAGAAGGACACGTCCTCAACCATCTAGATAAGAAGTCTCTATGAAAAACCAAGATCAATCTCATGGTGCTGAAAGCGGATATCCATATGGGGGAAAATGAACTTTCACTCTTACCTTACACCATACACAACAGTAAACTAAAAAAAGATTCATATGACTAAATGTATAAGTAAAACTAAAATTTCTAGAAGAAATTGTTTGCAATCCTGGATAGATATATTAGCTTCCTAGAGCTGCCATAACAAATTATAATAGGCAAAAAATATATATATATTTTTTTTCTAAGAGACAGAATCTTTCTCTGTTGCCCAGGCTGGAGTACTATGGTGCAATCAAAGCTCACTGTAAACCTGAACTCCTAGGCTCAAGTAATGCTCCTGCCTCCACCTCCCAAGTAGCTGGGACCACAGGTTCGTGCCATCATGCTGGGCTGTTTTAAAAAATTTTTATTTGTAGAGATGGGGTCTCATTTTGTTGTCCAGGTTGGTCTCAAACTCCTGGCTTCAAGCATTCCTCCTGCCTTGGCCTCCTAAATTGCTGGGATTACAAGCATGAGCTACCGTGCCCAGTTGACTGGTGGTAAATTTAAAGTGAATGGCTCATGATATTATTTGGACTTCTGTCCCCTTCAAATCTCATGTTAAAATATGATCTCCAAGGCTGAAGGTGGGGCCTAGTGGGAGGTGTTTGGCTTATGGGGGTGGATCCCTCATGAATGGCTTGGTGCCCTCCCCACAGTAATGAGTAAGTCCTCACTCTTATTTGTTCACGAGAGAGCTGACTGGTTAAAAAGAGTCTGGGACTTCCCCCTCTTCCTGTTGCTCCCTGTCTCACCATGTGACACGCCTGCTCCCCCTTTGCCTTCCACCATGACTGGAAGCTTCCTGAGGCCTCAACAGAAACAAATGCTCGTGCCCTGCTTCCTGTACAGTCTACAGAACCAGGAGCCAAATAAACCTCTTTTCTTTATAAATTACCCAGTCTCAGGTATTCCTTTATAATGACACAAAACAGACTAACACAACTTAAAACAACAGAAATTTAATCTCTCACATTCAGGAGGCCAGAAGTCTGAAATTCAATTGTCAGTAGAGGCTAGGCACGCTGGTTCATGCCTGGAATCCCAGCACATTGGAAGGCCGAGACAGGTGGATCACTTCAGGTCAGGAGTTCGAGACCAGCCTGGCCAACTTGGTGAAACCCCGTATCTACTAAAAATACAAAAATCAGCTGGGCATGGTGGCAGACACCTGTAGTCCCAGCTACTTGGGAGGCTGAGGAAGGCGTATCGCTTGAACCCGGGAGGCAGAGGTTGCAATGAGCCATGATCATGCCACTGCACCCCAGCCTGAGTGACAGAGTGAGACCCCACCTCAAAAAAAAAAAAAAAAAAAAGGCTTGTATACAAATATATGTAGGAGCTTTATTCACCAATGGCCCCAGAGTGGAAATATCCCAAATATTCATCCACAGGAAAATGGATAAACAAATTGTAGTATATCTAGACAACAGAATACTTCTCAGCAATAAAAATTAATATATGCTCCACACAGGGAAAAGCCTCAAAAACATGCTATGTTAGGCCATTCTGCTCTTGCTATAAGGAAATACCTGAGGCTGGGTAATTAATTTATAAAGCGGTATTTTTTTTTTGTGAGACAGAGTCTTGCTCTGTTGCCCAGGCTGGAGGGCAGTGGCGCGATCTCAGCTCACTGCAACCTCTGCCTTCTGGATTTGTGCGATTCTCCTACCTCAGCCTCCCGAGTAACTGGGACCACAGGCACGCACCACCATACCCAGCTAATTATTTTTGTATTTTTAGTAGAGATAGGGTTTTGCTATGTTGGCCAGGCTGGTCTTGAACTCCTGACCTCAAGTGATCCACCCACCTCAGCCTCCCAAAGTGCTGGGATTACAGGCGTGAGTCACTGTGCCTGACCTATAAAGAGGTTGAATTGGCTCACAGTTCTGCAGGCTACACAGGAAGCATGGTGCTGGCATCTGCTTGGCTTCTGGTGAGGCCTCAGGAAGTTACAACCATGGCGGAAGGCAAAAGGGGAACAGGCATCTCACATGGCGAGAGTAGGAGCCAGAGAGAAGGGGGAGGCCCCACATGCTTTTAAATGACCAGCTCTTGCGTGAACTCAGAGGGCGAGTTCGCTTACCACCAAGGGGACGGCACCAAGCCGTTCATGAGGGATCTGCCCCCATGAGCCAGAAAAGTCCTAACAGGCCCCATCTCCAACATGGGAGAGCACATTTTAACATGAGACTTGGAGGGGACACATATCTAAACCATATCGCTGCCGAACAAAATAAAGCCTAGCAAAAAAGGGTATAGAGTGTGTGGTTCCAATTACATGGGATTCAAAACAGAAAAATGAATCCCTATGGCCGGAGAGACCATCGGTAGAAATCTGAAGCCAGGCTGGGGCAAAGGTGAACCAGGCAACGTTCTGTAGAGATAAAATGTTCTATGTTCGGATTGGAGTCCAAGTATATACATTTTTCAAAATTCAAACTATACACTAAAAATGAGTGTTTTAACTTATTTTTAAAGAATATTCATCTCACAGAATTAGATATAAAAGTAAAAACCTGGAATTAATGTAAATCTCCAACAGTGGGAAATTGGCTACATAAATTGTAACTTCCAATGAACAGTGCCTTCTTTAAACAAATGCTCCTTCTCATAACTCCACTAACATAACAGTAAATTAAGTTTTACCGAATTCTAAAATGAGTAAGAAAACCTCATTGTGATACTGAGGAACGCTAGAGAACCTAGTGTCTAGTTTTCAAACTGGTAAGCACTGGCCAAGAAGTCTTTCTCCTGCCGTTTCTGTACTAACTGGGCCACCTGGTGACAGAATAGTAAGTGAGGGGATGTTTACATTCTTTGGAAGTACTCTAGCTAATATGAGTGAATAAGGAATGATAAAATTTGGAAACTGCCCAGTTTGCCACCTCTGATGTACTAAATGGAGGCAGCCAAACATCATCAACAATACTAATACCCAAAGTTGGAAACGGAAGAGTACCCTGCTATCTACAAAGTGGGCTTGCCAAAAAATTAGAACCCGATCAAACCTGTAGATTCAACTACTGATTTCAAGAAAGATGACAAAAGAACTTGTTTAATGACCCCACAGGATGCAGTAAAGAAAATCCACATGATGGTATGCTCTATAGGATTACAATTTGTTACTTCAATAAATTGTTTCAACAACAATCCAAAAAATTAAGAGACTTAGGATATATCAACTAAGTGCAAATGTAGAATTTATCTGAATTCATGGCAACAAAGAATTACATATATAAGACAATGGGAAATTATGGTGTGATGGGCTGAGTTCTATCCCCCCAAATTCATATGTTGAAGCCCTTAATTCCCAGTACCTCTGAATGTGACTATATTTGGAGATAGAACCTTTGAAGAGGTAATTTGGACGCACACACAAGATACTAGAGATGCTGGTGCACAGAGAAAAGGCTGTGGGAGGGCACGGGGAGAAGACAGCCATCTACAGGCTGCAAAAGGCCCCAGGAGAAACCACCCCTGGGAACCTCAATCTCACACTTCCAGCCCCCAGAGCTGTCGTTTCAGCCACCCAGTCTGTGGTGGTTTGTTATGGCAGCCCTAACAAATTAATATGTGTGTTTATATTTAAATGTCACTATTGTTTTAAATAAATACTAAAATATTTACAGATTGGGATTTGCTTGTCTAGGGGATATGTCTGGGATTTGCTTCAACATAATGCAGTGGGTGTGCTGGGGGCCGAGTGGATGAAAGTGTAGATGAGGCAGGATCGACCACTGGTTAATGGTTATTCTAACTATTTGTACGTATGTTTGAAAATTTTCGTAACTTTTAAAAAAATGTATAAATCTCCAAGGACAAAATTTCAGAGGCTAAAAAATGAACAGACAGATGGTAAATGACTGAGCCCCACCTACACAAAGGGTGCTCCAAGCATCACCTAGGAGACTACTATTCACATAGACCCTCAGGCTCCAGCTCAGATCTATGGAACCAATCTGCAGTTTTAATAAAATCCTCAGGTAAATCACATATACTGGACATACACTGAAGCCAGCAGTGGAGAAAGCAGAGTGGCAATCCAATTTATACCTCAGGACCCTCAAAAATCTCAAGAGTGGCTGACCCAGATGTCTTCAGAAAGGGATGCAAAGATGGGGATAAAAACAGATGGATTCATTGCAAATGAAATAATAAGCAGTTAGATCCCCAGATCTCTTCCCTGACTCAGTGCAACAAATGACTCCCTCTCCAACTATAGAATAAGAATGAGGTTTTCCCCTCTGGGGAAGGTAAAACAATCTTTGGACGGTGGGCACAGTTGAGGATTAGAGGGGCATCATACTGAAAACAGGAGACTGCATAAAAATATACATAGCGCAAGTTGAGACCTCTCCAGCCTTCTTTTTCCAGTTGGATTTCAGGAATACTATTATTACAAGATATAAAGACCCAAACAGCTCTCTCTAGGCATCGGCCCAGGAAGAAATATCTAAAGATACTACATTGAATCCTCCCTGAAGAAACATCCTAGATATTGCCCTAGTTATAAGTATGACTGGACATCCAAAGATCCTCAGATATTCAAAGAAAATCTCTAGTATTAAAAGTTGAACAAATCCACAAGCAGAAAAAAGACAACTTGGAGGAAACAGGCACAATGCTAGATAGAAGAAAGTTATTTAAAAACTCACTGTTTTCAGGGAGAAAATATTGCATCCATACAAGAAGAGGAGGCTATTTACTATTCTGTCACCAAGTGGTACAGTTAGTACAGGAACGGCAGGAGACAGGCTTCTTGGCCAGTACTTACCAGTTTAAAAACTAGACACTAGGTTCTCTAGTGTTCCTCAGTATCACAATGAGGTTTTCTTATTCATTTTAGAATTTGGTAAAACTTAATTTACTGTTATGTTAGTGGAGTTATGAGAAGGAGCATTTGTTTAAAGAAGGCACTGTTCATTGGAAGTATAATTTATGTAGCCAGAAATCAACAGAAAACAAAAAAGGGCTCTTGGAAAATAAAATACGATGGCAGAAGTAGTAAGGTGAACAGAGAGTTGGAAAATAAAGTTTAGGAAATTTCCTAGAAAAAGTGAAACAAAAAGAGAAGCAGTTAAGAAACACGGAGGACCAATCCAACAGGTGCAAATTCTGAATAACAGGAATCACAGAAAGAGAGCAAACTGGAGGGGAAGAACTCAAAGAAGAAAAGGCAATTAATGGGCCAAGCACGGTGGTTCAAGCCTGTAATCCCAGCACTTTGGGAGGCCAAAGTGGGTGGACCACTTGAGGTCGGAAGTTCGAGACCAGTCTGGCCAATATGAAAAAATCCAATCTCTACTAAAAATACAAAAAAGAAAAATAATTAACTGGGCATGGTGGTGCATGCCTGTAATACCAGCTACTCAGGAGGCTGAGGTTGCAGTGAGCCAAGATGGCACCACTGCACTCCAGACAGGTGACGGAGCAAGTCTCCGTTTCAAAAAATAAATAAATAAAAATAAAGGGTGCTTCAACTTATAAATGAAAAATAAAATTTAGATCTTAGAATTCCACCATCTTACAACAACTTCTCCCCAACCCACCACCCACGTAGACATTTTAGCACCTGTAGCTACCATCATTTTAACAGGAGAAACAACCCGATATTTTGTGCCTCCTATATGGCAAACCTGAGTTTCATTAAATCTCTGAATTCAGCTGCCAGTTTACAAGAAATAGAGGATTGAGGGATATACTGAGCTGAATGATGAGCATGCAATGAGCAAGACTCACCCTGTGGAAAACCCTATTGGTCAAGGAGTCCAGTTCTTTAAGAGAAAAACAAAGGGGAAAAATGGAGAAGTAAACTAGAGAGTAAAAAACACATCCCAGAAAACTTTTTTTTAAGGTAAGACTAATTGGAGTCTCTAAAGATATGCATTTGGGTGGTAAAACTTGTAAATGCAAAGAAGTGACTGATTACTATAAAAGTGAAGTGATTTTGGGGGAAGCGAGGGACTGTGATTGGAGAGGTCACATGGAAGGGGCGTACTGGAGCCAAGTTCCTGCTCTTTACCTGAGAGGTGGTGACATAGGAATAGGGTCAGGGTTCTTGGAAACACTGGAAGCCAGAGATGCCTTCAATTCTAAGGGACTGATAAATTCAACTAAATAAAAATAGCACTTTGCATAAAAACCATAGGCAAAATCAAAAGAAAACTAGAGGAAAAAAAATGATAAAATATTAATCTAATTTAGAAAGAGCTCTTGGAAATCAAACAAGAAAAAGATGAAAATATCAATATTGAAATAGTAAAATGAACAAAGGATTTGAAGAGATAATTCACAAAAGAAGATAAACAGGCTGTTAAACATATGAAAGAAGGATCAGCATCACTCAGAAAAACAGACCTGGCACGACAGCTCACACCTGTAATTCCAGCACTTTGGGAGGCTGAAGCAGAGTCCAGGAGTTCAAGAACAGCCTGGGAAACATGGTAAAACCCCTTCTCTACTAAAAACACAAAACTTAGCCGGGCATAGTGGCCTATACCTGTAGTCCCAGCTACTTGGGAGGCTGAGGCGGGAGGATTTATTGAGCCCAGGATGTTGAGGCTGCAGTGAGTATGATTGCACCACTGCACTCCAGCCTGGGCAACAGAGGAAGACTCTCAAAAAATTAATTAAAAAGTATAAAAGAAAAAATAGAAATTTAAGCTACACTGTTTACCTCATAAACGATAGGCAAAACCCCAAAATTTGTCCACACAGTATCTCTAGTGAGGCTTTGGAATAAACAGGTATCGTAACCACTGGTGGGGCTGAAGAATACAACCGGAGCAACTCCTGCAAAAGGCAACCTGGCAATATTTATCAAAATTATAAACGTACATATATGTCCTGTGAGCCAAAAACTCCTCTCCTAAGAATTTATCCTATAGATTTACCTGCATGTGTGCAAAAGGTAAGTGTTTATAAGAGTATTCACGGAGGCATTGTTTAAAATAACAAAAGACTGGAAACTACATTATAACTTAAACAACTTATTTAAACTTAAATGTCCATCAATACGGAACCATTAAGTAGATTATGGCACATCTATCCAGTGCAATACTATGCAGCTCTCTTTTAAAAATCAAGAACTCTCCATGTAGTGATATGGACATGTCTCCAAGATACATCGTTAAGGGGAAAAGCAAGACACAGCATACAGCAAGAAATACGCTACAATTTGCATTTTAAAAGGGGGGAAATGGCCAGGCGCAGTGGTTCACTCCTGTAATCCCAGCATTTTGGGAGGCTGAGGCAGGTGGATCACGAGGTCAGGAAATCAAGACTATCCTGGCTAACATGGTGAAACCCCGTCTCTACTAAAAATACAAAAAATTAGCTGGGCGTGGTGGCGGGTGCCTGTAGTCCCAACTACTCGGGAGGCTGAGGCAGGCGAATAGCTTGAACCCGGGAGGCAGAGCTTGCAGTGAGCCAAGATAGCGCCACTGGACTCCAGCCTGGGCGACAAAGCGAGACTCCGTTTCAAAAAAAAAAAAAAAAAAAAAAAAGAAAATAGCGTCAAGTAATCTTCTACATATACATGAAGAAACCCTGGAAGGACACTTAAAAAGTTAGCATTGGGCACGTATGCCTGCCTATATGCCAGTTACTCAGGAGGCTGAGGCAGGAGGATTGCTTGAACCCAGCAGTTTGAGTACAGTCTGGGCAACAGGGCAAGACCCCATCTCTTAAAAAAAAAGTTAAAGACAGTGGTTACAGGGGTAGGAACTTTGCAGATGGGGTCATGAATGAGATGAAGACTTCAGTACATTTTTTTTCCCTACTATGAACATTCTCCTAAACATGTGAATGTATTAAATATTCAAAAAATTACACACACTAAGGAAAAAAAACAAGTTGTCTATAAATTGGTACAATTCTCAACTATACAAACAATTTAAGTATTTAGTTTACTTTAAAAAGCTTTTCAATATTTAATGAAAGAAAATTTCCAACAAAGAATTCTACGCTAAACTAAATGGTCAATTAAGTGTAGGTATAAAATGAAGCCACATACTCAAAACTATTTTACTCACATGAAGTTCTGAGGAAGCCAATGAAAGAAAGGTATACGTCATCAGAATGAGGAATAATAAACTAGGAGAGAAATACATGCAGTGCAGGAAATGGGATGCATTAAAAGAGAAGAAAAACCATGTATAGTACAATGCGAGGATTCCGAGGTTGGTGAAGATTATCTAGGCATCAGATCTAGAGTGCACAATCTAAATTAGAGTAGGGCACATCGCTATGGGAGAAATTTCTCCAGGAGGCCAGAAATTCCAAGTATCTTTGAACATACCAAAAGATTTACACAATAGAGAAGCATCTGTGGTTGAATTAGTGATAAGAAAACAAAGCAGACAGACAATTCAAAGGAAAACAAAAAAGTTGTTTAGAAAGGAAATATAATTGTAATGTACGACATTCATTAGCTATTTTATTTTAAAGTAAAATTTTATTTTTTTAAATAATTTTGTTTCAACTTTATGATGACAAATAATTCTCAAGTTTATTTCCTTATTTGTTTAAATACAAAGCTAAACCACAAACAGGTACAACCAAGATACTATCTCACATTTACACTCCCGTCGGATCCTCTTCGGCTGACCATTCACCAGGTTAGCAGGTGACTGGGGGAAGAGACTTTCTTAGGTAGCACTGTTGTGAGGCCCAGGGTGGGGTGGGGGAATCGAAGGTGAGGACAGACTCTCATACCTGCTTCCATTCAGATTTACCTGGGACCAGGGTGGGCAGGAGACACCAGGTCACGACTCCCAAGTCTCATTCAGTAAAAATGGGTCCTGTGTAGCTGGGCGCGGTGGCTCATGCCTGTAATCCCAGCACTTTGGGAGGCCAAGGCAGGCGGATCACGAGGTCAGGAGTTCGAGACCAGCCTGGTCAACATGGTAAAACCCCGTCTCTACTAAAAATACAAAAAATTAGCCAGGCATGGCGGCGCGCGCCTGTAGTCCCAGCAGGAGGCTGAGGCAGAAGAATCGCTTGAACCTGGGAGGTGGAGATTGCAGTGAGCCAAGACTATGCCACTATACTAGCCTGGGTGACAGAGTAAGACTCTGCCCAACCCCAACCCCCCCCCCCAAAAAAAGAATGGGTCCCGTGTAGGGAGGGTCGCACTCCAGCCTTGACAATCCTGGTGAAAACCTTGGCCTTATCCTGGATTCCTGGGGGGGCTCGGCACTGCCCGCACACCTGGGTGCATAGTTCCGGCTGGGGGATGTGGGCTTGTGGACTCACCCCCAGCTCATGGCTGCGATCTCACAGGAGGCGCGGGTGTCTGACAAACACGGGGCCTTGACAGCAGCTCTGGAACTTTCAACCCAGCAGGACGCGGAGAAAACTGGCAGGAGTGTTAGGTACGTAATTTCTGGTCCCACTACAAATCTCCAATTTTGATTAGAATAGAGTATCATCTCAATCTCTTCTACAAAAACAAAAGCAATGCCCACCCCCAAAGAGAAAACAGCCACTTCACTCACTTCAAGACCTATGTACATGCAAGTTGTTTCCTGTGGTTTTTTCAATTATTATTTTTTAATATTTTCAGCATTCACATTTCTACAAAGAAGTAGCCCAGTTTCAGGAAATTCTGCCCGGCAGGGAAGGCAAGCCTCTCATACAGGTCTGGTTTGACTTCACACCTTGATGCTTCCAGGTGCCCAGAAAAGAGGCAGTGGGTGGAAGAGGAAATCTATGCCGGCCCGTGCTCAGGGCCACGGGCTCAGTAAGCTTTCGAGAAAGCACGCTGAAGACAAGTTTACTGCCAAACCTTTTAAAAATACATTCATACACTTCAAAGAGCGCCTGTCCAGATGTTAGGAGCCATCCTAACATCTCCAACAAGAGCTTGGAGCCATCCCGTCCAAGCCTTTGGGAGACAGCGTCTTCCTCATACCTCGTCGCGGGTGTGGGGGACACATCCCAGCTCTTCCACTGGAGAGAGGAGACTCACCTGGCTTCCTAGTTCACGTTTGGCTGTAATCCTGTGCTGAGCTTTTTGTTGTTGTTGTTGTTGTTGTTGTTGTTTGTTTTTGAGACACTGTCTCACTCTGTCACCCAGGCTGGAGTGCAACAGCAGGATCTCAGCTCACTGCAGCCTCCACCTCCCGGGTTCAAGCAATTCTCCTGCCTCAGCTTCCCCAGTAGCTGGGATTACAGGCATGCACCACCACGCCCGGCTAATTTTGTATTTTTAGTAGAGACAGGGTTTCACCATGTTGGCCAGGCTGGTCTCAATCTCCTGACCTCAAGTGATCCGCCTGCCTTGGCCTCCCAAAGTGCTGGGATTACAGGACTGAGTTTTTTTTGTTTTGTTTTGTTTTTGTTTTTTGTTTTTTGAGACAGAGTCTCGCTCTGTCGCCCAGGCTGGAGTGCAGTGGCTCGATCTTGGCTCACTGTAAGCTCCGCTTCCCGGGTTCATGCCATTCTCCTGCCTCAGCCTCCCGAGTAGCTGGGACTACAGGTGCCCACCACCACGCCCAGCTAATTTTTTTGTATTTTTTTAGTAGAGACGGGGTTTCACCGTGTTCGCCAGGATGGTCTCGATCTCCGGACCTCGTGATCCACCCACCTCGGCCTCCCAAAGTGCTGGGATTACAGGCGTGAGCCACCGCGCCCGGCCTATGCTGAGTTTTTGACTGCATGCATGGGAAGCACAAAACGTTCAACTTGTATTAAAAAAAAAAAGAAAGAAAAAAGAAAAAAGCACAAAAACAACTAGAATGTAAAAGTTTTGGTAATATAAAGCCATCTGTTTCAGCCCACCTTGGAAACCTGTAACATTCATTCATTCATTCGTTCATTCATTCATTCAGGCAGTCATCTACTTAATTTGAGCTGGAGTCTCGCTCTGCCTCCCAGGATGGAGTGCAGTGGCGTGATCTCAGCTACTGCAGAGATCCACGGAGATCCACCGTGGAGGGGTCCCGTGGTGTCGGTGATCTCCGTGAGGCTCCCGTGCTTTTCTACCACAAAGGCGCCACGCGAGAGCTGCCTCTGGTGTTTGCACTCAGCCTTTGTCATCGATGAGGTCAGTCTTCACTCCTTCTTTCCTACCTGCTTTCAATCAATTCATCTATTCTTTCCCTTTCTTCAAACTGCAGCTCCGCTTTGCTCTTTCTGGAGCTCCTTGAGACAAGGTAGAAATCCGTGAGTTTGCAGTTTTTCCTTGAGCTTTTTTTTCAGGGGCCTGTTTACCCTTGATGGGCTATTTCAAGGCTTGCTTGGCTACAGCTGCATTGGTGGAATCACAAGACGATGCCGGAGGGTTTGGAAGTTCTGCTGCTTCACATTTTTGGTTTGGAAAAGCTGTGAGGGGTCCTCTCCTGGCGTCTTTGATCTTCTGTGCTTGGGCTTCGTGCTCCATGTTGCGTTTGTTTCCTGTGGATTCCAGCTAATGGCTTCCCCTGGCATTTGACTTTGTGACGTGTAACGGAGTTCTCCTCTTGAAGGCTGGAACGCATTCCAGAGTATTTGTTAGGCTCGCGTAGGAAAAGATGTTTGATTGCCACGACATACATTCTCCCCAACGTCGGTGCAGCACCTCCCTGGACCCCTCTGCTCCACTATCTGCAGGCCCGGGGCCGTCACTGTCACCCCGCTGCTGCCTCTGCCGCATGGGGCTTGGACATCTTCCTGCCTGGAGAGGGGCACCCCAGGGATGTGGGGGAGGGGCGCTCACGGCGCAGAGCTGTTTGGAGGGCTGTAGTGGGAGCCGACGTCCCCCTCCTGCCGCACCCACCTCAGGATCATTTTCTTTTTAGTGACACATAAAATAATGATGTCTTAAAATGGATGGCAGGTTGATTGAATAAAATATCGTAAACTAAACCTCATAAAATAAAAAATTGGAATTTATTTATTTTTATTTATTCTAAAATCGTAGAGACGATGTCTCCGTATGTTGCCCAGACTGGTCTCAAACTCCCGGCCTCAAGCGATGCTCCTACCTCCACCTCCCAAAGTGCTGGGATTCCAGGCAGGAGGCACCAAACATGGCCTTGAAATTTAAAAATATGAAAATGGACAGAGATAGTATATAACCATTTAAAAGAATATCTTTGAGGACTATTTAATGGAGACTTGCCAATAATTATAATATGGAACAAGTAGAAGGAACATAAAACCCATGTAGAGTACAATTCAATTTTGTTTAAATATATGTAGATTAGATGGAAATATACCAAAGTGTTAACGATGGTTATCTTAGTGTGGTCTTACAAGACTTTATCTCTTATATTTTCAAACTTTTCCTATGATGACTTATCTTATAATTGGATAGCCATTTTTATAACTATAATATCATCATTTTATCTATGAAATTATATAGTATTTAGTACATAGTCCATATTAAAACTGTCCCATTAATTAAAAGCTGTCCCATAAATATTAATTTAATGAAATTAAATTAAATGGTATAGTATCTAATACACTGTCCATATTAAAACTGTCCCAATGTTGTTAGAGTTTTTTTTTTAAAATACAAAATCCAATCAAGGATCACATATTTGTCATGTCTTGTTAGTCTCTTTTAATTTTGGATAATGTGTTGTTGTTGTTGATGATCTTTCATGATACTGACTTTTTTTTTCTTTTTTTTTGAGACAGAGTCTCACTCTGTCACCCAGGCTGGAGTGCAGTGGCGCCATCTAGACTCACTGCAACCTCCGCCTCCCAGGTTCAAGCGATTCTCCTGCCTCAGCCTCCCAATAGTTGGGATTACAGGTGCCCGCCACCATGCCTGGCTAATTTTTGTATTATTAGTAGAGTTGGGGTTTCACTATGTTGTCAGGCTGGTCTCGAACTCCTGACCTCAAGCAATCCACCCCCCTGGGCCTCCCAAAGTGCTGGGATTACAAAGCATGAGCCACCATGCCCAGCAATACTCATATTTTTGAAGAGTCCAGGTCAGTTATCTTGTAAAATATCACATAATCTCGATTTGTCTAATTGTTTTCTCAATATTAAACATTTCTGGCAAGAAAACTATCTAGATGATACATCCCATTATGTCATATCTCATTACTGGTCATGTGAAGTTAGGTCACTTGATTAAGGAGGTGTTTGCCATATTTCTTTTTCTTATTAGTATTATTTTGAGACAGGGTCTCACTGTGTTGCTGAAGCTGGAGTGCAGTAGTACAGTCATAGCTCACTGTAACCTGGAACTCCTGGGCTCAAGTGATCTTCCCACCTCAGCCTGCTGAGTAGCTAGGACTATAGAGGTGTGTACAACCATGCCCAGTTAATTTTTTTTTTTTAATATTGTTTTATAGAGATGGGGTCTTGCTGTTGCCCAGACCGGTCTTGAACTCCTAGCCTCAAGCAATTATCCTTCCTACGCCTCCCAAAGTGGTGGGATTAACAGGCATGAGCCAACTTGCCTCGTCCATTTTCCTATTATAGAGGACCTTTTCCCTTTGTAATTAATATTTTGAGACTATTAGACTAATCTGTTCCATAACAAAGTTTCACCTGATAGTTTTAGCGTCCGTTTATCATCCTTGCCTGAATTAATTAATCACACACTGGGAGTTGTAAAATAGTAATTTTCTAATTCTAAGATTCATTTGGCTTTCATGAGCTGGCAGTTGTTTCTAGAAATACATTATAGATTCATTGATTTTTTTTTTTTTTTTTGAGACGGAGTCTTGGAGTCTCGGTCTGTCGCCCAGGCTGGAGTGCAGTGGCTGGATCTCAGCTCACTGCAAGCTCCGCCTCCCGGGTTTACGCCATTCTCCTGCCTCAGCCTCCCGTGTAGCTGGGACTACAGGCACCCGCCACCTCGCCCGGCTAGTTTTTTGTATTTTTTAGTAGAGACGGGGTTTCACCGTGTTAGCCAGGATGGTCTCGATCTCCTGACCTCGTGATCCGCCTGTCTCGGCCTCCCAAAGTGCTGGGATTACAGGCTTGAGCCACTGTGCCCGGCCTGATTTATTTTTATTAAATGCGTTATAATTCGCTGCCATCATTCTTCTTTTGAAGGCTTAAAATTTTCCAAATCATCTTGTCAGGCAGGGTTCCTTTAGGCTGGCTCCCATATATATCATTTACCTTCCCAGTTGCTGAGCACGTGACTGCTTTGGCACGTTGTACTTCTGGGGGTCATTTTTTTCATGGAGCCCTGTTTTTTTAGTAAAATATGGTATTTTGAAACTAGAATCTGGGTGGCACACTGATACCTCCAAAGCAAAGCTACCATCACAGGATTTTCCTCACCTTATTTCAGTGTTTGTGAAATAGTGAAATACATACTTGAAAGCGTCTGGTTCCCACATGGACATATGGTGGGGACCACCACACACTTGGGCCTGCTAGAGTGGGGAGTGGAGAGAGGAAAAGCATCAGGAAGAACAGCTAATGGATGCTGGGCTTAATACCTAGGTGATGGGATGATCTATACAGCAAACCACCATGGCACTTGTTTCCCTGTGTAACAAACCTCCACATCCTGCACATGTACCCCTGAACTTAAAAGCTGAAGAAAATAAAAGGGCAGGAAGCAACATTAATAGCAAATTAGAGATTAACTTAAAGGATCAGGAAGGGTCCCAGCAGGAAGCCGACTCCAACTCCTGTGACTGAATGTAGAATTTCAATGAAGAAATTAACAACAAAAAAGAACCTGGTCCCAATGACATTAGTATATTGATTCAAACTACAATACATATTAAGTAGTTTCAGAGTTACTACACTGATAGCATTGCCAACAATTAACCATGTAAATAAAGCCTAACATTTTTCCATATTTTTTGTCCCTTGACTATATTCCACTAAGCTTGTATAGTCTGAGTACTCTGCTAAAAAGTTATCTGAATTCTTTTCTTTGTATCTATGTAATCAATTTGATATAGTGTTTTGATTATTAGTTTATCTTTGTACATTCAATGACAGGATTTCCTTTGCTTTCATTATTTTTATTTCATTTTAATTTTATATAATTGAATATATAAAATATTTACACGGTTCAAAATCAAAACTATATAAAAAAGGTACGCTCAGAAAAGTCTCATTTCCATACTTATTTCCTCCACCAATATCCACCCACCCCCTATCATTTATTTCTGGTTTATGGTTCCTGTGCATCTTTCTACAAAAATAAGTGTGTGTGTGTGTGTGTGTGTGTGTGTGTACATGTGTGGTTATTTCCCTTTCCATCTTAAATACAAGGTAGCACATTAGATATACTTTTTGTGACTCTTTATTACCCTTTAAAACATCCTAGAAAGCACTTCATCTTTGTTAACCGCTATCTTCCTTTTTAATTTTTCAAAAATTGTTTTTATGGCTGTATTATGTAGATATACTATAGTTTATTCAGCCAGAGTTCTATTAGTGGACATATAGGTTGTTTCCAAATTTGTTCTATCTGCAAATATTGTAGCGATGAACAACCTTCTGTACATATTCTTAGTTATTTTGTGAAGGTGTTTCCTCTGGAATAATTACTAGAAGTGGGGCCATTAGGTCAAAGGGTGAATGCTTATATAATTTTGTTAGATATTGCCAATTTTTCTTTCATAGGGACTGCTGATCACCATTTTTGAATGACGGTTTAACTGGTATTGAATTCTAAGTTGAAGATAATATTCTCTTGTGTTTTCAGTTCTATTGCTGATGAGAAATCTATTGTTTCTCATCACTGTTTCTTAGAGGTATGGCAGAAACTTATTCTCCATTTTATCTTCCCTTCTTTTTCCCAGGCACGTGGCTGACCTCTATTTCCCAGGCTCCCCAGCAATTAGGTATGGCCGGTGGGGCGTGTGCAGACACGAGGGAGACCATTTCTGGCCTAGCTTATTCCCCACCACCCACTTCCTCTGGGAAAGCAGAGCAATTCTGAAACCCATGTAGGTGCCGTCAGCTGGGTCCCTGAGGGGACAGCCACCTAGTGGCCTGAAATACCCACCCAGGCCTGCTACACAAGAGAAGTAAGTTCGTACTGGATTTGACCCATCGCATTTTTGATCTTTTTAAAGCATTTTAGCCCATTTTACTTAATACAAAACTGTTCTAACTGGTTCTTTTTCCTATCTCTCCCCCTTGCTTCTACTTCATAATTTTTATCTACTGCAAGACTTCATTCATCTTAAGAATTCTAAACATACTTATTTTATTGTCATTTCCAGGAATTTCAACTGCTAATTTCACTTTTAGTAAATTCGTGCCTTGCTTGAACAAATTTTGAACTCTGCGTCTATGTCTTCATGTATTTTAAACTTTTGCTTTGCAAGCTTACTTTGAGTAGGAGTTTTCGATTGCTGTATCTTTCCCCACTCTCTCTCTTCCCAGACAGCTTTCAGTCCCTCCACCTGGCCTCTCAGGACTTCTTCCAAACCAGGTCTCAAAATGCCACTTGGTGTTCCTGCTCAGCTGCGGTATCAGCGACACTGCGGATCCAGGCCCTGGGCCAAGAAAGCAGCATGGCTCAGCTTCTGGTTCTGAAGCTGCGTCTTTGTCTCTGAAACTTCCAGAAGCCCATTCCTTTCAGGTAATCCATCTTTTCCAGCCTTCTTTCTTTGGTTTGGGAGGGAGGGCACTGCGATCTCTGATTTCAGTGTAGCCAGTGTTTCTTAGAGGTATGGGAGAAACTTGGTTATTCTCCCAATTTACATTCCCTGGAGCTTGGCTCCAACTCCTTGGTCTCAGCTCATGTGGATACTTTTACATCCCCATCTTCTCTTTTTTTTTAATGTTTTTAGTTTTAAGGTCAGCCTCCACAGAGTCTCAAAAATTGCCAGTGCCAACCATATTTCACCATGGCAGGGTACTGAGAAAAGTTTTCCATTAGGAAGTGTCTCAGATAAACTTCACTGGCTATGAAATGGCCATTGCACAAAGCTATATCCCCTTATTCTAAAAATACTGAGTTCCTGGTTGCCTCTGCTGGAGAAGCCTGCAGCTTGAGCCTGCTTACCCCTTTGTATTTCAACTTACGTTCTAGGTAACTAGAATGACCCTAGCCCAGTTATACTTATTTGGTTACCCTTTTTATATTATAACTACCTTTGCTAGGTGTTTGGAGCCTGAACCCCTGTGCCATCTTGACCAGATGTCTCAACTTAAATAATTGTTTTGCTCTCCTGCAGCTCCTGTATACATTTTGTAAGGCCCTCTTTACATAGTGAATGTACTTAATGCCACACACACATAGTATGCACTCAAGCTAACCATAGTTCTCAGAAGTCTTGGTATTGCCAGTTACGAAATGACTTCACTGTATCATTTGCCTGCTTTCAGTCTCATACAAGTATTAACTAGAGCACTGATGTATGAAATGTGGTATTCTGCATATACCCACATTATAGTTACTGTGATGGTTCAACCACCTTGTGATTCACCACAGCCCATGGGCTTTTTCTGCCAAAAATAGGCACGAAGTCAATCATTCTCCAATTTGAACCTCTTACTTACAAAATTAATTCACCTTCATTTGATTTTATCCAGTATTTCATAAATGCTGTACCCCATTAATATAGGTTATTTTGACTTCTGTCTCTAGTATTTCTCACAAACATACTAATATGCCACCAGTTATGGATTAAAACTGATTAAACAGAACAGTTCCCAGACTGACCTCTAAAAGGTTAAATGACTTATCCCGCACTGGAACCATGTCCTTGATGATGTCTCTGTGTCACCTTCTCACCATCTAACTGTGGTATCACGTGAGCTGATCTGTTTCCCCGGGTTGCTGTTGATTATGTCATTCATAATGAAATCAATAGCATGAGAAAGTGAAGACTATGTCTCTTGCTTCCTCCAGATCCTTAAAATGTTCTTGAAAACAAATCAGGTTACACTGACACGATTCATTTTTCTATAAAGCTACCATGAATTTTTACTCAATGCCTTATGTTTGCTTATAAATTAGTATTCTGGTGATGCATATTTTCACATAACCTTCCCTGACAATGTGACTGTATTTTATTGACTGCAAATTCTACACATATATTCACCTCGTCATCATTTTGATGGAAACAGATAATTAATACAAGTATAAGGTTCAGAATTAAGGAGAAAGGAGTTGCATACCTTGTACTACTCATCCAGGTACTGAGTTTTAAGAACAATATCAATAAATAGAAATATATCTAAAAAGTCAACAAATATGGGAATGGGATTAATAAGAGCGATAAAGGATTATAAGAACAGAAGTTATTTAGATACTTATGGGCTGACTGCTGAGCAAACATGCTTACAGAAGAGGTTTAAAAATAGTGGGCTTTTTTGTTTTTTTTTGTTTTTCTTTTTGAGATGGAGTCTCGCTCTGTCACCCAGGCTGGAGTGCAGTGGTGTGATCTCAGCTCACTGCAAGCTCCGCCTCCCGGGTTCACGCCATTCTCCTGCCTCAGCCTCCCTAGTAGCTGGGACTACAGGCGCCCACCACCACGCCTGGCTAATTTTTTTGTATTTTTTAGGAGAGACGGGGTTTCACCGTGTTAGCCAGGATCGTCTCGATCTCCTGACCTCATGATCCGCCTGCCTCGGCCTCCCAAAGTGCTGGGATTATAGGTGTGAGCCACTGTGCCCAGCCTAAAAAGAGTTTTTAAAAGAACATCTGAACTAGAGATTGCCTCCTGGTTCTCAATGACTATCATGTCCTTTAGCTTGCTTTCTTAAGCAAAATAAAGGGCTTAAGCATACAATGATCTGGAAAGTAGCCATCAGAAATCTGTGCTCAATAGTCCCTGAGACCCCACTCTCCATCCCTGGCTTCTGAATGTGGCTCCTTGTATGACTCAACCACCAGAGAGGTTATGACATTCTTCATGCTTTCTGAAACCATGTTGCTCATGCTTTCTGAAACCATGGTTATTCATCATTGCTGAGAAACTGAACCAGACCAACCACCTAAGGGAGACCCTTTTTTCACCATCACACTGTCAGGGGTAGCCTGCCCAATCAGCCAGGGTCCAGTACTCCTATAAGTCTTTGATAACAGTATCCCAGACCTATGCCAGCTTGCCCCACTACCATTCTACCTGTTTTGTTTCCATTCTCTCAGGATTCAGAAATATAACATACACATTTCCTAAGATTGACTTTATAGCCATACAGTAGAATATTATTCAGTCTTAAAAGGAAATGAAATCCTGGCCGGGCATGGTGGCTCACGCCTGTAATCCCAACACTTTGGGAGGCCAAGGTGGACATATCATCTGTGGTCAGGAGTTTGAGACCAGCTGGCCAACATGGCAAAACCCTGTCTCTACTAAAAATACAAAAAATAGCTGGGCATGGTGGCAGATGCCGGTAATCCCAGCTACTAGGGAGGCTGAGGCAGGAGAATCCCTTGAATTTGGGAGGCAGAGGTTGCAGTGAGCCGAGATCAGACCACTGCGTTCCACCCTGGGTGAGAGAGCAAGACTTCATCTCAAAAAAAAAAAAAAAAAAAGAAATTCTGATACATGCTAAAGGTGGATGAACCCCAAGACATTATACTAAGTGAATAAGTAGACAGAAAATGATAAATATCATATGATTCCATATATATGAGGTACCCAGAGTAATCAAATTCATAGACGAAAAGTAAATAGTAGCCAGGAGCTAGGAGAAGGGGAGAATGAGGAGTTACTGTTTAATGGGTGCAGGTTTTCAGCACAGGATGAAAAAGTTCTGAAGATGCATAGATAGTAGTATCAGTTGCACAACAATGTGAATGAACTTAATGCCACTGACCTGTACACTTAAAAATGGTAAAGATGGTAAATTTTAGGTGTATTTTACCACAATGATTTGACCTGAGCAGCTCAGTCCTTCTATTCTGCCAGAAGGTGATGATGTTTTCTTAGCCCCTGCTGTCTGCTTCAATGTCGGGCAAAAGCAATTTTGAAGAGACAGTTTTCTGGATACCTCTGGGACCTCAGGGCCTTTGAACTTGTGTCTCAGAAGGCCATTCTGCCTGGGATGGTCTTCTTTCTTACACTCACGTAGCTTGCTCCCTCAACCGCCTCAAGTCTCTACTTAAATGAGACTTTTTTGGCCGGGCACGGTGGCTCAAGCCTGTAATCCCAGCACTTTGGGAGGCCGAGACGGGCGGATCACCAGGTCAGGAGATCGAGACTATCCTGGCTAATACGGTGAAACCCCGTCTCTACTAAAAAATACAAAAAAACTAGCCGGGTGAGGTGGCGGGCACCTGTAGTCCCAGCTACTCGGGAGGCTGAGGCAGGAGAATGGCGTAAACCCGGGAGGCGGAACTTGCAGTGAGCTGAGATCCGGCCACTGCACTCCAGCCTGGGTGACAGAGCGAGACTCCGTCTCAAAAAAAAAAAAAAAAAATGAGACTTTTTTTTTTTTTTAAGCATGAGACTAATGATGAGAGTTTAAAATAAGTTTGTTAGGCAGGCAGGGCTCTCAAACCAAATAACTCTACACACACACACACACGTTGCTTTTTAGTTTATAAAATATTTTATGGAAATTGCCTGATTCAAACTGTCTAAATCATGTTCTTGAACCTATATTCCATGAACAATGCCAAGATATTCAAGTGTTAAAGCTGAGTAATTTAAAAAAAAAAAAAATGGGTAACTGTGGTCTTTTCCCTAATTTGAGGTGAGGAGAAAGTGCCAACAGATGACAAATAAATATATTCACATTACCAAATACAGAAAACAAGCATATGGCCATCTTGAGAGATGCAGAAAAATCTTTGGACAAAATTCAACAACCATTCATGATAAAAACCTCTCAGCAAAGTAGGAAACTGATGGTTTCCTCAACCTGATAAGGAACATCTGTGAAAAATCTATAGCTGTGATTATACTTAAGTGTGAAAGACTGACCATTTTACCCCTAAAATTGGAAACAAGGTAAGGATATCTGCCCTTACCACTTCTACTCAACATTTTAGGATAGCCTAGCCCATTCAGTAAGGCAAGAAGATAAAAGAAAGGCATACAGATTAGAAAGGATAAGATAAAACTATTTGTAGATGACATTTATGTATATTGATAATCCTAAGGTACTTACAAAAAACCTACTGGAATTAATAAATGAATTTAGTAAGACCACAGGTCAATTTTTAAAACCACATTGGTATATATAGCAACAAAACTGAAAAATGAAGGAAAATACATCATTTCCAATAGACTCAAAAACATAAAATAAGAATAAATTTTTATAAATTTATAAATTTTTACAAAATGTCAATGCTAAAAGCTACAACACTGCCAAAGAAAACTAAAGACCTTAATAGAGATATGCCATGTTCATGGATAAGAAGATTAATATTATTAACATGTCATCGTCCCCAGATTAGTTGATTCAATGTAGTTCTGATCAAAATCCAGGCCTTTTTCTTTTTTAAAGATATTGACAAGCTGATGCTAAAATGTATATGAAAACACAAAGAGGGTCAGAATAGTCAAAAACAAAGTTGGACAACTTACACTACCTGATTTCAAGACTTATAAATTACAGAACTCAAGACAATGAGCTTAAGAACAAACAGGTTGACAGAAGAGAGTTCAAACCAGTCCACTTGATTTATAAGAAAGTACCAATGCAATTCAATGCAGGAAAGGAAAGTCTTTTCAAAACATTGTGCTGGACTAACTGGATAACCGTATGAAAAAAAAAAAAAGGACCTTAACCCCACTTCAGACCATTAACACAAATTAACTCAGGCGAGATCACAGGCCTAACTATAAAATGTAAGACTCTACAAGGAAAACAAAGGAGAATATGTTTGCAACCTTGGAGCAAAGAATTCTCAAACAAAACACAAAAAGCACCAAATATAAAAGAAAAAAAATTGATAAAGTTAAGTCATTAAAATTAGATTCTTCTGTTCATCATAAGAAAATGAAAAGGCAATAACAGACTGGGAGAAAATGCTTACAACACATATATCTAACAAAAGACTTGTGCCCAGACTACCAGACTACATATATAAAGAGTGCCTACAAATGAATAGCAAAAAGTCAAACTACTCAAACAAAAATGGGCAAAACACTTGAAAAGACATTCCAGAAAGAATATGTACAAATGGTCAATAGCACACAAAAAGGTACTCAACATCATTAGTTATCAGGATAAAGCTAATTAAAATGACAATGACATACAATTTCATCAGAATGACTAAAATCAGAAAGACCAACAATACCAAATATTGGAAAAGATGTAGAGTAACGAGAACTCTCATACACTGCTGTTTGAGGTGTAAAATGGTATATCCCCTTGGAAAATAGTGTGGCATTTCAACATACCCTTATCCTATGATCCAGTACTTCTACTACTAGATATTTACCTAGGAGTAATTAAAACATGTTGGCCAGGCGTAGAGGCTCACGCCTGTAATCCCAACACTTTGGGAGGCCAAGGTGGGCGGATCACTTGAGGTCAGGAGTTCAAGATCAGCCTGGTCAACATTGTGAAACCATGTCTCTCCCAAAAATACAAAAATTAGCCGAGCATGGTGGCGTGCACCTGTAATCCCAGCTACTTAGGAGGCTGAGGCAGGGGATTCACTGGAGCCTGGGAGGTGGAGGTTGCAGTGAGCCGAGAATGTGCCATTACACTCCAGCCTGGGTGACAGAGTGAGACTCCATCTCAAAAACAAAACAAAACATGTCCACAAGACTTGTATAAGGTTCGGCAAGTATTTATTAGATATGAGATTAAAAACACAAACCATAAAAGAAATCAACAACTTAGGCTTCATCAAAATTTAAAACTTTTTTTTTCTTTAAAAGGCACCATTAGGGAAAATGTCATGGGTTTGGGGAAAATATTTTCAAACTATATATTTGTTTTTCATTTTTTTATTTTTTGAGACAGAGTTTCGCCCTGTCTCCCAAGCTGGAGTGCAGTGGTGCGATCCTGGCTCACTGCAACCTCCACCTCCCAGGTTCTTCTTCTGCCTCACCCTCCGGAGTAGGCAATTCTTCTGCCTCAGCCTCCAGAGTAGCTGCAATTACAGGCGCATGCCATCACGCCCACCTAATTTTTGTATTTTTAGTAGAGACGGGGTTTCGCCATGTTGGCCAGGCTGATCTTGAACTCCTGACCTCAGGTGATCTGCTGGCCTCGGCCTCCCAAAGTGCTGGGATTACAGGTGTGAGCCACTGTGCCCAGCCCCAAACCATATATTTTATACAGAATTTGCATCTAGATATATATCTTAAAATTCTTGAACCTCAGTAAGAGGGTGGTGAGAAATAACCCAATTTAAAAATGGGGCAGCACTTTGGGAGGCCGAGGCGGGGGGATCACGAGGTCAGGAGATCGAGACCATCCTGGCGAACACGGTGAAACCTCGTCTCTACTAAAAATACAAAAAAAACTAGCTGAGCGTGGTGATGGGCGCCTGTAGTCCCAGCTGCTCGGGAGGCTAAGGCAGGAGAATGGCGTGAGTCCAGGAGGCGGAGGTTGCAGTGAGCTGAGGTCGCGCCACTGCACTCCAACCTGGGCCATAGAGCCAGACTCCATCTCAAAAAAAAAAGGGGGCAAAAGATGTAACTAGACATGTCGTCGAAGATGATATATATCTCTAACAATATCAATATAGATCAAATATCCAATAAAAAAGAAGACATACAAGTAACTAATAAGCACATGAAAAGGAACTCAACATCATTAGTCATTAGGGAAATGCAAATTAAAACTGCAATGAGACACCATTATATACCCTTTGGAATATCTATAATAAGGACGAGTAACAATTTCAAATGTCAGCAAGAATGTAGAGAACCCTCAAACACTGTTAGTGGGACTCTAACACTGTACAGCCGCTTTTGGAAAATAGTTTGGCAGTTTCTTAAAAAGTTAAACATAAACTTACCACATGACTCCACAATTATACCCATACAAATCTACTCAAGAGAAATGTAAATAAGGTCTATATTAACACTTGTAGATAGCAACATTACCTCGTTCATAGCATCATTATTCCTAACAGCCAAGCCCTGGGAACAATTCAAATGTTCATCAACTGCTGAGTGGATACATAAAATGTAGTATATTTATAAAACTGTATGCTATTCAACAATACAAAGCAGCAAGCTACTGATCCATGCTGCAACACGGATGAACCTCAAAAATGTTGTGCTAAGTGAGAGATGCCTGACACAAAAAACTATATAATCCAAGATTCCTCAAATTTGAAATTTCCCAGACAAGGCAAGAGACAGAAGTTCAATGGTTGTCTGGGGCTAGAGGTGGGAACTGATTGTATACTGGCAGAGAGAAATTTGGGGGTGACAAAAAGTCAAAAACTGGGTTATGGTGATGGCTGCACAAACCTATAAATGACTAAAAACCATAGAATTGTACATAATGAGTAGGTTTTATGGCATATAAATTATACCTCAATAAAGCTGTTTTTTAAAAAAGACTTATACAAGAATATTCATAGCAGCTATTTTTTTTAACAATTTTTTTTTTTTTTTGAGACAGGGTCTCGCTGTTTCGCCCAGGCTGGAGTGCAGTGGCACGATCTCAGCTTACTGCAACCTCTGCCTCCCAGGTTCATGTAATTCTCATGCCTCAGCCTCCCTAGCAGCTGGGATTACAGATGCCTGCCATGATACCCAGCTAATAACAATTTTTTTTTTTTATGGTACAGAATCTTGCTATGTTGCCCAGGCTGGTCTCGAAATCCTGGACTCAAGTGATCTTCCCACCTTGACTTCCCAAAGTGCTGCTATGACAGGTGTGAGCTGCCATGCTCAGCCATGGCAGCTTTATTCACAATAGCCCAAAACTGGAAACAACCCAAGCGATCATCAAAGGAGAATGGCTAAATTAGAGTATATTCAAAGAATGTAATATTAGTTACCAATAAAGAATTACAGAGTCACGCATGTATAAATCTCAAAAGCATTGTGTTGAACAAAAGCAGCCACTTTTGTTTGTCTACTATATATCACAATCCATTTATATGAAGTTGAAGAACAGACAATGCTCATTTATGGTGCTGGAAATCAGAACAGCAAGTGCCTCTGGACTGATTGCAAAGTAGCATGAGAGAACTGCCTGAAGCATGAAAATGTTCTGTGTCTTGACAGGAATGTTGTTTACATAGGTGCATACATTTATCAAAACTAAACACTTAAGATCTGTGCATTTTACTGTATGTACCTCGAAAATTTTTAAATACTTAAAAATGGCCCCCAAAAGACATACTACTGGAAAAATTCAGCATCGATTAATCACATGAATTTTCAGGAGGTACAGCAGTGTGCGTTTCTGTTGCCCATGTCAAATAGTTAATATAAATGGCTAAGAGTTTGATACTCATTTTAAAATGTTTTAATTATGTCATGATACAAACAAAAATACATTTAACATACGTAAATAATGCAACAGAATCAAACTCATTATATATTAATTCACTTATTTACTCCAAAAACTTTTAAGGAGGATGAAAAATGTATTCCAGGCATCAAAGTTCAAATTATGACTTAATCACATATACAATACTGATGTTTCAATTTTTAAAAATTTAATTGTCAACCGGGCACTGTGGCTCGCGCCTGTAATCCCAGCACTTTGGGAAGCTGAGGCAGGTGGATTGCCTGAGGTCGGGAGTTCAAGACCAGCCTGACCAATATGGAGAAACCCCACCTCTACTAAAAATACAAAAAAATTAGGTGGACATGGTGGTGCATGCCTGTAATACCAGCTACTTGGGAGGCTGAGGTAGGAGAATCACTTGAACCTGGCAGGTGAAGGTTATGGTGAGACAAGATCGCGCCATTGTACTCCAGCCTGGGCAACAAGAGCAAAACTCCGTTTTGAAAAAAAAAAAAAAAAAAAAAAATTAGCCGAGCATGGTGGCAGGTGCCTGTAATCCCAGTTACTCAGGAGGCCAAGGCAGGAGAATCACTTGAACCTGGGAGGTGAAGGTTGTGGTGAGCTGAGATCGCGCCATTGCACTCCAGCCTGGCTACAAGAGAAACTCCATCTCAACAACAACAACAACAACAAAAAAGACGAAGAGGAAGAAAATTAGGTGGGTGTGGTGGCAGGCACCTGTAATCCCAGCTACTTGGGAGGCTGAGGCAGGAGAATCACTTAAACCTGAGAGGTGGGAGGTTGCATTGAGCCGAGAACACACCATTGCATTCCAGCCTGGTCAACAAGAGTGAAATTCAGTCTCAAAAAAAAAAAAAAAGAAATTGCTTGAGTGTACCTTTCAGAATAAAGTTTACTTAATATCAGGTTCTTGGTCTGCTGGTGAGAGGAAAGAAGTATTAGAGAACCTAACAGTCTCAGACTCATGAAGCAAAAACAAGCTTGGCAGCAATCAGGTCCAGCACGTTCCAGACTCACCGAGTAGTCATTTCAGGCCTCCACCGCCGGCTCCAGCTCCCAAGCCACTGGAAGATGGGCGCCAGGAGGAAAGGCTAAACTTTGTGGACACACCCTGAGGAAGGCTGCTGCCTGGTCCGTGACATCTACTGTGACAGAGGACTCAGGCCAGGAGGAAAGGAGCACCACCACCATGGGCAGCTTGCCCATCCTTCTGTCACTTCCTTTCCATTCCCCTAGGTCCCCTTAGAGTGACCCTCAGAGTTGGCTCTACACCAGCCCTGGAGGTGTGATGCGAATGAGGCATGACCCTGCTCCCTGGAGCTGTCTACAGACCACACTACCCAGTGTCTGGGAGGGCACAATGTCAGGGCACTTCCTATACTCCTGGGGCATTTAAGGAGGGTTTAAAATGTTCATGCCTTTTGACCCAGTGTCTGCACTCTGGTAATTCATCATAAGAAAATAATCTGGGTTGAAGGAAATAATTACTGCGTAAATTCGGCATACTTGTAATAGCCCACAGTACACCCTCCCCTGTCTCCAAAAGAACCAAAACAACTTAATTTCTAACATTAGGGAATGAGTCAAATGAATTATGAGACAGTCATAAGATGGACTACCACCTGCAGCCATGAAAGATAAAATTTGTTATTATCGAGAGAAAAACTAAGTAACAGGAAAATGCTGATGGTATTATGTTAAATGACAGATGCAAGATAAAGCTGTGTGTAGCAGGGCTTCTCACAGGGGGATGAGATGGGATACTGCTGATCCCTGAACCGGTGTTACTGAGGGGAGCCTGCTGTTGTCCTTAGATGGTCTTACGTTAAGGGAGATACGAGGATGCAAACCAGTGGTACATCCCAATATCAGGGAAATAGGAAAAATGTATGGAAATAGGAAAAATGTAGGAAATAGACACAGTGGTACATCCTAATATCAGGGAAATAGGAAAAATTGTATGTATATTCACAGATCAGAGGTAATTAATGCCAGCCCACCATAACTGGTAAGGTGGTGGCCTCGGGGACTAAGACTTCTGAAACTTGAATATGGATCTTGTTAAAAGACAGATTCTGATTCAATATGTCTGGGGCGAGCCTGAGATTTTGCATTTCTAACAAGCTCCCAGGTGATGCCATGCTGCCAGCGCACAGGCCACGCCACGGATGGAGCAAGCCTGAAGAGGACACGTATCCTGGAGGGGTAGAACCCGATTACACGAACAGCAACTGGTTGGTGAGAATAGAGGTACAGGTTTACTTTTTACACTGTCCTGTATCTTCCACAATACAAATTTGTTGCTTTTGTGATAAGAAAGAAAACTTTCCATGTTGAAAACCTTTGACTCAGTAATTATTTTTATAGGAATCCATCTCAAATAATGTGAAATGGGCTCCAAGGTTTATGTGCATTCAAACTGGAATGATGTACAACATCACAAAATGAGCAACGACTTAGTTCTCTAATATTTTAAGAGAATGGCTAAAAAAGACTAAAACAGCATGCAGTCATTAAAAATATTTATACAGACATAGGGGAATACAATGATATTTTTATTTAAAAAAAATTTTAATAGCTTTAGGTGTACAAGTGGGTTTGTTACATAGATGAACTGTATAGTGGTAAAGTCTAGGATTTTAGAGTACTCATCACCCAGGTAGTGTACATTGTACCTAATAGGTTGTTTTTCATCCCTCATCCCCTTCCCATCCTCCCCTTCTGAGTCTCCATAGTGCATTATATCACTCTGTATGCCTCTGTGTACCCATAGCTTAGCTTCCACTTACTTATAAGTGAGAACATACGGCATTTCGTTTTCGATTCCTGAGTTACTTCACTTAGAATAATGGCCTTCATGGGCGTGGTAGCTCACACCTGTAATCCCAGTACTTTGGGAGGCCGAGGCGGATGGATCACCTGAGGTCAGGAGATCGAGACCAGCCTGGCCAACATGGTGAAACCCTGCTCTACAAAAATTATCTGGACATGATGGCGGGTGCCTGCAATCCCAGCTACTCGGGAGGCTGAGGCAGGAGAATCGCTTGGGAGGTGGAGGTTACAGTGAGCCGACATTGGGCCACTGCATTCCAACCTGGGTGACTGAGCAAGACTCCATCTCAAAAAAAAAAAAGAATAATGGCCTTCAGTTCCATCCAAGTTGCTGCAAAAGACATTATTTTGTTCTTTTTATAGCTGACTAGTATTCCATGGTGTGTGTGTGTGTATATGTGATGTGTGTGTATATATATCACATTTTCTTTATCCACTCATTGGTTGATGGACACTTAGGTTGATTCCATATCTTTGCAATTGTGAATTGTGCTATGATTAACATATGCATGCAGGTATCTTTTTGATATCATCATAATGATAAACTGTAATCATAGTATGGCAACTATGTTAAAATTCTAACATAAAATGAATTGTTTATAAAATGTTAAAATTTTTTAAATTTCTAAAAAACCAAAGTAAAACAAAATAGAAAGGAAATATACCCAAATATCAATGCCTTCAGATCCTTGGATTGCGGGTCATAAAAGACTCCTCCCTTTAAACCTTTCAGAATACAGTAAAGTTGAAGGCAGGCAGGATCAGGAGGCAAGGGCAGCAATGGAAAGCCGCAGAGGCCATGGGAAGAAGGGAAAACCTCGCAGGGGTTGAGCAGGAGAGTGCAGGCTGGGGGCCCATCCACTGAGGATGCGGTGAGGGTGTAGTGGGTATATACTTCTCACCGGAACACCCGGCTGGAGCGCAGGAGAAGGACGAAGGGTTAGGTGAAGGTAGAATGGACTCTGAAGCTTTGGGTCTGCACCTGGGGCAGGAGGGAGAATCCAAAGCCTACTGCCTGTCTTCTTCCCACCTGTCCCTGCTGGAGGGGACTGGGCAAGGGCTATCAACAGGGGGGACCTCTGCCCTGCTGCTTGGAGGGGAATCACTGGCCCTCCATTCAGCTTCTCTGGACACCATGGATGCCTTCAGCTTCCCAGGAACACCTTAGCTATCAATCTCTAAAGGGCTCCCTCCTCAGAATTACTTATGGGCATAAAGAATCAGAACTCATGTTACCTCTCTGATAAAGTAAAATGAAGGCCATTCCATGTTCTCATTTCTGGCCTGAACCTGGGTTCACTTCTGTACCTCTCCTGACAGGCAGCCAAAAGGCAATAGAAACAAATGTAAACAAACAGAAACCTGCATTGCTAGTTTAAAGATCAAACCAGATGGTCCTTTTAAGAACTACAAAATATTAAATAAACACTAGTTAACAGCATCTATATTATTTTTCCAAGTTAAAGAGTAAGCCTCTCAATGAATGTATCCGTTCTGTGATTTTACTACTAAGGTGCAAGTCAGGCATTGTACTTCACTGTACAATATGAATTCCTCTGTCAGGATTTCATAAAATGTTGTTAGCCCCTCACAACATTCCTATTAGATATGCTTATTCCCAGGTGACAGAAGAGGCACTGGCTGCCCAGAAGACCTAGCCTTAAACCCCTGCCAGGCAGTGGCACAGCCGAGGCTGGGACTCCTGTGTCGCAGCTAACACCAGTCCGCTCTCTCGTAAGGGAGTGGAGTTTGTATCCACGCGAATGCTAGGGGATTCCAACTCCTTTCCACAGTCAGTCACAGATTAAAAAAGGAGATTTTAATCCCCGAACAACAAAGCCAAAGCCTTGGTTCAAAGCCACAAGCTGTGGCCCAGTTCTCACCAATTCCAAAGCTGCTGCTGCACCAAACACCCTGTTAGCATTCGTCATGGAGAACATTTCCCTACGGCCACGTGGCAACCCAGATGCGCAGCCCATGGCTCACTCCACGAACAGAGGTCAGAGCTCAGATGCATTTCTTCCCTGTGGTCTTTCTTCTAACATTATGTGGGGGAAATTCTCCCCAGTAAAACTGAAAGTAAAGGAAGCAGGGCTCTAACAACAACAACAACAATAATAGCTAACCCACAGTCCATCCTGCTCCATGCCAGGCACTGCTACAAGCACTTGACGTGCCGGTGAATCCTCGCAGCCCTAGGACGTAGGTACTGTTATTACTCCTAGCTTACACAGGGGAAACTGAGGGACAAAGAGGTTTTAAAAAATGAGGTCACACAGGTGGCGGAAGAACCAGAAATGAAACCCAGGGATCTGGCTGAGTCCATACTCAGACTGCTCGGCCTCTCCCTGTTGGCTCTGGCTAATAACCAATTACCCCACTCTTCCTTGACATGGGGGGTTCATCGTCACCTGAGGGAACACACACCGACAAACCTGATTCCAGAGTTATCCAGAAAGGATCCCCTCAAGCAGCGGGTTCGGCATTCATAAAACTTGTGGGCCTCTGAACTTACTTTTTCTTTCTCTCTCTCTCTCTTTTTTTTTTTTTGAGACAGAATCTCGCTCTGTCGCCCAGGCTGGAGTGCAGTGGCATGATCTCAGCTCACTGCAACCTCCGCCTCCCCGTTCAAGCGATTCTTCTGCTTCAGCCTCCCAAGTAGCTGGGACTACAGGTGAGCGCCACCACGTCTGGCTAATTTTTTTTTTTTTTTTTTTTTGGTATTTTTAGTAGAGACAGGGTTTCACTGTGTTAGCCAGGATGGTCTACATTTCCTGACCTCATGATCCACCCACCTCAGCCTCCCAAAGTGCTGAGATTACAGGTGTGAGCCACCACGCCCGGTCTGAACTCACTTCTTTTGGCCAAAACAAGTTGTTCCACTTGGAGCCTTTGTTTATTCTGTGTCCGTTTACACACACACCTAGACTGACAACTCGAGTGACAAAGGCCCACAACAGCACCTCAGATTTCCTCAAAGCCACCCAACAAGGTTCACTCTTGTGCCATTTCCTCTTTTCGTTCTCCTCCACAGCACACACACAGGGGAAGAAAATGCAGAACTCAGGGGAAGGAAACAAAGATCTAAAGAGAAACTTCAACGGTCATGAAACTCCAGCTATTCACAGAGGCGAGAGTTTGCCCCATGACCCTTAACCGAAAGTTTGAAGGCAAGGAAATTAAGCCACCCTTGGACTTCCGCCACAGAAACCCCTTGAAGGCTGCACTATGCGGGCGCCTCAGCTCCTCATCCCTGTAGAGCCTTCTGGGGGTGCTGTGTCTAAGCAGCGTGTAGAAGTGGACTTGTCATCAGCAGGAGAGTGGTGGGCAGAGAAGGATGGGGGAGAGGGGCCCTTTGCAAGTCCTAGGAACCCCTCAGAGTGGCTGGGGTCCAGTTCAAAGCAGCTACAGAGAGCTGACACACAACCTCAGGATCCACATGGGTCCCAGAGTCAGGCTGTTTAAAGGGGAAGGGTTAAAGGGCTTTTTTGTGCCCTATCCTGGCAGGACACCCTGGGGAACCCCCAAGGTGTACAAGACCCACCTGCCTACTCACAAAGACCCAATGGTGTGGGAGTTTGGAGCCATTCCTTTTCCCTACTGAGGCCTGCCCACACCTCCTCCATTCTTGTCAAACCGCAGGGGGTAGCAAACAAGTTCCTTGTGAGAAAAATAGACAGCATGGGAGAAAAATGACAACACAACTTGTATTTGTCTGACAGAGAAGCACTGGAACTAAATACAAGACTCTCATTTCCTCAAGGGAATATGATCTTTCCCATTTTTCTTTTCTTTTCTTTTCTTTTTTTGAGATGGAGTTTCACTCTTGTTCCCCAGGCTGGAGTGCAATGGCGCAATCTCGGCTGACTGCAACCTCCGCTCCCTGAGTTCAAGTGATTCTCCAGCCTCAGCCTCCCAAGTGGCATATGCCACCACGTCAGGCTAATTTTGTATTTTTAGTAGAGATGGGGTTTCTCCACGTTGGTCAGGCTGGTCTCGAACTCCCGACCTCAGGTGATCCCCACACCTCGGCCTCCCAAAGTGTCTTTCCCATTTTTTTTTGCAACAAGAGCCTCTCAACCTATATTTTGTTATTCCATTTGGGGTAGAAACACACACATAGAAAGATTTCTTACCATAAAAAAAAAAAAAGTGCAATCTCAGGGCTGGGGACTACTTTAGGGATTGCTGGGGGCTGAGGGGACTGGTCTGTACTACACTTCCTTAAAGAGGCAGCTGCTCTAGTATTGCCTTTGGGAATCGTTAGGGCAGAATATTTGACATTTCCCAATTTTCAACACTGACTCAGTGATTTTTTTAAGCTCCATGCTGGCCCGACAGAACATGTGTTGGTCAGATGTGAGCCATGCCTCCCGCCTGTCACCAGGACAGTAGGGTGTGGTAAGAAGACAGTTTGCCTAGACTACCCAATTCTTGGGCATGTTGCTCTGCTTCCTGCTCAAGGTATTGTGAAACTGCCAGAAATAATATAAACTGTCAAATCTGACGGAGCTGAGTTTCCATCTTAGCTCTACCTTTACTAGCTACAAGACCTCAGGCAAAAACTATTAACCTCTAGCCTCAACTTCCATTTGCAGAATGGGCTGATAATACCCAACCTAGAGGCATCTGTCAGAATTAAAAACGTGTGGGCCGGGCATGGTGGCTCATACCTGTAATCCCAGCACTTTGGGAGACTGAGGTGGGTGGATCACCTGAGGTCAAGACTTCGAGACCAGCCTGGCCAACATGGTGAAACCTCGTCTCTACTAACGATACAAAAATTAGCCAGGCATGGTGGCTGGCACCTGTAATCCCAGCTACCCGGGAGGCTGAGGCAGGAGAATTGCTTGAACCCAGGAGGTGGAGGTGGCAGTGAGCCGAGATCATACCATTGCACTCCAGCCTGGGCAACAGAGCGAAAACTCTGTCTTAAAACAAAACAAAAACCAAAAACCTGTGTGAAGACTACCATGAATTCTTTTTTTTTTTTTTTTTAAGAGAGTCTTGCCCTGTTGTCCAGGCTGGCGTGCAATGGTGCAAACATAGCTTATTACAGCCTGGAACTGCTGGGCTCAAGCCATCCTCCCACCTCAGCCACCACACTGGCCAATTTTATTATTATTATTATTATTATTTTTTGTAGAGATGGGGGTCTCACTATGTTGCCTAGGCTGGTCTTGAACTCTTGGCCACAAGCAAACCTTCCTCCCCTCAGCCTCCCAAAGGGCTGGGATTACAGGTGTGAGCCACCACACCCAGCCCATGAACTCTTTTTTTTAGCCAATGAACTCTTGATCAACGTTAAATTTCCTTCCCTATCTCCCTAAAGAAGTGATTTAAAGCAATCTTCTTTAGATTTCTTTTTCGAGGCAATATCTTGCTCTGTCACCCAGGCTGGAGTACAGTGGTGTGATCACGGCTCACTGCAGCCTCGACCTCCCAGACTCACACAATCCTCCCACCTCAGCCTCCTGAGTAACTGGGACTACAGGTGTGTACCACCATATCTGGCTAATTTTTATTTATTTATTTTTATTTTGTGGAGTAAAGGTCTCACTATGTTGCCCAGGCTGACTTCCTTATATTTCAATGTTCCCATCTGTTAAAAACCAAAATTACCCTCTATCACCACTGCTCCGCCTCACAGGATGGGATGAGGTGCTGTACATGAAAGCTAAGTGCTTATGAATCTAGAAGAATACCGTTGACTAGATTGCCAACACCCTTTCCTATCATTTCTAGCCCAACAGGGGAGCAATTTGCTTTTCTAATGCATTTATATCCTTAATAATGCGAATCAGGGCGAAATAGTGTCACATTTGTGGTAAGTCCTTAAAATAGCTATTAGCAATCAACTCTCCAGAGTCCAAATCTACCACCCTCCTACAGAGGAGAGTAAACATTAGTTTGGTCACTAAAGGGCCTGGCAAGTTTCTTTTCTCTTTCCATGCTCTTTTAGGGAACTAGAGAGGAAACTGAGGTATAAAATGAAGTTACGTGACAGTTGTACACTTCTTTTATTCATACCAAGAAAACAGAGCCACAAACCAAACAATTTCACTTCATTTAAGTACCATGATTAATTCACTGTGGTATTTCCCCCTACTATAAGGGGATTTTTGTTGGTTGTCTCATTATTTTCCCATCACAGCAGTGAAATTAGGACATGCTTCAGCATTCCTCAACTGAATCTTAAAACATCTTTACATCCTTTAGATTAGTGAATCTACACGAGCAAGGTCTAGGCTGAGGAGATTCACTGAACACTTCAACTTTTAACTGTCCCAGATCTCATCTCTTTGACTTGTTTTATCCTTAAATCCAAAGGCATTCCATTCAGTTATACTGAAGCTACTAAAAAATGTGGATTTGCCTTTCGGGAATATACCTCCCCTTCCTCCCTCTATTAACTTCAACAGCTCCCTGTCAGAATCACCACTTTTCCAAATTACTGACCAAGCATGACAGAATGAGTAGAAATTATAGGCTAAATCTGGAGAAAAAAAATTTAGAGCAAGCCTGATGAAGATATAGCTATTACTCCTTCCTTACCCTCCTACAAGCATGGTTCTTGAAAAAAATGTGTTAAACGCCATGCAGAACTTTTAGGAGTCAGTGCTTTGCTAAATATTTACATGTCATGATCCCTAAAGCAAACAAGGTAACGATGAAACAGGCAACACAACACAGCAACAAGCAGCCCTCCACTCATTTTGTGCTTTGTTTTTATCATGTACACGTTTTATTGATGCATACAGTGCTTCCAGAAGTGTACATAAATCCTAAGTGTAAACAGACATGTGTGTTCACTACTCTGAACTCTGTTTTTTGATGAGCATAACTTGGAAGGGATTTGGGCAATTAGGCAAAACTGCTAACACACTTTATACAATCCGCCCGACTGGAGGCAATGAACCCCCAGGCTTGCTAATGCCCTTTGTATAAAAAAAGCTGACCTAGCCTCCACCTGCATCAACTTGATCCGCTCAGCTTTGTCACACTCAGCAAACACCCTCTGCCTTCTGAGCAAAATAAATCAGCACCTCCAGTAGGGAGAAAAAAACTTTTTATGACCGAGTCTGGAGAAGCGGCCTTGACACCCAATTTACAAAAAAGGGACTGTGGAAGACCTCGCATCTAAACTCAGCTGCAATACCAAACCTACCTTATGCAAAAAAGCTCCACAGGTGGTGGTGTTCTGTTTAAAGGAAAATGCCAAACACACACAAATACTGAAATAGTGTAAGGACTTCCATAACCATCATCCAGCTTCAACTATTTTTATTTCTGTTTTACTTTAAGTTCTGGGATACATGTGCTGAACGTGTAGGTTTGTTAATAGGTATACACATATACATGTGCCATGGGGGTTTGCTGCACCTATCAACCCGTCATCTAGGTTTTAAGCCCTACATGCATTAGGTATTTGTCCTAATACTCTCCCTCTCCTTTGCCCCCATCCTCCAACAGGCCCTCCCCCCCTGGCATGATGTTCCCCTCCCTGTGTCCATGTGTTCTCTCCAGCTTCAACTATTAACAATCCATGAACAATCTCCTCTCATCTTGTTCCCCTCACTTCTCTGCTAGCATCTAAAACTGAATAATTCTGAAGCAAATCCTAAAGTAGTATTTCAACTTCAGTGTGTGTCTCTACAGGGATTTTTAAAGCCTTAGTCATGATACCATTACCAAAAGTAACTAAACAGAACTATTATAATTTCCTTGATACTATTAAATAATCAGTAGAAATTTCCTTCATCGTCTCCTTGTTTATTTATTTATTTTGAGACGGAGTCTCGCTCTGCCTCCCAGGCTGGAGTGCAGTGGCACGATCTCGGCTTACTGCAATCTCTGCCTTCGGCGTTGAAGTGATTCTCCTACCTCAGCCTTCCCGAGTAGCTGGGATTACAGGCGCGTGCCACCACACCCTGCTAATTTTTGTATTTTTAGTAGAGAAGGGTTTCACCATGTTGGCCAGGCTGGTCTCGAACTCCTGACCTCAGATGATCCACCCACTTCGGCCTCCCAAAGTGCTGGGATTACAGGTGTGAGCCACCGCACTCAGCCATCATCTCCATTTTAAAAAACATTCATCAAATCAGGATCCAACCAACGTCCGCACCTTGTATTGCCACCGAATGTCTCTTAAATCGTTTTGAAATTGCACACAAGGTCCTCCTCCCTGTAATTCTCATACCAGCCAGGCTGATTCCCACTGACAATTTCCAAATAACTATAATAACTCTGTTCTGGAGATATCACAAGTAAGTGCCGGTCTTAGAGCTTGTCAAATGTATACATATATGTTTATATTTATATATAAATGCACAAAGTACACACGAAACCATTTCACTCGAAGCAATAACAATACTGAGAGCTAAACACTCGTTCATATGTCTTGCTATGCTTCTCGACGGGGGTTATCTCTGGGATTTAAGCAACACTTCCCCTTACCGGAGACATTTGCGCAAGTGTAGGACGAAGCCGGAGCGGTTCCTCCCAGCCGAACCTGCCTCCGGAGGTCGGGTAAGTGCGTTCGCCTCCGGACTGCAGGGGGCGGCCCTGCCACCACCTCGAGGCCACCTGCGGAGATGAGAAAGGAGTTTCAGCCGCTGGGTTCTCGGGGGTGGACGCAGGTAATCTAGAGGGAATTTTGAGCCAGCCAGGATGGTCATCCAGGAACCTACCGGGACGCAAAGGCCTCGAAAAACAAACAGCCGGGCAAGGCCCTGGGGCTTAATCCCAGTGGCCTGCGCGGGCGGGGGCTCAGTCCCCAACGCCCGAGGCCAGGGGAGGGGACGCAAAGTTGGCCCCAATGAATGCGCGCGCGTGTGTGTGTGTGTGTGTGTGTGTGTGTGACTGTGTGTGTGACTGTGTGTGTGTGTGTGTGTGTGTGTGTGTGACTATTCACCTCTGGGCGCCAGGAAAGAGCGAAGAGTTGCATACACCCACTTCTGTAACCTTGCTGGGTTTGTCATGCTCAAAAAGCATCTCCCCTGGAGAGAGGGTGGCGAGTCTCTGGGTGTGGGACACGCCCATTCCCCGGACCCCATGCCCTCAAACCCACGACGGACCTCAGTTGCTAAGGCTCCTCTGTAATCCCCATCCCGAAGGTGGGAGGCTCGGGCGTCCGCGCCCTACTCCTGGATCTCTTAAGTAGCAGAGAACCCCCAACCCCTGAGTTCCTGCAAAGGAAATTCCTTCCCCTCCCAGACGCCCTGAGCGCCCGGCCAGGGAGGCCGGGAGCGGCGCGGGGACAGTTGGCCGCCCGGCGGCTGGGACGCCGGTTGCGAGAGCGCTGGGCGCCCTCCACCCGCGTCCGCACTCACCCGAGGATCGATGGTGTCGGCTCCGCAAGGTTGAGGGCCCGGCACCTGCGGCGCCCGTGCCCAGGTGACTGCCCGAGGGAGGGGCGAGGGCCCAGCGCGCTGGCCTGGTCCAGCCCCACCCCGCGCGCTCCCGGGAGGGGCGGGGGAGCACGGCCCCGGGACCCCGCTGCGACCCCGCTGTGGCTCAGCCGGCTCCAGGCCAGGAAATGCGGGCGACAGAGCCGGGCAACCTTTGAGCGCGCACGCCCCGTCCGGGCCCGACGAAACAAGGGCCGGAGGGCGCCGCCTGCCGGCTGGACGGAAAGATATCACGGAGACTGCCACCGCCCGCCGGCTAGGAGGGGGCTGGGTTGAGGCTGGCAGAGGGACCCCCAGGGGTGCGCAGTGCGGGAGCCGCTGGGGGCTTAATGCGACCCCCTTCCTCGTGCCACGTCTTGAGGACCCAGCTCCTGTCCTAGGAGCTCCCCATCTCCCCAGCAGGCAGGGCGAGCGGGGGCCACTGGGTCAAAACTTCTCCTTCCCTTACCTCTGCAAATTTAGACTTGGCAGTTGTCTCCAGATACACAGGGTGGCCAGGCGATGGCTCATGCCTATAATCCTAGCACTTTGGAAGGCCAAGATGGGCGGATCACTTGAGGTCAGGATTTCGAGACCAGCCTGGCCGACATGGTCCACGTTGGTCCCCATCTCTACTAAAAATACAAAAATCAGCCGGGAGTGGTGGCACGCACCTGTAATCCCAGCTATTCGGGAGCCTGGGGCATGAGAATCGCTTGAACCCGGGAGGCAGAGGTTGAGGTGAGCTAAGACCGCACCATTGCACTCCAGCCTGGGCAGCAAGAGCGAGACTCCGTCTCAAAAAAAAAAAAAAAAAGTATACACAGGGTGACAGAACTTGAAACTTGTATGCTTCTAAGCAACCACCTGCAGTGTACTGTGAATTCAGATTTTTAAATAAAAATCTGCAAATATTAAATAGCACATACATTGCATTGCCCTTTTTGTGTCAACAGTGCTAATTTGTTGTCATTCAACAAGTATTTGTTGAGCACCTATGACTTGCTGGTCATTTAAACATTTAAAATATTGAACAATTAGGCTGGCTCAGTAGCTCAAGCCTGTAATCCCAGCACTTTGGGAGATTGAGGCGGGTGGATCACTTGAGGTCAAGAGTTCGAGACCAGCCTGGCCAACATGGTGAAACCCCATCTCTACTAAAAATACAAAAATTAGCCAGGCATGATGGCACATGCCTGTAGTCCCAGCTACTTGTGAGGCTGAGGCAGGAGAATGGCTTGAACAAAGGAGGCAGAGGTTGCAGCAAGATCACGCCATTGCACTCCAGCCCGGGCAACAGAGAGAGGCTTCATCTGAAAAAATAAATAAATAAAATATTGCATAATTTCTTCCTTCTCTTCATGCAGAGCCTTGAACAAGGGGAGTGTTCTGGGCCTCTCAAACTCTCTGAGTGTCATAGCAGTTCAAGATTAGAGATGACCAGGTCCATACACGTTTGTATCTCTCCACAATGTCAGTCTTTTTTTTTTTTTTTTTATGCTATTTCAATCACAAAATCCAGAAGCTAGATGGAGTTCCCAAGGAGACAATTCTCCTTAGTCCTTCCTGCTCACTCTGTAGTCAGAGCACATAGGTTCAAGCCACTCCATAAGTCAGTAAATATTGCAAACCATACATACTAGTATACTTAATCACTATACGAATGTTGTAGATTAAACATTCCACAACAAACAAAGTAATATTTAACATCAAGAGAAAAAAGAGATAGGCGAAAGGGTGAATGAACCAATCCGAAGGGAGTGAAGAAGACATAGGGAGTCCTGGTCTGGGCCTGGTGGTCTTGCAAGGAAGAGTCTTTGATGTGGCAGAGCTTTTGGTGGCAACTTCTGAGTTCTTATCACGAGTGACTGCAAGATGGTGTTAGTGAAGACAGACAAGCTGAAGGCTTGGCTCTTTTACAGTCAGAGGGTCCTCTGGTGAGAACTGATAGTGGATGAGTGTGCTTGTTTGTGTTCTTGTTTAAAACCTGTTCATTAAGCAAAACATCTTATCCTTGTTAGCAAAGTGCCTATGAAATATAAAATGGAGGGTTTTCCTAAGATAGAATTAATTATGTCAAGGGTGGTTTATACACTGAGAGTCTGGACTAGCCTTGGAAGGAACCCAGTAATTGCCTAAGGGTGCAATAAGAACGCTGATATAATTGTGGGTTGCTAGGGAAACTGAGGAGCAGCTTCACCCAGCCTGGAGTGACAGAGAGAATTTCCTGGAGAAGTGCAGAGGCCAACTGAATCACAGGGGACTACCAGGTTCACCAGGATGTGAGGTGCTTCTGCCAAGATTCCACCGTGTGCAAAGTGAGAAGTGGAAAGCCAGGCAGAGAGTGCATGTTCTAATAAGGGAATGGCAAGTGGGTCAGTATACCTGACAGGGAGAAGATGGGAGTTAAGTTAGAGCAGAGGGCATGGGGGCCAAATCATACTCATAACAAAAATAACCATCGTCTATGGAGTGGATAGTATAGAACAGGAGCTGGACATATATCACTTCAAATGAGCCTCACACCAACCCTACAAGGTAGGGTTATTACTCTCCTTTATAGAAGAGGAAAATGAGAGCTGGGCGCGGTGGCTCACACCTGTAATCCCAGCACTTTGGGAGGCTGAGGTGGGCGGACTGCCTGAGGTCAGAAGTTCAAGGCCAGCCTGGCCAACATGGTAAAACCCAGTCTCTACTAAAAATACAAAAATTAGCCAGGCATGGTGGCAGGTGCCTGTAATCCCAGCTACTCAGGAGGCTGAGGCAAGAAAATCGCTTGAACCCAAGAGGCGGAGGTTGCAGTGAACCGAGATCACACCACTGCACTCCAGTCTGGGCGACAAGAGTGAGATTCTGTCTCAAAAAAAAAAAAAAAAAAGAAAAAAGAAAAAAAAAGGAGGGGAAAATGAGACCCAGGAAGGAGAGATATCTTGCTAGTGACAAGGCTGGGATAAGGTAGCTCTGAGCAGCCAGGCTACCCTGTCAATGCCTCTCTCCAGGCAGATCTGGGAGGCTGGATTTATCTTCAAATACTTTCAACATCCCCAAGTGCCTGCCACTCTCCCACCATTTCCTAAGCCCGTGTCAACAACTACCCTGAAGTCCCTCTGTCTGTAGATGATGTGTACTTGGGTCCGCACACTAGACTCCTCCTGAGGGGAACTCTGTCTCAAGGGCTGGTGGAGGAAGTGTGGCAGACAGAGACCTTGGTTGCTCCCCACTGTCCAGTCTTTCCTTCTTCTGTAATAAAGTCATGTGCTGCAATGACGTTCTGGTTAACAATGGACCACATCTACAACAGTGGCCTCACAAGGTTAGAATGGAGCTGAGAAATTCCTATCACCTAGTGATATCTTGATGATCCTGACCCTGTGTAGGCCTGCATCTTCGTTTTTAAGAAAAAAAGTTTAAAAGGTAAATAAATACATTTTCAAAATGGGAAAAATAAGCTTATAGAATAAGAATAGAAGAAAATATTTTTGTACAGCTGCAACGTATTTGTGTTTTAAGGCGTTATTATTACAAGAGAGTCAAAAAGTTTTTAAAAATGTAAAGTTTACAAAGTAAAAAAGTTACAGTAAGCCCAGATTCACTTATTATTGAAGAAAGAACTTAAAAAATAAATTTAGTGTAGCCTAAATGTAGTGTTTATGAAGTCTGCGGTAGTGGACAGTAATATCCTAGGCCTTTGAATGCACTCACCCACAGCAGCTTCCAGCCCTGCAAGCTCCGTTCATAGTAGATGCTCTGTACGGGTATAGCATTTTAATCTTTTATGTTGTATTTTTACTGTGCCTTTTCTATGTTGAGAGACGTAAATTCTTACCGTTGTCTGCAGTATTCAGTACAGTTGCCTACAGTATTCAGTACAGTCACAGGCTGTACAAGGAGCAATAGGCTATACCGTACAACTTAGGTGTGTAGTAGGCTCTACCATCTAAGTTTGTGTAAGTACACTCTATGTCCACAAAATGAAATTGCCTAAAGACACATTTCTCAGAATGTATCCCTGCCATTAAGGGACAGTAATAGAACTGAGCTAAGTCCAGAGCTTCTTGGAACAAACACTATCTTTCCCTGCCTCCTTGTGGCAAAATGCATCGACAGTGGATGCATTTTTTCCTAGAAATCCAGAGTCCAGTAGTACTTCTGAGGCGGCTTCTCCTCTCCCAACATCCCTGATCCATCAGTTCTTTACGGGACACTGCTAACTGCCTCCTCAAATCCATTCTCGCCTTCTTAACTTCTAAGAGAACCCAGATTTTGTTCAGGGAGGCAATGTGCCAAGCTAAGATGCCCACCTTCGCAGAGGTCATCGCAGGGGTGATCACATGACATGGTTCTGGCCAATGAGATGTAGGAGGAAATGGTCACACGACATAATTCTGGCCATTGAGCTATAGGAGGACGTCAGCTGGCAAGTCCTGGGAAGGTTTTTGCTTTCCCGTTGCAGGTACCACCCCTTTTCTCAGCCTCCTGTTTTCTTCCTGCTTTGAGATTGCTGTGAGGTTACCCTGAGGCAGGAGGCGGAGCAGTAGTCTTAGACTCTGGGGCAACCCACAATAAAGGTGGAGCCGCACCCACCCTGTATCTAGCTCCAGATGTCTAACTACCTGAGAAAAGCAACCCCCTTACTTAAGTTCAAGGTTTGTTCTATGGAATTGAATATTATCCCACTAGATATACTATTCTTCCCAAAGAAAAGCCTTGTCAACTAAAAATAAAATCCTAAGCCCCCCACCGACTGAAATAAACCTCTCTTGGCCAAGGGGACCCCAGAAAAACCTTTTTTTTTTTTTTTTTTTGAGACGGAGTCTTGCTCTGTAGCCCGGGCTGGACTGCAGTGGCCGGATCTCAGCTCACTGCAAGCTCCGCCTCCCGGGTTTACGCCATTCTCCTGCCTCAGCCTCCGGAGTAGCTGGGACTACAGGCGCCCGCCACCTCGCCCGGCTAGTTTTTTGTATTTTTAGTAGAGACGGGGTTTCACCGTGTTAGCCAGGATGGTCTCGATCTCCTGACCTCGTGATCCGCCCGTCTCGGCCTCCCAAAGTGCTGGGATTACAGGCTTGACCAGAAAAACCTTAAACTGAGTTCCTGGCCATGACAAGATGGGAGGTCAACCACATCTCGTTCTACCCCTCTCTTTTATGGTTTAGACACAACTGACCAGCATTAATGTTAAAATAGAGATCATAAGGCTGACAGAATAGACTCTTTGTGGCAATAAGATACCAAATTATAAACAGGACATAGGCCTATGTTCTAACTATATTATGTGAAAGGAAAATATCTTGGGACCCCCAGATCACTAAACTAAAGGGAAAAGTCCAGCTGGGAACTGCTTAGGGCAAACCTGCCTCCCATTCTATTCAGAGTCACCCATTAGTTATTGGCTAGTATAAATGGAAGAGGCTAATCAGAGGCTAATCAGAGGCTAATCAGAAACTCAAAAGAATGCAATCATTTATTTATTCTCTACCTATGACCAGGAAGCCTCCTCCCTGCTTCAAGTTGTCCTACCTTTCCAGACCGAACCAAAGTTCATCTTGCATGTGTTGATTGACGTCGTCTCATGTCTTCCTAAAAGGTATTGTAGCAGGACCAGCTGCAGACAAAACTCCTCAGACACCGAGTTAAAGAAGAAAGGAGTTTTGGCCGGGGTCATCGGCAAGACTCCTGTCTCAAGAGCCGAGCTCCCTGAGTGAGTAATACCTGTCCCTTTTAAGGGCTTACAGCTCTAAGGGGGTGCGCGTGAGAGGGTCGTGATCAATTAAGCAAGCAGGGGGTAGGTGACTGGGGGCTGCATGCACTGGTAGTTAGATCAGAACAAAACAGGATAGGGATTTTCACAGTGCATTTCTATACAATGTCTGTAATCTATAGATAACATAACCAATTGGGTCAGGGGTCAGTCTTTAACTACCAGGCCCAGGGTACGGCGCCAAGCTGTCTGCCTGTGGATTTAATTTCTGCATTTTAGTTTTTACTTCTTCTTTCTTTGGAGGCAGAAATTGGGCATAAGACAATATGAGGGGTGGTCACCTCCCTTAGTATAAAACCAAACTGCTCTGACCCCCTAGGGCACATGTGGTGAGGACCTCCTGAGTCCATGTTATGGGCACGCATCCTCAGTCTTGGCAAAGTAAGCTTTCTAAATTAACTGAGACCTGTCTCAGATTTTTGGGGTTCACAATTATAAGGATTTTCTTTTTCTGTAGCAGCTAAACAAGCACTGACCTTGAGATAAGCAATATTAAAACAATTTGCAGCTCCCTCAGATGCTAATTGACCCTGAGCTCCTGTCCCATCAGGCATAAAACCACAACTTTGACTGCACAAGAGACTGATTTCAGTAACTTTCTCTTGATAAGACACTGACCATGGACTGGTTCTGGCTGGTTTACAGAAGTCGTGCTCTTTTTTGTATCCTGAAAAGACATTTTGATGTGTGTGTCCGAACTGTAATACATTTAAGTGTTAAGTCTCCGCTCTAGAGTGAACATATGTTGTATGTATGTTTGTTCAGTATGCATGCATCGGGACTACCATGAATATTCATAGCTCCTCCTGTAACCTGTTGAATATGTTTGTGTAGCCAACTCTTTCAGCATAAAGCTCCTACCCTAATCCCTCCTTCAAAGTGCCTGTCTCTGGTCTTGGCAGGAGGCATGCTTCCCAGCCTGCATGATGGTCACCTTGAAGGCTGTAATCCTTAAAAAAAAAAAAAAAAAAAAAAAGTCCTTTTCTAAATTTATAAATCGTGTGATTTTTTTTCAGTTAACAACCTTAAGAGTCAATCTAGCCAACCTTACTTAATACAGGGCATTAGAGCAGGAAAAGGGTATGTTTCGGCATAAGACAACTCAAGCTCGAGTTTCAGACCTTCCGTTTATACTAGCCAATGACTAATGGGCAAGTTTGTGGAATTAAGGTATGTATTCTAAAATTAGACGTTGTAGAAACAAGAAATAAAGCCTGGCATTTGGCAAGTGATTAATAAAGAATCATTGAGATAATTCTTATCTACCAGTTTCCAGCCTCCACCAAATTGTTCCCTGACCTATTTGTAGGTTCTGAATCTCATATTCATGTCCTGGTTTCACCTCTTAGCCAAATCTTTTTGCCTATTCAGATATTAGATGCTTCGTCACAGCAAACTCAATCTAAAAGTTTCGTTAAAAACCACTATTTGACTCGCATCTTGTTTCTGCGTTTCCTAAACTATATCTGCTCTATCAAAAATGTTTCAAAGGAAAAGAATAGAAGTACATGCTTTGTTATGTCTAGTAATGAATTATTACTGGTACGCTAGTTTCAGAGGTATAGGTGCGTATTTCTATTTGGCTCATAACTCTTGTTTTTTTGTTTTGTTTTGGTTTGGTTTGATTGGTTTTTTTTTGAGATGGAGTCTCGTTTTGTCACCCAGGATGGAGTGCAGTGGCATGATCTTGGCTCACTGCAACCTCTGCTTCCCGGGTTCAAGCAATTCTCCTGCCTCAGCTTCCCAATAAGCTGAGATTACAGGCGCCCGCCGCCATGCCCAGCTAATTTTTTTGTATTTTTAGTAAAGATGGGGTTTCGCCTTGTTGGCCAGGCTGGTCTTGAACTCTTCACCTCAGGTGATCCACCTGCCTCAGGTATGAGCTGCTGTGCCTGGCCCCTCATAGTTCTTTTTGAAATAAGAAACTTTAATGTCAATGCTTCTAGGTTTGTATTTTTAATTGCCAAACAAGATATTTTAATGGTCCAGAAACATGCTTTTGCTGAAGTTGAGTAACATTAAAAATTAATATTATTCACTTGGCTTTTTAATTTAAAAGTCAACCCATGCTTTCAATCACTACAGAAGCTTTTCAGTAATAAAAAAAAATGGATGTATCATACTATATTTAACCTGTCTTCTATTATTGGATATTTAGGTTATGTCTAGCTTATCTCAATTATAAACAATATCTCTTGAACATGTTTGTCTCTGCACTTTTGCCTCTTCATGTAATCTAGCCACTTATCCCCACTCCACTGTTTTCCCCCCCGGTCCAAGTCACCATCCATCTCTTGACTGGATAACTGGAATAGCCTCCTAAATGCCTTCTGTGTTCGCCTTGCCTTTCTTCAACCCATTTGCAAATGCAGCACATTTTAATATGTTAATATTTCTCTCTTTTCTCTCTGCTTAAAGGCTTTCAATGTGACTGGGCTCAGTAGCTCAAACTTGTAATCTCAGCACTTTGGGAGGCTGAGGAGGGTGGATCACTTGAGCCCAGGAGTTCAAGAAGAGCCACATGGCAAAACCCTGTCTCTACAAAAAATATAAAAATTAGCCGGGCAAAGTGGTACATGCCTGTAGACTCAGCTACTTGGGAAGCTGAGGTGGGAGGATTGCTTGAACCCAGGAGGTTGAGGCTGCAGTGAGCCATGAAGTGTGTCACTGCACTCCAGCCTGGGTGACAGAATGAGACTCTGTCTCAAACAACAATAGCATTAAAAATTAATTGCTTCCCACTCATTCAAAGTTAAAAACCAAAGTCCTTATAATGACTGACAAAGCTACACCGTCTACCCCCAGTGCCATTATTCTCTGAACCATCTCCTTCCATACTCCAATCTTCACTCTTCTCCAGCCACACTAGTTTCCTTGGCAATTGTTCTAATATGTTCAGTAGGCTTTTGCCTTAGGGCCTTTGCACTTGCTGTTTCTTCTTTTTGGAATTCTCTTCTTTCAAATATGATGTTACTTAATCTCCAACCTCCATGAGTCTTCCCTGACCACTGATCTCAAATTAAAAAGTGCCTCATACCTCCTAGATCCCTTCCTGGCTTTCCCCTTCCAAATAGCACTTCTCATCTTCTAACATACTGTCTCTTATGTTTTACTTTCCTCACTGTCTGTCTGCCCTCCACTCTTCCATCCAGAATGTGAGCCTCATGAAGGTAGAATTTTTGCTTGTTTTGCTTATTGCAGGTTATCCAGCCTGTAGCACAGTGTTTAATACATACTTGTTGAACAGATTAAAATGACTTTAAATATGTAAGATAATTTCCTTTAGAAGTAGAATTTCTGGGTCACCGAGATTCATGTTTAATATTTTAATTGATAGAAATTGCCCTTTCAAAGGTTGGGACAACATTCCTACCAACTGTGTATAAGCATCCATACACTTAATACTTTGACCACATACATCTTTCTTAATTTTTTTTTTAAAGATGGGATCTCACTGTATTGGCCAGGCTGGTCTCAAACTCCTAGCCTCAAGCAATTCTCCCACCTCAGCGTCCGTAAATGCTGGGCTTACAGGCATGAACCACTGTGCCTGGCCTCTTTCTTAAATTTCATTTGAGTGGTTTATCAGTCAGAGTCTTAATGACAAACAACAGTATCCACAGAAAAACAGAATCTGCAGAAAAATTCTTTTTAACAAGGAAGCTCACAGAATCTCTGGAAGAAAGAGAGAGCCAGGCTTGCCTCTGCAGAGGGGAGCAATGTTGAGCCATGCTTTGGTGGTTGCTCTGGTGAAGGCCCCACTGTTAGTGACTGTTGGCCCAAAGGCCTGGCATGCCGTCCTAGACTACCTGATTGTGTTTACATTGACAATGTTGACCGTGCAACTCATTCTGCTCTGCAGTTTATAATTCTTGCTATGGTTTACCTCAGTTTTGTCAGGGGAGTTCAAACTAGAGCAACTCCAGCTTGAATAGGGGCTGGGTAAAATGAGACTGAGACCACTGGGCTGCATTCCCACAAGATCAGGCATTCATAGTCACAGGATGAGACAGGAAGTCACAAGATACAAGTAGTAACAACCTGTATCTCAACAGGATAACAGGATGCGGTAAAGAAGATGGCCAAAACCCATGAAAACCAAGATGGTGATGAAAGCGACATTTGATCATCCCCACTGCTCATTATACATAAATTATAATACATTTGCCTGCTAAAAGACACTCCCAACAATGCCATGACAGTTTACAAATGCCATGGCAATGTCCAGAAGCTACCCCATATGGTCTGAAAGTGGGAGGGACCCTCAGTTTCGGGAATTGCCTGCCCCTTTCCTGGAAAGTTCGTGAATAATCCACCACTTGTTCAGCATATAATCAAGAGATAACCATAAAAATAGCCAGCCAGCAGCCCTTAGGGCTGCTCTGTCTATGGAATAGCCATTATTTTGTATCTTTACTTCTCCAGTAAACTTACTTTCTCTTTACTCTGTGGACTAACCCCAAATTCTTTCTTCCTGAGATCCGGGAACCCTTTAGGAGTCTGGATCAGGACCCCTTTCCGGTAACTTCTTGATATTTAAATAGAGTCAGTAATCACTAACAATCCATTAAAGCAAAGTCTTTTCCATTCTTGAATTCTTTATCTTGGACTGTCTCTTGATTGTCTAGATTTTGCAAGTAACTTTTCCAAAAAGGGTTGATCAGTGCCATATTTCCTGAGTACTGTTTTTCTCATATCTATCTATATTATATATTATTCTATTATAATCTAATATATTGTTCTTCCATATTATGGATAACCACTGTCTTTTCTTTTATCTCTGCCCTCTATGTTTTCTTAACCCTATCTTCCATGTCATGGATTCTTTTTTCAGCATATCTATGCTTCTTACTGCTTCTATTGTGATTTTTCATTTCCAAAATAACTTTAATGTTATGTATCATTTTTTTCCTTACTGAAGCCAGTTACTTCATCTTCCTCTCTGATCTCTCATATTTCCTCCTGAAGCTCTTTGGCAAGGAATCTTTTTTTTTTTTTTTTTGAGACAGGGTCTTGCTCTGTTGCCTAGGCTGGAGTGCAGGGACGTGATCTCGGCTCACTGCAACCTCCACCTCCCAGGTTCAAGCTATTCTCCTGCCTTAGCCTCCTGAGTAGCTGAGATTACAGGCATGTGCCACCACACCCAGATAATTTTTTGTGTGTGTTTTTAGTAGAGACAGGGTTTCACCATGTTGGCCAGGCTGGTTTTGAACTCCTGACCTCAAGTGATCCACCCACCTCAGCCGCCCAAGGTGTTGGGGTTACAGCGTGAGCCACCGCTCATAGCCCCTTTGGCAAAGATTTTATAGGTTTCTTTTAAATTCTTTGAGAGTTAAATCTTTTTCTTAAATATTCTTCTGTATCTGTCACTTTTTAAAATTGTACTATGCATACAACTTAAATTGCATTTTTTTCCTGTGTTTAACTCCTATCTACATGCAAACAATTGTATCTGGTTCTTTTTTTTTTTTTTTTTGAGACGGAGTCTTGCTCTGTCGCCCAGGCTGGAGTGCAGTGGCCGGATCTCAGCTCACAGCAAGCTCCGCCTCCCGGGTTTACGCCATTCTCCTGCCTCAGCCTCCCGAGTAGCTGGGACTACAGGCGCCCGCCACCACGCCCGGCTATTTTTTTGTATTTTTTAGTAGAGACGGGGTTTCACCGTGTTAGCCAGGATGGTCTCGATCTCCTGACCTCGTGATCCACCCGTCTCGGCCTCCCAAAGTGCTGGGATTACAGGCTTGAGCCACCGCGCCCGGCCTGTATCTGGTTCTTTTGCTCTTTTGTTGAAAAACAGTTTGGAGAGGGTTAGTTTATTGAGCTGGAGTAGCTGACAACTTCAGAATGAAAATGTTGCCTTAGAACACTCTCCCCAAGTTATGTTGTCTTTTTTATTTTTAGTGGGACGATTTCTTTCCAGTTGAGCAAGCTGCCCAGGTAGGATGTTGTTGTAGACAACTATAAAGATTCCTAGATAATAGGCCAGGTGCGGTGGCTCACGCCTGTAATCCCAGCACTCTGGGAGGCCAAGGCAGGTGGATAGCTTGAGGTCAGGAGTTTGAGACCAGCTTGACCAACATGGTGAAACCCTGTTTCTACTAAAAAATACAAAAATTGGCTGGGCGTGGTGGCTCACGCCTGTAATCCTAGCACTTTGGGAGTCCGAGGCAGGTGGATCACAAGGTCAGGAGATCAACACCATTCTGGCTAACACGGTGAAACACCATCTCTGCTAAAAATACAAAAAATTAGCCGGGCGTGGTGGCGGACGCCTGTAGTCCCAGCTACTCGGGAGGCTGAGGCAGGAGGATGGCGTGAACCCAGGAGGCGGAGCTTGCAGTGAGCCGAGATCATGCCACTGCACTCCAGCGTGGGCGACAGAGTGAGACTCCGTCTCAAAAAAAAATACAAAAATTAGCTGGGCGTCATGGCTCATGTCTGTAATCCCAGCCACTTGGGAGGCTGAGGCAGGAGAATCGCTTGAACCTAGGAGGCAGAGGTTGCAGTGAGCCGAGATCGTGCCATTGTACTCCGGCCTGTGCAACAAGAGTGAAACTCTGTCGCAAAAAAAAAAAAAAAAAAGTCCTAGATGAGAGATGTTTTGTCTAAGGATTTTATGTTTAACTCTGCTTAATGGGTTGGTCAGCACCAGCAAAGCCAGTTTTGATTTCTTCTCTCTTCTTACTCCTGTCTCCAAGAACCTTTGTTAAGTTAGAATCCAGAGCACAGAGAAAAATTACTGATGAATTCAATTGTATCATCAGCCCCACCTTCCTCATCCTCAGTTCTCATTTTCCTGTGGGTCTCCCCACAATTCTGTTGCTGTTGGGTTTGTTTTGTTTTTGTTTTGAATAGTGATCATTTATGAAAGGTTAACATGGGCCAAGCATGGTTCTAACATGTTTTACATGTATTTCTCATTCAGTCCTGAAAACTATCCCAGAATTTATGATGCTCATTTTTATAGATGAGGAACGTGAGGCACAGAGAAACTGAATAACTTGCTCAAGTCACACAGCTTGTAAATAGCAGAACCAGGTATTGAGTGTCTAGAGCCACTGTGTCTAGAGTTTACAACTTATTGTAACCTCTCAGGAACTGCTAACATACTTTCTACTCACTATAACCTTGCTCAAGATCTGGAAAGCCACATATCATCATAGTCTGGGGCTTGGAGGTTGCATTAATAGTTATTTCCTTTTTTGTAGAAGCACTTGTCTAACTTTTTTTTTTTTTTTTTTTTTTTTTTTTGAGACGGAGTCTCGCTCTGTCGTCCATGCCGAAGTGCACTGGTGCGATCTTGGCTCACTGCAACCTCCACCTCCCGGGTTCAAGCAATTCTCCTGCCTCAGCCTCCTGACTAACTTTTTAATTATTGTTGTTGGTCTTCTTTTGTTGGAGATTTCATGGAGAAGCCCAGTATGTATGCACTGTACTTCAACTTTTGCCAGAAACCTTTAGTAGCATTATTTTCGGGTAAATTGCAAAATAGCTGTTTACTCCTATCGATGAAAAGAGTCAAACTCTGTAAAATATTCTAAGAGATTTATTCTGAGCCAAATATGAGTGGCTGTGGCCTGCGACACAGGTCTCAGGAGGTCCTGAGAACATGTGCCTAAGGTGGTGGGGGTACAGCCTGGTTTTATATATTTTAGGGAAGTATGAACATCAATAGAATACACTTAAGAAACACATTGGTTTGGTTTGGAAAATTGGGACAATTCAAAGCGGTGGGGCTTCCAGGCTGTAGGTAAATTGAAACATTTTCTGGTTGACGGTTGAGTTTATCTGAAGACCTGGGATCAATAGAAAAGAAATGCTTAGGTTAAGATAAAGGGTTGTGGAGACCGACTTAGCAGACTACAGAGAGAGCAGGTTGTAAACTGTTTCATATTGGACCTAAAAGGGTACCTGGCTCTTAGTTGATTATCTCCTGGATCTGGAAAACAAAGAAGGAAAACAAAGGAGAAAGGGGATTCTCTACAGAATGTGGATTTTTCCCATAAGGGATGGCTTTTCAGGGCCATTTCAAGATATGGCAGAGAAACATGTTTTGGGGTAAAATATTTTGATTTTCTTCCTTGTCATGCCAGAGTCAGATTGGAAAGTAAGTCACAATATACAGGGTTAAATAAACCCCATCTGATGAGAATTTATGGTTTGTAGGGCATGACTCCCCAAGCCCTTTAGATAGGAATTTGGACAAGAGAAACATCAGAGTTTAGTCCTCTCTCTCTTATCCTAGGCGCTTTAGGGCTGTTCTGTTCAATATGGTAGCCACTAATCACAAACTAGTATATTTAACTTATATCACATATGGCTACTAAGCCCTTAAAATATTAAGCCCGTCCAGACTGTAATATGCTGTAACCGCAAAATGTACACTGCATTTAAAAGACTTATTACATAAGAAAGAATATAAAATATCTCAATAATAATTTTTATGTTGATAGTACTGGAATAATATTTTTAATATATTAGGTTAAATAAAATGTACTGTTACAGTTGATTTCACTTGTTTCTTCTTACTTTTCAAATGTGGCAACTAGAAAAGGTAAAATTACATATCTGGTTCACATTAAACAATGCTGCTCTAGGGTTTCTTTTCATCCAGCAATGGCTTAGTTAAGACAGAGGAGGCAATATGGATCCACAAAAAAGTGTGTGTGAAGCAGGTTGAAGAGTACATGGGGGTTGATTATACTACGTGGTCTATTTTTGCATATGATGGAAATTTCCCTTAATTAAAAGTTAAAAACAAACTCCCAAATATGCATAATTAATACAGAATTTTTTTGTCATGGTTTAAGTTCCAAGCATGTAACTCATCTGAACAATTTATCTGTTTTAAAATATAACGAATTTCCTCTTGGCTAGATCCCATCTGTAGGAGGTAAGCCGACAAGGTGTACTGCACAAGAAGAAAACAATGCAGAGCTTTCAGTTTGGCCAAGAAGACAGGCTAGGTTCAAGGTAGGCAGTAGCTTCACACCTTGAGAATTTCTAGCTTATTTCTCTCTATAGGAAATATTTGGTACAAAGTCCAAATTCAATGGGTAGTGCCTTGGGCCCATAGGAACCTAGCCTTATCAGTAACAGGTTTCACAACATCTGCTGTTTTCCTATGAAAGTGTACACACATAACTATGAAACCAGGTCATGAAGTGGGAAGCACTGATTAATTAAAAAGTGTCCTTTGTTTTATTTTTTTCTTGCAGCAGTACTTGAAGATTGCTTGTTAACCCCAGCATAGAGGGTAAGAGTATACCCTCGGGGTCAGACTCCCTGGTTTAAACTCCTGGGTAACTTAGAAAGTGTTGCCTACATTTTTGACATGTTGGTAGATTTTTTCCATCTGTGAAATAGGAAGCATAAGGTAAGTCTCAAAGGGTGTTGTAAGAATTCAATGAAATCATATGTGAAAAATGCTTTCACTATACTTGGCCGAAAAGAAGGACCCAGTAAATGTTAGCTGTTGTTTTATGGCAAATTTTTGCTTATTTCTAGTTGTTTGACACTTTATTGATTTCCTAGCTAATGAAATATTCTGCCTTCTACATATAGTATGAGAAATGATCAATTTTCGAATCATTAAATGGCCGTCTTTATTTCTAGATGCAACTCCTGAGGGCAGGATCTGTGTAGTTAAATAAAAATTACAGGGGGCTATAGTTTTGGACTAAGTTTCTGCACTAGGCTCCAAAAGACCAGACTAAAAATCAGAATAGAGTTACCTTTGATAAAGTTCCACATCACCAAATCCAAACTAGGTTGTTGTCTGACCTTCTGAGAAATCAGGAGAGAGAGATAACAGCCAGTTTCTCATACAGGCCTGGTTAAATCTTTGCTTTAACCTTTGTACAACAGAAGTAGCCTGAAGTAACCTAATATTAACTAATCAGTTATTTTTCGAATTATTCTGGCTTCCTGCCCCACCTTACAAGAAAAGTGGCTTTGAAAGGATCAATGCAATTTTCATTCTTTGCTTGTGCTTTCTTCCACCTTTCTTTGTCTATAAAGCCAACATCATCTGCTCAGCTCTTCGGAACACTTACTCTATTTTATGGAATGGAGTGTTGCCCAATTACAGAATCTCACATAAAGTCAATTGAGATATTTAAACTAAGTTTGTTGTAATTTTTGTCATTTGACAATGTATTATTTATCTTTGAACCTTCAGTGTCTAGCATAATATGCAGCTCAGAATCTTTTTAAAAAGTCATGTTGACTGTAACAAAATACACCTAAAATTAAAGGCCTGGGCATTGTTCTTGCGGTTATAAAAGGTTTAAGACACTGGTCTCAGTATGTAAGCAATTTATAATGTGAAATGCATGTGGCTTTTGTATTTACCTTTCTTGGGGACGTCATTCAACAAATATTTATTAGGTGCCTCCTATAAAGAAGGTGTGGAGCTGTGTACTGGGTGCCTCAGCGGGGTACAAAACAGACATGGTTCCTATGCCATAAAGCTCATTTTTAACAGGGACGGCAGCTTTACATGACTAACTACAAAATTATGTATTAATAATTTCAGGAGAAGCAGAAGGTGCCAAGAGAGCAAGCAAGGGGACACCTAGCCTGAGCCGGGGGCCTCTTGAGAAGGTGATATTCAGAGGGATAGCAAAGACATGAGCAGCTAAAGTCCAGCAAACAGGGTGAAAGAAGATGATAACAGGCTTTCTGGGCTTTGAAAGCAGCCTGAAGGCCGCAGGAACAGAAAGAAGCAACATGAATGGTGAAGGAACTGAGGGAAGGCTGGCTTGCCTGGGTCTGGGTCTGGGGAATAGCAAGCTAGAATCCGTAGTTGGAGAAGTCAGCAGAGATCAAGGACCTGGCAAGCCATGTGAAGGATTTTGAATTTTATTCTGAATCCATGAAAAGACTCCCCTTCCAAAAGCGATGGCTTCTGGAATTTGCTTCCAATAATCCAAGAACACTGGAGAGAGTGGGTGGGGTATATGTGAAGCAAAATTGGTCATTCATTGATAATTGAATGAAGCTGGGTGATGGGTACATGGATATTCATTATATTGTCAATTTTTGTGAATGTTTTAAATTTTTCATAATTAAAAAAAGGAAAAAAATCCCTCCACCTACAGTGAAGAGAAAGGACTGTAGAGGGGCGAGAACAGACTATGAGGGGCCAGCCTTTGCTGTAGACCAGGTGAGAGAGAAGATGGAGTTTTGAACTAAGGTGGCAGCAGGATCTAAGGGAAGTGAGTAGATTCTAGTGATGCTGGGAGCTTGAATAGAACTTGGTGATTAGATGTGAGGGACAGGAAGTGGGAGATGAAGCTCTCATGTGAACAAGTGATGTGCCACGGGGCGGATTTTGGTATAGCCTTTTTTTTTTTTTTTTTTTTTTTGGAGACAGTGTCTTGCTCTGTCGCCCAGGCTGGAGTGCAGTGGCACAATCTCAGCTCACTACAGCCTCCACCTCCTGGGTTCAAGTGATTCATTCTCCTGCCTCAGCCTCCTGAATAGTTGGGATTACAGGTGTGCACCATGCCCGGCTAATTTTTGTATTTTTAGTAGAGGTGGGGTTTCACTATGTTGGCCAGGCTGGTCTTGAACTCCTCACCTCAGGTGATCCATCTGCTTTGGCCTCCCAATGTGCTGGGATTACAGGCATGAGCCACCGCGCCCGGCTGAGCCTGGTATAGTCTTAACACTTCCTCCCACTAACTCCATCTATCTACCATCTAAGGTTTAATTTAATTCAGCAAACATTTTTGGATTCTTACTGTGTGCTAAGCACTGTTTGGGAGATGTGGGGGGGCGGAAAAGAGGAACATGCAATTATAAATACACTAAGCTCTCATCAGTTGTCTGTGATGGGAGAGGCATTTTATATACATTACCCATAACCCTCACAGCATCCATGCAAAGTAGATATTATTTTATATTTTATAGATGAGGAAACGAGTTTGGGGAGGTTATGGAACCTGCCTGAGGACTGAGATGGAAGTCAAGTCCAATTTTTGGCTCTAATGCTTGTTGTCTTTCCCCTACACAAGTACGGAAAATGTAGATAAAGAAGTTTCAAAGAAAATTCTATCCATTTCAGTTGTTTTTCTCAGATTCGTACTGAGGCTGAAAACCATAGTTTCATGATCCCAAGCTAATCCTAATATGCTACCTGGAAGTTAATACATGAAAATCTGAGATGGGTCAAGCCAATTCACCATTTCCATCATAAAGAGCCACAGTTATCTCTTAATCAAGTTAAACTATCTTTCCTCATATGGTATGTTTAACCCTTTAAGTCCAATTACTGGAATGAAGTTTGAGAGTTTCATGTGTTCTTCTTTGAGGACAGGACTATTATTGTTCCAAGGCTAGCCACAGGCAAGATATCTAGCACTTTCTCTTCCCTGCTGTGATTCAAGTGGTTGTAGAAGAGAACTGCTTTGTCAAATATTTATATTCCTGCACTTATTTATTTTAAAAATACAGGCAAATATTTAGACAGTAAAATATATTCAAATGATAAGTTTATGTCAATTACATAGGTAAAATGTAGTGACCTAAGATAAAATGTAGTGACGAAATTTTCCTCCTTAACTTTAAAATTTTTAATTTTATTTTTTATTTACTTATTTTTTTTGAGATGGAGTCTCACTCTGTTGCCCAGGTTGGGGTGCAGTGGCATGATTTCGGCTCACTGCAAACTCCACCTCCCAGGTTCAGGTGATTCTCGTGCCTCAGCCTACCAAGTAGCTGGCACTACAGGCATGAGCCACCATGCCCGGCTTATTTTTGTATTTTTAGTAGAGATAGGGTTTCACCGTGTTGGTCAGGCTGGTCTCGAACTCCTGACCTCAGGTGATCCACCCGCCTCGGCCTCCCAAAGTGTTGGGATTACAGGTGTGAGCCACCGTGCCCAGCCAACTTTTTTTTATTATGGAAAATTTTAAACATGCCAAGAAAAAAAAAAAAAAAAACTAACTAGAATAGTATAATAAACCCCTGTGTTCCATTACCCAGCTTCAACAATTATTAACTCATGGTCAGTCTTGTTTCATCAATACCCCACCCACTCCCTCCTACGCATTCTGTTCTGAAGCAAATCCCTGACATCATATCATTTCATCCGTAAATATTTCAGTATGTACTTCTAAAAGATAAGACTCTTTAGGGACCAAGTGTTTTGTCAAGCATTTCCTGAAACTGATCTGTGGGAAATTTGCCAAAAAAAGGTGGCTCAAATGTTTTGCAGAAAGCTGCACTTCCTGCAGGGGTGGGGAGTGAGGTTGGAGGTGATGGTCAAGTCCACCAGTGACAGCCTTTGGGTGAGGGTATGACTGGTCTTCACAGTGTCAGTACCCACTTAGAGAAAGTCAGTCCTATCCATACTTTGGACTTCAAATCCTGGACCACGCTCTTTGTTGCTAGCTTTCTCCCACCTTTTGTACCTGCAGTATTTGCAATGTCCTTTCCCAAAGGTTAGCTCATTTTAATTAAGACCAGTAACAGGGCCATCAAGGAAATGTACTGACTGTAAATACCTTGAGGGTAGAGTCTGGATACATAATTGTATACCTATAGTACCTTGCATAGCACTTAGCCCATAGTAGGTGCCAGATGAGGTTGTCCAATAAAGGCAGGGAGGAAAGATGGAAGGTATAACTAATTGAAAGAATGCCAGAGTTTTAGAAATGGTTAAATGTGACAATAAGTAAGACAGCAAGAAAAATAAAATCTATGAAGAGGCAGAGGCCAAATAATGCTTCCCCTCCCAAAGATGTATGCTTTTGAATACCCAGAACCTATGAATATGTTACCTTACCTGGCAAAAGGATTTGTGCAGATGTAAAAAAGTGAAGAATCTTGAGATGGGGAGATATCCTGGATTATCCAGATGAGGTCACTGTAATGGCGGGAGTCCTTATAAGTGAAAGAGAGAGGCAGGAGAGTCTGAGGAGATGTGAGGATGGAAGCAGAAGCTGGACTGATGCTTGTACTGGTTTTGAAGATGGAGGAAGGGGGCCATGAGCCAGAGGAGATGGCAGCCTCTAGCATCTGGAAAAGGAAAGGAAACAGATTCTCCACTAGAGCCTCCAGAAATAGACCTGGCTGACACCTTGATTTTAGCCCTGTGAGATGTATTTTAGCCTTCTGACCTCCAGAACTATAAGATGATAAATTTGTGTTGTTTTAAGCCACAAGTAGAAATTTGTCACAGCAGCCATAGGAAACTGACCTAGAGAATTTAGACAATCTTGCCTTAGTTTTTTTTTGCTAGATACATGATGAAGCCATTACAAACCAAGGCATAGCAGACTCTATGGGAAGTGGCCAGGTGCAGTGGCTCATGCCTGTAATCCCAGCACTTTGAGAGATCAAGGCAGGCAGATTGCCTGAGGTCAGGAGCTCGAGACCAGTCTGGCCAACATAGTGAAACCCCGTCTCTACTGAAAATACAAATATTGACTGGGCGTGGTGATAGGTGCCTGTGATCCCAGTTACTCGGGAGCCTGAGGCAGGAGAATTGCTTGAACCCGGGAGACAGAGGTTGAGGTGAGCCAAGATCGTGCCACTGCACTCCAGCCTAGGCAACAGAGTGAGAATCTTGTCTTTTTTTTTTTTTTTGACGTGGAGTTTCGCTCTTGTGGCCCAGGCTGGAGTGCAATGGCGCGATCTCGGCTCACCACAACCTTCGCCTCCCGGGTTCAAGTAATTCTCCTTCCTCAGCCTCCCAAGTAGCTGGGATCATAGGCATGCACCACAATGCCTGGCTAATTTTGTATTTTTAGTAGAGACAGGGTTTCTCCATGTTGGTCAGGCTGGTCTTGAACTCCCAGCCTCAGGTAATCTGCCTGCCTCGGCCTCCCAAAGTGCTGGGATTACAGGCATGAGCCACACCCAGCCCGAGAGTCCATCTCAAAAAAAAAAAAAAAAAAAAGCAGACTCTATATGAGTTTAGAATACGTTCCTAAGGCAATCCTGTTGTCTCTATACTTGACACTGAACTATCAAGACATATGATACTGTGGCACGTGACAGAACTATCAAGGGATCGGGAGGGGTTGGTGTAGTTTAATCCAGAGATTCAATTCAAATGATGCCTCAGAACTTGGCTTCTCTCTATCTCTCTTCTCTGTCCTTCTTCATGTTGGCTTCATTCTCAGGCTTCACGTGGCGGTAGCCTATCTGGACTTATAGCTTCCACACAGGTTCTGGAATTTACTATGATTAGACTCATTTGGGAATGACTTAAATAAGGAGTGACATTTGAGCTGGAACTTAAAGGAAGAATGAGATTTGTGAATGGTTGCCCAGAAATAGCCTGGGCAAAGCCATAAGGATATGTGAGAGCTTGGAATGTTTGGGGAAGTCCAAAATTCTAACTCGTCAGAGGTAAGTGTGGTGGGCATTGGAGGAGGTGAATAGTGAAGTGGCCAATTTTTATCCAGAATTTTAGATGGCATCCCTACACAACCTATGTAATTTTGGCAAACATCATTCCTCCTACTCTACCTACTTATGCTAAGGAATGACGTAGATTGCCAGAAAACAGCTACCAGAAGCTAGATGAGAGACATGAACAGTTCCTTCCCTCCCAGCCCTCGGAAGAAGCCAACTCTACTGATGTCTCAATCTCACACTTCCAACTTCCAGAGCTGTGAGACAATACCTTTCTGTGGTGTAAGCCACCTAGTCTGTTTTACTTTGTGACAGCAGTCTTAGCAAACTAGTGTGGAAGGGAGAGCATGGATAAAGGATGTGTTATCAATCAAGTCACCAGTGTGAGCAAATAGATCCTAATCCCCCTGGAGAACTCTGGCAGACAGTGTAGAATGTACAACTCAAAATTATCCTGCCAGACAGACCCCAACAGTAATGGGTAAAGATTTGAATAGATATTTTTCCCAAGAAGATACACAGATGGCCAGTAAGTACAAGAAAAGATGCTCGGTGGAGCAAGATGGCCGAATAGGAACAGCTCCAGTCTCCAACTCCCAGCGCGAGCGACACAGAAGACCGGTGATTTCTGCATTTTCAACTGAGGTACTGGGTTCATCTCACTGGGGAGTGCCAGACGATCGGTGCTGGTCAGCTGCTGCAGCCCGACCAGCGAGAGCTGAAGCAGGGCGAGGCATTGCCTCACCTGGAAAGCGCAAGGGGGAAGGGAATCCCTTTTCCTAGCCAGGGGAACTGAGACACACAACACCTGGAAAATCGGGTAACTCCCACCCCAAAACTGCGCTTTAAGCAAACCGGCACACCAGGAGATCATATCCCACACCTGGCCGGGAGGGTCCCACACCCACGGAGCCTCCCTCATTGCTAGCACAGCAGTCTGTGATCTACCAGCAAGGCAGCAGCGAGGCTGGGGGAGGGGCGCCCGCCATTGCTGAGGCTTAAGTAGGTAAACAAAGCTGCTGGGAAGCTCGAACTGGGTGGAGCTCACAGCAGCTCAAGGAAACCTGCCTGTCTCTGTAGACTCCACCTCTGGGGACAGGGCACAGTAAATAATAACAAACGCAGCAGCTCTGCAGACGCAAACGACTCTGACAGCTTTGAAGAGAGCAGTGGATCTCCCAACACGGAGGTTGAGATCTGAGAAGGGACAGACTCCCTGCTCAAGTGGGTCCCTGACCCCTGAGTAGCCTAACTGGGAGACATCCCCCACTAGGGGCAGTCTGACACCCCACACCTCACAGGGTGGAGTACACCCCTGAGAGGAAGCTTCCAAAGCAAGAATCAGACAGGTACACTCGCTGTTCAGAAATATTCTATCTTCTGCAGCCTCTGCTGCTGATACCCAGGCAAACAGGGTCTGGAGTGGACCTCAAGCAATCTCCTACAGCTATAACCTACAGCTGAGGATCCTGACTGTTAGAAGGAAAGCTATCAAACAGGAAGGACACCTACACCAAAACCCCATCAGTACATCACCATCATCAAAGACCAGAGGCAGATAAAACCACAAAGATGGGGAAAAAGCAGGGCAGAAAAGCTGGAAATTCAAAAAATAAGAGCGCATCTCCCCCGGCAAAGGAGCGCAGCTCATCGCCAGCAACGGATCAAAGCTGGACGGAGAATGACTTCGACGAGATGAGAGAAGAAGGCTTCAGTCCATCAAATTTCTCAGAGCTAAAGGAGGAATTACGTACCCAGCGCAAAGAAACTAAAAATCTTGAAAAAAAAGTGGAAGAATTGATGGCTAGAGTAATTAATGCAGAGAAGCTCACAAACGAAATGAAAGAGACGAAAACCATGGCACGAGAAATACGTGACAAATGCACAAGCTTCAGTAACCGACTCGATCAACTGGAAGAAAGAATGTCAGCGATGGAGGATCAAATGAATGAAATGAAGCGAGAAGAGAAACCAAAAGAAAAAAGAAGAAAAAGAAATGAACAAAGCCTGCAAGAAGTATGGGATTATGTAAAAAGACCAAATCTACGTCTGATTGGGGTGCCTGAAAGTGAGGGGGGAAATGGAAGCAAGTTGGAAAACACTCTTCAGGATATCATCCAGGAGAACTTCCCCAACCTAGTAGAGCAGGCCAACATTCAAATCCAGGAAATACAGAGAACGCCACAAAGATACTCCTCGAGAAGAGCAACTCCAAGACACATAATTGCCAGATTCACCAAAGTTGAAATGAAGGAAAAAATCTTAAGGGCAGCCAGAGAGAAAGGTCGGGTTACCCACAAAGGGAAGCCCATCAGACTAACAGCAGATCTCTCGGCAGAAACTCTTCAAGCCAGAAGAGAGTGGGGGCCAATATTCAACATTCTTAAAGAAAAGAATTTTAAACCCAGGATTTTATATCCAGCCAAACTAAGTTTCATAAGTGAAGGAGAAATAAAATCCTTTACAGATAAGCAAATGCTTAGGGATTTTGTCACCACTAGGCCTGCCTTACAAGAGACCCTGAAGGAAGCACTAAACATGGAAAGGAACAACCGGTACCAGCCATTGCAAAAACATGCCAAAATGTAAAGACCATCAAGGCTAGGAAGAAACTGCATCAACTAACGAGCAAAATAACCAGTTAATATCATAATGGCAGGATCAAGTTCACACATAACAATCTTAACCTTAAATGTAAATGGACTAAATGCTCCAATTAAAAGACACAGACTGGCAAACTGGATAAAGAGTCAAGACCCATCAGTCTGCTGTATTCAGGAGACCCATCTCACGCGCAGAGACATACATAGGCTCAAAATAAAGGGATGGAGGAAGATTTACCAAGCAAATGGAGAACAAAAAAAAGCGGGGGTTGCAATACTAGTCTCTGATAAAACAGACTTTAAACCATCAAAGATCAAAAGAGACAAAGAAGGCCATTACATAATGGTAAAGGGATCAATTCAACAGGAAGAGCTAACTATCCTAAATATATATGCACCCAATACAGGAGCACCCAGATTCATAAAGCAAGTCCTTAGAGACTTACAAAGAGACTTAGACTCCCATACAATAATAATGGGAGACTTCAACACTCCACTGTCAACATTAGACAGATCAACGAGACAGAAAGTTAACAAGGATATCCAGGAATTGAACTCATCTCTGCAGCAAGCAGACCTAATAGACATCTATAGAACTCTCCACCCCAAATCAACAGAATATACATTCTTCTCAGCACCACATCGTACTTACTCCAAAATTGGCCATGTAATTGGAAGTAAAGCACTCCTCAGCAAATGTACAAGAACAGAAATTATAACAAACTGTCTCTCAGACCACAGTGCAATCAAATTAGAACTCAGGACTAAGAAACTCAATCAAAACCGCTCAACTACATGGAAACTGAACAACCTGCTCCTGAATGACTACTGGGTACATAACGAAATGAAGGCAGAAATAAAGATGTTCTTTGAAACCAATGAGAACAAAGATACAACATACCAGAATCTCTGGGACACATTTAAAGCAGTGTGTAGAGGGAAATTTATAGCACTAAATGCCCACAAGAGAAAGCAGGAAAGATCTAAAATTGACACTCTAACATCGCAATTAAAAGAACTAGAGAAGCAAGAGCAAACACATTCGAAAGCTAGCAGAAGGCAAGAAATAACTAAGATCAGAGCAGAACTGAAGGAGATAGAGACACAAAAAACCCTCTAAAAAATCAATGAATCCAGGAGTTGGTTTTTTGAAAAGATCAACAAAATTGACAGACCACTAGCAAGACTAATAAAGAAGAAAAGAGAGAAGAATCAAATCGACGCAATTAAAAATGATAAAGGGGATATCACCACCGACCCCACAGAAATACAAACTACCATCAGAGAATACTATAAACACCTCTACGCAAATAAACTGGAAAATCTAGAAGAAATGGATAATTTCCTGGACACTTACACTCTTCCAAGACTAAACCAGGAAGAAGTTGAATCCCTGAATAGACCAATAGTAGGCTCTGAAATTGAGGCAATAATTAATAGCCTACCAACCAAAAAAAGTCCAGGACCAGATGGATTCACAGCCAAATTCTACCAGAGGTACAAGGAGGAGCTGGTACCATTCCTTCTGAAACTATTCCAATCAATAGAAAAAGAGGGAATCCTCCCTAACTCATTTTATGAGGCCAACATCATCCTGATACCAAAGCCTGGCAGAGACACAACAAAAAAAGAGAATTTTAGACCAATATCCCTGATGAACATCGATGCAAAAATCCTCAATAAAATACTGGCAAACCGGATTCAGCAGCACATCAAAAAGCTTATCCACCATGATCAAGTGGGCTTCATCCCTGGGATGCAAGGCTGGTTCAACATTCGCAAATCAATAAACATAATCCAGCATATAAACAGAACCAAAGACAAGAACCACATCATTATCTCAATAGATGCAGAAAAGGCTTTTGACAAAATTCAACAGCCCTTCATGCTAAAAACGCTCAATAAATTCGGTATTGATGGAACGTACCTCAAAATCATAAGAGCTATTTATGACAAACCCACAGCCAATATCATACTGAATGGGCAAAAACTGGAAAAATTCCCTTTGAAAACTGGCACAAGACAGGGATGCCCTCTCTCACCACTCCTATTCAACATAGTGTTGGAAGTTCTGGCTAGGGCAATCAGGCAAGAGAAAGAAATCAAGGGGATTCAGTTAGGAAAAGAAGAAGTCAAATTGTCCCTGTTTGCAGACGACATGATTGTATATTTAGAAAACCCCATTGTCTCAGCCCAAAATCTCCTTAAGCTGATAAGCAACTTCAGCAAAGTCTCAGGATACAAAATTAATGTGCAAAAATCACAAGCATTCTTATACACCAGTGACAGTCAAACAGAGAGCCAAATCAGGAATGAACTTCCATTCACAATTGCTTCAAAGAGAATAAAATACCTAGGAATCCAACTTACAAGGGATGTAAAGGACCTCTTCAAGGAGAACTACAAACCACTGCTCAGTGAAATCAAAGAGGACACAAACAAATGGAAGAACATACCATGCTCATGGATAGGAAGAATCAATATCGTGAAAATGGCCATACTGCCCAAGGTAATTTATAGATTCAATGCCATCCCCATCAAGCTACCAATGAGCTTCTTCACAGAATTGGAAAAAACTGCTTTAAAGTTCATATGGAACCAAAAAAGAGCCCGCATCTCCAAGACAATCCTAAGTCAAAAGAACAAAGCTGGAGGCATCACGCTACCTGACTTCAAACTATACTACAAGGCTACAGTAACCAAAACAGCATGGTACTGGTACCAAAACAGAGATATAGACCAATGGAACAGAACAGAGTCCTCAGAAATAATACCACACATCTACAGCCATCTGATCTTTGACAAACCTGAGAGAAACAAGAAATGGGGAAAGGATTCCCTATTTAATAAATGGTGCTGGGAAAATTGGCTAGCCATAAGTAGAAAGCTGAAACTGGATCCTTTCCTTACTCCTTATACGAAAATTAATTCAAGATGGATTAGAGACTTAAATGTTAGACCTAATACCATAAAAATCCTAGAGGAAAACCTAGGTAGTACCATTCAGGACATAGGCATGGGCAAAGACTTCATGTCTAAAACACCAAAAGCAATGGCAGCAAAAGCCAAAATTGACAAATGGGATCTCATTAAACTAAAGAGCTTCTGCACAGCAAAAGAAACTACCATCAGAGTGAACAGGCAACCTACAGAATGGGAGAAAATTTTTGCAATCTACTCATCTGACAAAGGGCTAATATCCAGAACCTACAAAGAACTCAAACAAATTTACAAGAAAAAAACAAACAACCCCATCAAAAAGTGGGCAAAGGAGATGAACAGACATTTCTCAAAAGAAGACATTCATACAGCCAACAGACACATGAAAAAATGCTCATCATCACTGGCCATCAGAGAAATGCAAATCAAAACCACAATGAGATACCATCTCACACCAGTTAGAATGGCGATCATTCAAAAGTCAGGAAACAACAGGTGCTGGAGAGGATGTGGAGAAATAGGAACACTTTTACACTGTTGGTGGGTTTGTAAACTAGTTCAACCATTATGGAAAACAGTATGGCGATTCCTCAAGGATCTAGAACTAGATGTACCATATGACCCAGCCATCCCATTACTAGGTATATACCCAAAGGATTATAAATTATGCTGCTATAAAGACACATGCACACGTATGTTTATTGCAGCACTATTCACAATAGCAAAGACTTGGAATCAACCCAAATGTCCATCAGTGACAGATTGGATTAAGAAAATGTGGCACATATACACCATGGAATACTATGCAGCCATAAAAAAGGATGAGTTTGTGTCCTTTGTAGGGACATGGATGCAGCTGGAAACCATCATTCTTAGCAAACTATCACAAGAACAGAAAACCAAACACCGCATGTTCTCACTCGTAGGTGGGAACTGAACAATGAGATCACTTGGACTCGGGAAGGGGAACATCACACACCGGGGCCTATCATGGGGAGGGGGGAGGGGGGAGGGATTGCATTGGGAGTTATACCTGATGTAAATGACGGGTTGATGGGTGCAGCACACCAACATGGCACAAGTATACATATGTAGCAAACCTGCACATTGTGCACATGTACCCTACAACTTGAAGTTTAATAATAATAAATAAATTAAAAAAAAAAAAAAAAAAAAAGAAAAGATGCTCAACATCATTCATCATTAGGGAAACGCAAATCGAAAGCACAATGAGATATGTCACACCCACTAGGATAACCACAATTAAAAAGACAATAATAACAAATGTTAGTGAGAATGTGAAGGAATTAGAACTCTCATTCATTGCTGGTATGAATGAAAACTGGCATAGCTGCCTAGGAAAACAGTTTTCCAGTTCTTAAAAGGTTAAACATAGAGTTATCCTATGACCCAGAACTCCACTCCCAGTTATTACATACCCAAGACAATTGAAAAAAATGTTCACACAAAACTCGTACATGAATATTCACAGCAGCATATTCAGAATAGCCAAAGGTGGAAAAAAACCCAAGTGTCCGTCAGCCGATGAGTGGTTAAACAAAATGTGGTATATCCATGCAATGAAATAGATTTCATCTATAAAAAGAAATAGATTATTGATATATGGTACAACATGAATGAATCTTGAAAACACTATATTGACAGAAGCCAGTCATAAAAGCCCACATATTATATGACTCCATACAATATGTTTTATATAAAATTTCCAGAATAAGCAAATCCATAGAGACAGAAAACAGATTAGCGTTTGCTAGGGGGTAGTGGGAGGGTGGAATGGGGAATTCCTGCTAATAAGTACAGAATTTTTTGTTTGGAGTGATGAAAATGAACTGAAATTAAACAGTGGTGATGGTTGCACAACTATTTTTAGTTAATATACTAAAACCCACTGAATTGTACACCTAAAAATGTGAGGTTTATGGTATGTGAATTATATCTTAATAAAAATAAGAGGGACAAAATATTTTTTAAAAATTATCCTGCCTGGGGGTGGAGGGAGCTGGAGTATTTATCCACCATCTTCTAACCATCATTGGTTTGAAGAATGCTCTTGGGATATATTTGATTCCCTGGAGCTTGTGGTCTGATTTGTGCAAGGATTTCCGAACCAGAGAGAGCCTTCAGGCAAAGATTTGCAAGTGTTGGCACTTGGAAGTTGGGCTCAGATATTTTTAGGAGCTATCCTTTCCAAAACTGTGGAAAGTTCTCTGTGGCTTATGGGCAAATGTGCTTGCCTTCTGGGCTTATACAGTACTGACTTCTTGTTGCTCTGTCTTCATGTAAGTAAAAAGTAATCCCTAAACTTGAAAGTTGAAGCATTATCTATGAGGGCTTTCCATGAAATGTTTATTATTCAATTAATTTTGAGATTAGCCACACTTATCTTAGTTGCAAACGTGGAAATCAACCCTGACTAGAATGACTATACCGTGATGCTTCGCTTAACGACAGGGATACATTGAGAGAAATGAGTCATTCGGTGATTTTTGTCTTGTGAACATTATCAAGTGCACTTACACAAACCTACTGTAACCTACTACACACTTACACGATGTGGTAGAACCTATTGCTCTTAGGTTAGAAGCCTGTACCTCATGTTACTGTACTGAATACCATAGGCAATTGTAACACAATGGTCAGTATTTGTGGATCTAAACATAGAAGAGATACAATAAAAATATGGTATAAAAGGTTAAAAATAGTACACTTATATGGGCACTTCCCATGAATGGAGCCTGCAGGACTGGAAGTTGCTGTGGGTATCAGTGAGTGAGAGGTGAGTGAATATGAAGGCCTAGGACATCACCGTACACTACTGCTGTAGACGTTATAAACACTGTACATTTAGGCTATACTAAATTTATAAAAAACTATCTTTCTTTGTTCAATAATGAATTAACCTTAGCTTACTGTAGCTTTTATTTTATAAACTTAAAAAATTTTTAAGCGTTTTTGACTCTCGTAATAACACTGAGCTTAAAACACAAAGACATTGTACTACTGTACAAAAATATTTCTTTCTTTCTTTTTCTTTTTTTTTTTTTTGAGATGGAGTCTTGCTCTGTCACCCAGACTGGAGTTGCGGTAGCATGATCTTGGTTCACTACAACCTCTGCCTCCCAGGTTCAAGCCATTCTCCTGCCTCAGCCTCCCGAGTAGCTGGGATTACAGACATGCACCAACCACGCCCGGCTAATTTTTGTATTTTTAGTACAGACAGGGTTTCACCGTGTTGGTCAGGCTGGCCTCGAACTCCTGACCTTGTGATCTGCCCGCCTTGGCTTCCCAAAGTGCTGGGATTACAGGCATGAGCCACTGTGCCCGGCCTATTTTCCTTATTCTGTAAGCTTTTTTCTCTTTTTATTTTTAATTCTTTAAACTTTTTAAGTTTTTTTGTTAAAAACGAAGACACAAACACACACATTAGCCTAGGCCTACCCAGGGCCGGGATCATCAGTGTCACTGTCTTCCACCTCCATGTCTTTCCCCGCCAGAAGGTCTTTAGGGGTAAAAACATCCATGGCGTTGTCATCTCCATGATCAGAATGCCTTCTTCAGGAATACCTCCTGCAGGACCTGCCTGAGGCTGTTCTACAGTTAATTTAAAAAAAATATAAGTAGCGGGAGTAGGGTCTAAAACAATGATAAAAAGTATAGGATAGCAAATACATAAACCAGAAACATAGTCATTTATTATCAAGTGTTATGTACTGTACATAATTGTATGTGTTACACTTTTTTTTTTTTTGAGACGGAGTCTCGCTCTGTTGCCCAGTTTGGAGTGCAGTGGCGCCATCTTGGCTCACTGCAATCTCTGCCTCCTAGGTTCAAGCAGTTCTCCTTGCCTCAGCCTCCCGAATAACTAGGATTACAGGCGCCCACCACCATGCCAGGCTAATTTTTGCAGGTTAGTAGAGATGGGGTTTTGCCATGTTGGCCAGGCTGGTCTCGAACTCCTGACCTCAGGTGATCCACCTGCCTCAGCCTCCCAAAGTGCTGGGATTACAGGTGTGAGCCACAGCGCACAGCCTGTGTTACACTTTTTTATACGACTGGGAGCACAGTAGGTTTGTTTACACCAGCATCCCCACAAACACGTGAGTATTATGCCATATTATGATGGCTATGACATCACTAGGCAATAGGAAGTTTTCAGCTCCATTATAATCTTGTGGGACCACCATCATATGTGAGGTCCATCATTGACTAAAATGGTATTATGCAATGTGTGACTATAATTTAAAAGATGGTTAATAACGTGTTCATGAGGACGTGGAGAAATTGGAACCCTCATTCTTTGCTGTAAAAAGAAAATGAATTTATTGTAAAAGTTTCAGTGGCCCCAAGACTTACTGGAAAAGCTGGAGAATCAGGCTTAAACGGTGGGAAGGAACAAAGGAAACCACACTGTGAGAACCAAAGCCAAAGTCAGGACACAGGAGGTGTTGCCAGGACACTGGTGCTTCCTTCAGCAGTGCGGGCTTGAAAGGGTTACCTTCTCACACAGCAGATGAAGCCAGCATTAGGCAGGATTTTTAATTCGGGGCTACCTAAATCCAAAGCCACACACTTTTTTCTATGAGTTTGCAATTTCTTTATAAGTAAGATGAATACATAAGACAACCACGAATAATGATGCAACAAGGGATTTAGACAGCATCCGTAAGTGCCAGATGCAATTTCAGAGGTATTATTACATGCAGCCATAATCTACAATCATATCTGTGTCTCAAACAGCTAATCGCCGAGGTTGCCAGGCAATTATATTTGTCAGGCATGAGTCTACAGTGAACAGGTGAATGATCTACACCCCAGAGACAATCAAAGATTTAGCCCCTCCTCCCTTTTGTACTAATCTCCAGCTCAGATTTTCTGATCCTACTCTGCCTCCGTTTTGAAACCCTTCCCTCATCCTGTATTTTTACCACCTGGTTCTATGTGTCATCAAATCTTCCTTATTTGCAGTCACCTTCGTGAAAGAACTTTCAATGTTCAGCTGCTCTAGAACAACAGCTCTCACACCTTTTGTCTCAGGACATTTCAACTACTATTAAAAATTATCGAGAATGCCAAAGAGTCCTGTTGGTGTGGATTATTTGCTGCATTAGAAATTAAAACAGGCGGCCAAGCGCAGTGGCTCACGCTAGTAATCCCAGCACTTTGGGAGGCCGAGGTGGGTGGATCATGAGGTCAGGAGAGTTCGAGACCAGCCTGACCAACATGATGAAACCCCATCTCTACTAAAAATACAAAGTTTAACCTAGTGTGGTGGCACGTGCCTGTAATCCCAGCTACTCGAGAGGCTGAGGCAGGAGAATAGCTTAGGCCAGGGAGGCGGACGTTTTGGTGAGCCGAGATTGCGCCACTGCACTCCTGCCTGGGCGACAGAGCAAGACTCTGTCTCAGAAAAAAAAAAAGAAGAAACAAATTAAAACAGGCCAGGTAGAGGAGCAGTGGGTCACACTGTAATCCCAGAGCTCTGGGAAGCTGAGGTGGGAGGATTGTTTGAGGCCAGGAGTTTGAGACCAGCCTGGGCCACATAGCGAGACCCTGTTTCTAGGAAGAATTTAATTAACTGAGCATGGGGGCACACGCCTGTAGTTCCGGCTACTCAGGAAGCTGAGACAGGAGAATCCCTCGAGCCCGGGTGTTCGAGTTAGAGTGAACTATGATCATGCACTGTACTCCAGCCTGAGCAACAGAGTGAGAACTAGTCTCAAAAGAAAAGAAAGAAAGATTAAAACATAAATTTTTAGAAACAATAAAAGAGGACACATTAACAGAAATAACATGTTTATGAAAAATAACTATATTTCAGAAAGAAAGTGTTTGTGAGATGAGCTAGATTTTCATGTCTGCCTCCGCATTCAATCTGTTCCCATTGGAACAGATTATCACACTGGAAAACTCCACTTGCGCTTGTGAGAGATTGAGAGTGAAAAGGCAGCAACATCAGTATTATTACGAAAATATTTTAACCTTAAAGATATTCTGGAAAGGGAGAACCAGGAAATCCCCTATTACAAGTTGAAAATTGATGCCATTTTTTTCTTTGGAGACAGAGTCTTGCTCTGTTGCCCAAACTTGAGTGCAATGGTGTGATCTCAGCTCACTGCAACCTCTGCCTCCCTGTTTCAAGTGATCCTTCTGCCTCAGCCTCCTGAGTAGCTGGGATTATAGGTACGCACCACCATACCTAGCTAATTTTTTTGTATTTTTATTAGAGACAGGGTTTCATCGTGTTGGCCAGGCTGGTCTTGAACTTCTGACCTCAGGTGATCCAAGGCCACCTTGGCCTCCCAGAGTGCTGGGATTACAGGTGTGAGCCATGGCACCTGGCCCCAGTGCCATTTTTGACGCTCTTTTTTCCTTTGTGTGGATCCATTTTTCCATCTGTTAAGAAACTGTGGTGGCTCACGCCTGTAATCCTAGCACTCTGTGAAGCAAAGGTGGGAGGATTGCTTGAACCCAGGAGTTTGAGACCAGCCTGGGCAACATAGGGAGACCTTCTCTCCACAAGAAAATTTTTTAAAGATTAGCCAGGTGTGGCTGGGAGCGGTGGCTAACTCATGTAATCCCAGCACTTTGGGAGGCTGAGGTGGACTGATCCCCAGAGGTCAGGAGTTTGAGACCAGCGTGGCCAACATGGTGAAACCCCGTCTCTACTAAAAATACAAAAATTAGCCAGGCGTGGTGGTGCGCACCTGTAATCCCAGCTACTCGGGAGGCTGAGGCAGGAGAATAGCTTGAGCCTGGGAGGTGGAGGTTGCAATGAGCCTAGATCGTGCCACTGCCCTCCAGTCTGGACAACAGAGTAAGACTCTGTCTTAAAAAAAATTAGCCACGTGTGATGGTGCACACCTGTGGTCCCAGCTACTCAGGAGGCTGAGTGGGAGAATTGCTTGAGCCTGGGAGGTTGAGGCTACAGTAAGCCATGATCGCACCACTGCACTTTAGCTTGGGTAACAGTGAGACCCTTTTTCAAAACAAAAAGCCATCAAACCGTCTTCCAAAGTGGCTGTACTATTTTGTGTCCCCACTAGCAATAAATAAGAGTTCCTGCTGTTCCACAGCCTCTCCAGGATGTGGTGTTGTCAGTGCTTTGGATTTTGGCCATTCTAGGCAAGATGGGGAGTGTTCAGGGTGGCATGGCCATAGGTAATTTCGGCCATTCTAATAGGTGTGTAGTGGTATCTCACTGTTTTAATTTGCAGTTCCTTAATGATATATGATGTAGAGCATCTTTTCATTTTTTTTTTTTGGTCATCTGCGTGTCTTCTTTGTTGATGTATCTGTTCATTTCTTTTGCCCATTTTTATATTGAGTTGTTTCATATCTTATCATTAAATCTTGTGAGTTCTTTGTATATTTTAAATACAAGTCCTTTATCAAAGAGGTGCTCAGCAAATATTTTCTCCTGGTCTGTGGCTTGTGTTTTCATACTCTTTTGCAGGGCATAAGGGTATTTTGTTTGTTTGTTTTTGCTTTTTGGTAGAGATTGGGTCTTGTTATGTTGGCAAGGCTGGTGCCGAACTCCTGGTCTCAAGTGATTCTCTTGCTTCCGAAAGATCAAGCGTTGGGATTATAGGCATGAGCCACTGAGATTAGTTATAAGCTTTTACTGTTAAAGAAGTTCAACTTAACAATTTTTTCCTTTTGTGGGTTGTGCTTTTGGTGTTGTATCTAAAATTCACTGCCAAATCGGAGGTTTAGGTTGAGTTTTTAGTTTTTTATTTTTATTTTTGAGACAGAGTCTTGCTCTGTCGTCCAGACTGGGGTGCGGTGGCAAGATCTCGGCTCACTGCAAGCTCTGCTTCCCAGGTGCAAGCGATTCTTCTGCCTCAGCCTCCCAAGTAGCTGAGATTACAGGCGTGCACCACCATGCCTGCCTAATTTTTGTATTTTTAGTAGAGATGAGTTTTCACCATGTTGGCCAGGCTGGTCTTGAATTTCTGACCTCAACTGATCTGCCTGCCTTGGCCTCCCAAAGTGCTGGGATTACAGGCGTGAGCCACCATGCCCGGCCGAGCTTGGATTTTTAAAAAGCCACTGAATTGTGAGTGATTTGTTACTCAGCATTGTTTTTACAAAGGCTAAAATTGATGCATAATCCTTTAAATTTATTCAAAGCACAAAATTTGATTCAACTAATTTTTTTCCACCCAAACATTTCTGTAAAGGCAGCTAATGCTTCTGCTTATTATATTTCCAGGCAATCACTTCAAGTCATCTTATTGTTTTGATTTACAGTTTTTGAAAATTAAAGGGAGTCAGAGAGATTTGAGACATTTGTTCTGATTTCCCTCAGCTCTCCACTTCTGCAGGTCCACTTCTCCGGTTGCTCTTAGCTGATAGTGACATTTTCCTATTGCCTAAACCTGAATCTGCTGTTCCATCTTGGGAACAGTCCCTCAAGTTCCCAAGCTTCTGATTATTATCAGCTTTGAAGTTCTGCTAATTTCCTGCTGTTAACCCAAAGACAGATCCCTTTACATTTTCTCCATTCTACCTCCAAACAGGGCATTTGTCCTGAGATGTGACAGCACCTGCCTTCATGTGGAGCGATCATCTTTGATGTTTGTTTACATCTTTGTTATTCGTATAGCTAATTTGGAATCAGACAAGACCCGAACTGGTCAGTGTTTCAAGATAATTATTGTCAACCCTGCTGCACTCAAAAATGGAATGCCCAGCCCCAGCTCAGTGGCTTATCCCTATAATCTGAGCATTTTGGGAGGTGGAGGTAGGAGGATCTCTTGAAGCCAGGAGTACAAGACCAGCCTGGGCAACACAGTGAGACCCTGTCTCTGTGAAAAATAAACATAATTAGCTGGGCATGGTGTTTTGTGCCTGTAGTCCCAGCTACTCGGGAGGCTGAGGTGGGAGGATCACTTGAGCCTCAGAGGTCGAGGCTGCAGTGATCCGTCATGGTGCCACTGCATGGCAGCCTGGGTGACAGAACACGGCCCTGTCTCAAATAAGTAAATAAATAAATAAATAAATGCCTGAATACTGTGGTGTTAAATAGCATGCAATTCAAGCAGGTGAAATGAAAAGACATGTGTAATAAACTTCAGGCACTTACGACCCCAGCATTAGAAAAATGCTTGTAAGCATGCAGCTCTCCATGTAATGATGTGGGAAGATTCTCCAAGACATACTGTTAAGTGACAAAAAGTAACTTACAGAAAGGGGATATAATATGTGTCTTTGGATTAAAAAGGGAGGAGTGGGAAAGGAAGGGAGTAAAAATAAGAACCTATATTTATACTTTAATATATATGCATAAAGAAACTCTGAACTGGGCATGGTGGCTCATGTCTGTAATCCCAGCACTTTGGGAGGCCAAGGTAGGCGGATCGCCTGAGGTTAGAAGTTTGAGACCAGCCTGGCCAACATGTCAAAACCCCATCTCTATTAAAAATACAAAAATTGGCTGGGTGCGGTGGCTCACGCCTGTAATCCCAGCACTTTGGGAGGCCGAGGTGGGCAGATCATGAGGTCAGGAGATCAAGACCATCCTGGCTAAAATGGTGAAACGCCGTCTCTACTAAAAATACAAAAAATTAGCCAGACGAGGTGGCGGGCGTCTGTAGTCCCAGCTACTTGGGAGGCTGAGGCAGGAGAAAGGCATGAACCCAGGAGACGGAGCTTGCAATGAGCCGAGATCATGCCATTGCACTCCAGCCTGGGCTACAGAGCGAGACTCCGTCTCAAAAAATAAATAAATAAAAATAAATAAATAATTAAAAAATAAATATAAATAAAAATACAAAAATTATCTGGGGATGGTCGTGGGTGCCTATAATCCCAGCCACTAGGGAGGCTGAGGCAGGAGAATCGCTTGAACCCAGAGGCAAAGGTTGCAGTGAGCTGAGATCTCACCACTGCACTCCAGCCTGGGTGACAGAGTGAGACTCCGTCTCAAAAAAAAAAAAAAAAAGAAACTCTGGAAGGGGGTGAAGTGGGAGGGGAAACTGGGAAGATGTAGGGTAAGAAAGAAATGTTTTGCCCTTTATAATTTTTTATTTTTGAATCATGTGAATATAATTTAAAAAATTAAACTTTTAAAATAGAAAGAAAAGAAAAAGAAGAAGCTCTTGAAAACCTCTGAAATGCAGATGCTGGCAAGTTCCCAAATAGGACTCTTGATTTTCTCAGTCTGCCTCAATTCCATCAGTCAAACACAGTCCATTTCTTCCATGTGTCTTCAGATTCTCTCTCCAGCTTCTCTTTCTTGTGTGCATTCAGGCTCTCAATCTCACCATGAACAAGTTCAGGTCTTTCCTCTCCTTGAGAAAGGGGCTCTTTTAATCCTGCCATCCATCCCTCCAGTTACTTCTGTTGTTACTCTTTCCCCTCTCAGCCAGGCATTTTTCAAGATTGCACTCACATCTCACCATTTCCTGTTCACTCACTCTTGACCTTGCTGCTATCTGGCTCTTCCCCAGCCTCTCATGAAACTGCCCTTGCAAGCACTAAACTGACCTCCATATGCAAAGCCCAATGCAATCCCTGCTGCATTTGACTGCAGGGTTAGTAACTTCATCCTTGACTCTTTCTCCATTGGCTGGTCTCACTGCTTTCCCTGCTTAGCTTTCACCTCTTGGAGTTTTTCCTCCACCCTCCTGATGGGCTCCTCCATCACTGCTCTGAGATGATGATGTCTCCACAATCCAACCTTGACTCAAGAGTCTTCCCTCTCTATTTGGCCTTCGTGTTAATATCAACCACTTTCATGATTCTATCCACTAGCTGATGGTTGATCTGATGACTCCACAACTGGAGGCTCTAATTCTGTTCTTTCTCCCACCTTCACATTATTATATGTATCAATGGCCTGCTGGACATTTCCATCTGGTTGTCCCATTTCAACATAACATGTTCAACACTGAACTACCAAACTAGATGCTCTTCTAAAGTCTCACAGTTTTCTTTTGGTCTATCTAGTTGCTCAGGCCAGAAACCTGGGATCACCCTAAACTCTATCCTTTCTCTCTCCACAATCCACCTTTGGATCCTTTATCCTAGTTATTCCTGCATCCACCCCATCTAAACCCCTCCTACGACCACTCTCCTCCTGAGATCATAAACGTCCAAGCTAATTGGGAAGCAAGATGGTAGAGTCAGGAGACTTTTAACATACTTTAGTAAGTAAAGGATAATTTCGAGGTAGAGTGAAGATAATTTGGTGACTAATATATGTGCATGGGGACTCAGGATAACTGAGTTTCTACCTGGGTCAGCTGTGACTTGGGGTCAGAAAGGGGAGCAGGCCTGCAGGGAGGGAGATTAAAGTTCCATGAAAGTTCCATTTGGACATGTTGATATTGAAGTGCCCATGGGACTGAGACTCATAGTGAAAGTCAAGTTTGGAGCAAAAGATTGAGGATCACATTTGAAGCCAAGGAAATGAATGTAATTACCCGAGGGAGTGTTTCAAACGAGCATGGACCAAGGAAGGAGTTTTGGAGACTCAAAATTTCAAGAGCAAATAGAGAAGAAGGAGTGGCCAGAAGTAAAAAAAAAAAAAAAAAAAAAAAAAAGAACCAGGAAAAAAGCCGTGTCCTGGATGCTGAAGAAGAAAGAATTTTATTTTATTTTACTTTATTTTATTATTTTGAGACAGGGTGTCCCTTTGTCACTCAGACTGGAGTGCAGTGGCGGGATCCTGGCTCACCGCAGCCTTGACCTCCTGAACTCAAGCTATGCTCTGCCTTAGCCTCCCAAAGTAGACTACAGGTGTATGCCACCATGCCAGGTTAATTTTTAAATTATTTTTAGTAGAGAGGGGGTCTCACTGTGTTGCCCAGGCAATTCTCCTGCCTCAGCCTCTCAAAGTGTTGGGATTAGGGTGGGATCCACCGCACCAAGCTTGGAAGAGACAATTTTAAGAAGGTGAGAGGTGAAGGCTTGGATGCTGATAGTGAAGAATGATACAGAGATAAAATGGGATAAAGGCTGAAAAGAGGTTATTTGGCTCAGCAGTTGGGTGAGTTTGTACTCATTCAAATATTTCACTCTGCCTCTCACTAAGAATTTGAGAGGTGAGGGTAAATGCTTCTTTTTTTTCTGAGTGAGAAGCCAGACCCCTGGATCCAAGCTCAGCCAGAAGGATGCTCCCACGGAGGACTTTGACTCTTGAAAGAGTGATGCAAAGAGTTGGGGCAGTCAGATCAGTCAAGGCAAAGGTGCGGTGGGAGGATACAACAGCAACGAAGACCTAAGTAGCTTGCTCTGGTGACTGGTCCTGGGCTGCCGGATATTTCTTGGTTCCTTTCTGTTTTCTAAGCTTACTTTTCCAGCCTTCCTTTCAATCTTGGGAGCCATGTGCACCCTTCCCTAGAAAATCCCATTTCTGCTTCCTCTAGCCAGAGCTGGTTCAGTTCTTTGCAACCAAGAACTCTGAGATGTACAGAGATCTCAGCAGGAGTAATTTCAGAAGTTGGGTATAGGAACCAGCTTGCAGTGGGTTAAATTGAAGTGGAAAATAAGAATTCTTAAAAAAACAAGGAGTGATATCAGAACACTTGGACACAGGGCAGGGAATATCACTCACCGGGGCCTGTCAGGGGTGGGGGCTGCGGGAGGGAGAGCATTAGGGGAAATACCTAATGTAAATGATGAGTTGATGAGTGCAGCACACCAACATGGCACATGTATACCTATGTAACGAACCTGCATGTTGTGCACATGTACCCTAGAACTTAAAGTATAATAATAATAATTAAAACAAAAACAAGGAGCGAAGGGAGAGAGAAAGGCCCCTAAGAGAAGCAAAGTGGACAAAAGTTAGTTGTTGGAAAGGGAGGTGAGCAGGGCAGAAACCAGTGAAAAAAGTCACTGGAGTAAATTTCTTCCTCCCCTTGACATTTAAGATCTCCCATAATATGATCCTTACCTGGGTTTCTAGACTCAACCCCTAATATTCCCTAGGATTAAGCCACCCAGGACCCTTCATGTTTTCCGCACAATGCCCCGTTGTCTCTTTTGGTTTGCTTGTTTGTTTTTACTCAGGATGTAGCCTTGGCCTGAAGTGTGCCCACAGATTAGCCTGTCAATCCCACTGGTCCTCAAAGGCCTGTTTCTGATCCCTCGAATGAAGCGATTTCCTCTGACTTTAAAATTCCCAAAGCAACTCGTACCCCTCTTATCATCTTAATCAGATCGTGTCCTTGAATTATATGAGCTGCTTCCTGGCTGAACTGTTTTCCCCGTGGCACTCACAGGAGGATTCGCACAGGAGGTGCTCGGCATTCACTAGTGGATTCACAGGGAAGAGAACAGCAACATTCTTAGTAGGGATTGAGTTACAATGGTGAGAAGGGGTTCTCTGGAAATTATTCTTCTAGCCAGTAGCCTGCCCTCAGCAGACAACGGAGGCTCTGTTCATCAGTGTTAGAGTGGGGAGATGAAGAAATGGAGTTGTACTTGGAGTCCCAGTCTGTGGCAAACCTCGTAATCATCAGTTGTGGGTCATTCTCCCATCTGGGATGTGATTAATAATCTGTACAAGGATCCTGAAGGAACTGCTCCTGTATACATTATGGATCTCACAGTATTGAAAAGTCAAACACAAAAGACTCCATAGTATGATTCCGTTTACATGAAGTTCAAACACAGGCAAAACGAACCCGTGGTGTTAAAAGTGGAAGGTGAGGAGTCAGGTGGCTGAGAGGATCCCCCCATTCTGGGAGCGGGGGGTTCTAGGAGCTGATGTTCTGCTGCTTGGTCTAATGGTTACATGGGTGTGTACACTTTGTGATAATTCATTAAACCATATACTTATGATTTGTGCACTTCTCTTTAGGTATATTACATTTTATTTTAAAATATTAGCTGTGCATATGTTATGCCATAAAAAGATTGTGGTGAAAAACAAAAATCAATCAGGTATTTCAGATACTTAACTATGAACTTCCGTAAATGTTTTAATGAAACAAAATCAGCACCATGTGTATTTGTTATTAGTTATCCAATTATGCTGTACTAGCAGCAGAACATTTAAAAGGCAACAGGAAGTTAGTTGCACACAACATTAAAGCAAACCACTCTCTTTCACTGCACAATTCCTAGCTACCTTGATTTGCAGGGGGATCATATGTTGCTACAGAAGGGACTAAGTTTTACAGAAGACATTTGCTGAAAATTCTTAAAAATTCCCATAATTACACGTTGTATCAAAAAAGATAGTGAACAGGAAGGAAATGAGATTGTTCTCAGCAGCATTGAACAATGTCTTGTTGCTTCCTCTTTGTAATGTGGCAAGTGGGGGTAGGGTGAACAAAATGAGCATCCTGATGGGTTTTATTTTAAGCAGGTATCACTTTATGGTAAACACAAGATATTTTAGTGACAAATGGAATGCTTATTTGATATTGTCCCACATATTGTGACTCTGCTGGAAGCCTCTATACCAGAGGCCCAAGGAGTTATTCTTTTGTTCCTTTCTTTTCTTCTTCTTTTTTTTTTTTTTTTTGAGACAGAGTCTTGCTCCTATGCCCAGGATGGAGTGCAATGGTACGATCTCGGCTCACTGCAACCTCTGCCTCCGCGATTCTTCTGTCTCAGCCTCCCAAATAGCTGGGATTACAGGTGCCTGCCACCACGCCCGGCTAATTTTTGTATTTTTAGTAGAGATGGAATTTCACCATGTTAGCCAGGCTGGTCTCAAACTCCTGACCGCAGGTGACTGCCTGCCTCAGCCTTCCAAAGTGCTGGGATTACAGGCATGAGCTGCCACGCGCGGCCTGTTCCTTTCCTTTCTACGCCATCAGTTAGTGGTTAGTTTTCACTTGGATTTGTAAACTCCTGGTGGGCAATATTCCCAGTTCTGGGAAGCATTTGTGGTGGTGATAAAAAGGAAACAGAGACTAAGGAGTGATGACTGCTGCAAAATCCTCCATCGTGGGATAAGAGCTCGCTCATTGCTGGCCTCTTTTTGCCTCTGCAATCTCTCCTTCACCATCAAACCTCTTTGTCAAAGCCTGCAGCACTTTGTTTGCATCTGTTTGTTTGTTTGCCTTATCATAACCCTACCAGGCTGGAAACTTTCAGATGGTGGAGATGGTAGCTTTTAGGGCAGAAGATGGCTCTCCTCCGGCAACGTGTGCGTGTGCAGGCAGCTGCTGGTTTCTTTGCTCCTTCCCTGGATTCTGAGCCGGGACTATGGGTTCCTCATTATATTTTCATTGTTCAGCACATAGTCGAGGCTCAGTAAATGTTGGTTGAATGAAATAAGGAAAGGATGGTGGAGCAGGTCTCCCAGTTTTAAGATTCTTCAGATGACTCGCCTCCTGAGTGTTACAGAGAACTGCCATTGCCTCTTGAGAAAAGTAGTCTATGGCCTGTGCTGGGAGTCCAAATGGCATTCCTCTGTCTGATCACCACACCCCTCTCAATCTGTGTAGTGGGGAATAAAGAATGTGAGGTGGCAATGGGGCTGAACACTCGAGCTCATTTTCCAGGAGTTGGTTCCCTTCTCTAGGGATATTAACCGTGTATAATCGTGGCTTGGCATTGATGGAACAGTTCAAACAACATGTCATGCTCCCACCAGTGCTGTTAATAATAAACTTTCGGTGGAGGCAGAGGGAAGCACGAGACATCTGAATATTGCATTTTTTTTTTTTTTATTAATTTTTAGATGGAGTCTTGCTCTGTTGCCCAGACTGGAGCGCAGTGGTATGATCTCGGCTCACTGCAGCCTCTGCCTCCTGGGTTTAAGCAATTCTCCTGCCTCAGCCTCCTGACTAGCTGAGACTACAGGTGTGCACCTCCACTCCATGCCTGCCTAATTTTTGTATTTTTAGTAGAGACAGGGTTTCACCATATTGGCCAGGATGGTCTTGATCTCCTGACCTCGTGATCCGCTTGCCTTGGCTTCCCAAAGTGCTGGGATTATAGGCATGAGCCACCACGCCCGGCCGCATATGCTGTCTGTTAAGTAATGAAATTTGCAATCAGTACTTTGGAAGGAGACTAAGTTGGGGATGGGATGGAAGGTGAGATAGAAGACAGCACATGCGATTGAAAAGTGGAGAATTCTGATGGTTCTTTTATTAAAGGACAATGAGAAAAGAAGTTATTAAGAATAGGGTTTCGATTTTGTAATTAAACCCTGTGGAGTATATGCAACTAGAGAGATGAGATAGAGATGGAACTTGCTTTGCTTTGTATTGTAACCAACCACTCTTTATAGCTGTGCAGTCTGTCAGATATTGTCCAGACTCTGTAAGTACAGACCAGTTTCTGCAGTTACTGCTCTTGTTTTCAAGAGCCTTGTTGTGTACTAATTTACTTGTTACTGCCCTTTGTTTTTTTCTTTGCAGTGCAAAGTGCCATAATTGTAAAAGGTGTATGTATTTGAGGATATGGCAAGTTAATAATAAATTCTTCCTTCTAATCCCCTCGAATGTTGATCATTAAAAACACTGTAATGTGAAATACTTTGTAACATGCATGCGTTTACTATATACTTAGTCTTTTTTTTTTTTTTGAGACAGAGTCTTGCCCTGTCAGCCATGCTAGAGTGCAGTGGCACGATCTTGGCTCACTGCCAGCTCTGCTTCCCGGGTTCCCACCATTCTCCTGCCTCAGCCTCCTGAGTAGCTGGGACTACAGGCGCCCACCACAACACCTGGCTAATTTTTTGTATTTTTATTAGAGACAGGGTTTCACCATGTTAGCCAGGATGGTCTTGATCTCCTGACCTCGTGATTCACCCGCTTTGGCCTCCCAAAGTGCTGGGATTACAGGTGTGAGCCACTGCACCTGGCCTACTATATACTTAGTCTAAGGATAACATCACAATCTGAAGCTTTAAGTTGGTGAGCAAAAATACAATTTAAAATCATAAGCTGGTCAATAATTTGTTCTTCTGAAAAAATGGTGTCTTTGGTTTCACACAACATGTTCTTTTTCCAGATCGTTTATTTCTGAATACTCTTAATATAAAGTATACACGGTATGATCTCATTTATTTACTATCTCCTCACCTCAGTGAACATAGACATACATGTTACACATATAAGAGCTATAGAAGGGTATATATGAGTTTTAACAGTAGTTGTCTCTGGAGGTAGGTGCTATGGTTTCGATGTCCCCCTCAAAACTCATGCTGAAATTTAATTGCCATTGTGATGGTATTAAGAGGTGGCACCTTTAAGAGGTGATTAGGCCATAAGGTCTCTGCCTTCACAGATTCATTGTTATTATCATGAGAGTAGGCTTGTTATAAAAGCCAGTTCAGCCCCTTCTTGCTCACTGGCTTTCATCTTCTCTTGCCATTCTGCCTTCCACCATGGGATGCAGCACGAAAGCCCTCACTAGATCCCAGTGCCATGCTCTTGGACTTCTCAGCCTCCAAACTCATAAGTCAAATAAGCTGCTGCTGCTGCTGCTTTTTTCTTTGTTGAGACAGAATCTCACTCTGTTGCCCAGGCTGGAGTGCAGTGGCATGATCTCAGCTCACTGCAACCTCTGCCTCCTGGATTCAAGCAATTCTCCTGCCTCAGCCTCCTGAGTAATTAGGACTACAGGTGCACACCACCACACCCAGCTAATTTTTGTATTTTCAGTAGAGATGGGGTTTTGCCATGTTAGCCAGTCTGGTCTCGAACTCCTGACCTCAGGTGATCCGCCCGCCTCAACCTCCTAAAGTGGTGGGATTACAGGCATAAGCCACCATGCCAGGTCAGTTTATTTTCTTTATAAATTACTCAGTCTGTGGTATTCTGTTATAGCTACACAAAATGGACTAAGATAGTAGGTTTGTGAGTTTTCTGGTTATTTTTGCTTATAAGTTTCCGATTTTTCTGTAATAAAAAAACAAATTGTTTTTAACAAGAGGGGAGTTGTGGTTAGAATGTGTAAATCTGAGAAATACTGGAAGTATCCAGAGAATATCTAAGCCTTGCTGCTTGCCATGCCATTTTCTATGTGATTAGTGTAGTCTAAGATGCAAATCTGAATGTGTTACTCTCCTGCTTTGAGTCAATCTGCTCCAAAAGTATTTTAGTGTCACTGTTCATACTTACTGTGTGCAATCCAGTCATCTTTCAGTTCCCAGTGACAGAAATCTCCTTCAAAATAACTGAGAAAAAATGAGGAATCTGTTGGCTCATGCAACTGAAAAGCCCAGGAATGGCTTTAGGTCAGGCTAGATCTAGGAGTTCAAAGATGGCATTAAGGCCTTGTCTTCCTGATCCACCCCTTGGTTCTGTTTTTTTCATGTTGGTTCTATTTCTAGACAGGCTCCACTCATGTGAAGGCAACATAGCCATTGGTTTCTTCAGGTACACATGGTCCTTAGAATTCAAGATCCCTGAGGAAATGAGAAGACTTCAATTGGCCTGGTGTGACCTGGGTGCTCATCCTTGAGGCCAGTCACCGTGGAATGGAATGAGGAGCACCACAGAAGGGAAAGGAGTATTTCTTAAAGGAAGGGATTCTGGTCAAACATGACTTGCCACCTGTATCCCTCTCTAGACTCTTCTCTTTCCCAGCTGCACCTTAACTAGTTTCAGTTTCAGGGGATGCCATGCTCACTCTGTTGTCTTATTTTGCATATCTTGCTGCACTGGCCCAGAATTCTCCTATTCTTCACTTGGCTAATACCCACTCATTCTTCAAGATCTAGCTCATGATACTTCTATGGGTTGCCTTTCCTGACCTTCCTAATCTGGGCTGGGTATTCACGTATGTGATCTCATAAGCATGTCACAGATACTCTTGACATTACACAACACCATTGCCACCATTTGCATGAATACTTGTCTCTCTTACTAAACTAGCTTTTTGAGTTTTGTGATTGCACAATGCTTAGCACATAGTAATCACTCCACAAATGTTTGTTGAATGACTGAAAGATAATATTTGTGCTGTTACAACCCTATTTTGCTTCTCCCATTTAAAAGATGCTTCAGGATGGATGTGGCGGTTCACATCTATAATCCACAACTTTGGGAGGCCAAGGCAAGAGGATCACTTGAGCCCAGGAGTTCAAAGCCAACATGGGCAACATAGGGAGACCCCATCTTTATGAAAATTATAAAAATTAACTGGATATGGTAGTGTGCAATTGTAGTCCCAGCTGCTTGGGAGGCTGAGGTGGGAGGATCGCTTGAGCCCTGGAGGTCAAGGCTGCAGTGAGCCGTGATCGTACCACTGTACTCCAGCCTGAGTGACAGAGGAGACCCCCATCTCAAAATAATACATAAAATAAATAGAAGTTGCTACAAAAATCTTGACTTTTTATTTAGGAGTAAGACATAATCTATCCAAACAAAACATCACATAACACATGTAAGTTACTAAATTTGTGACATGAAATGCGAATAATATTAAAATTGAATTATGCTAAGTATCATTGGCCTTTGAATATGTTATAGTCCTTTTTGAAACGTTGGTGGATCTGATTAGCTAGGGCAGGGGTTCTTAACCTACAATCCACAGACCTCTAAGGGATTCACGGATATAATTCAGAAGATACATGAACTTGGATGGGAAAAATTAACTTTAATTTCACTAGCCTAAAACTAAAATTTAGTTCTTCCTTCAATGACAAGTGCAGACAGCAATCCACAGTTGTACTAGCAGTAACTGACTTTGTCAACAGGAATCAGGTATTTCCATGTTACATCACAGTTGGTGCAGAGATCTGTGTTTTATGCTACTTCAACATCATAGCAGTTATTACATCCACTCGTAGATCGGGCTATTAACCGTACACCTATAACTACCACATAACAAATTAACTTATTTTGGTAGCTTACACTTCAATGTAATTGGTTTCCTTTGTAACCCCATGCATTTCCTTTTCTGCAATTAAAAACATTATTCTGGCTGGGCATGGTGGCTCATGCCTGTAATCCCAGAACTTTGGGAGGTCGAGGCAGGTGGATCACCTGATGTCAGGAGTTCAAGACCAGCCTGGCCAACATGGCGAAACCCTGTCTCTACTAAAAATACAAAAATTAGCAGGGTATGGTGGCATGGGCCTATAATCCCAGCTACTTGGGAGGCTGAGGCAGGAGGATCACTTAAACGTCAGGAGGCGGAAGTTGCAGTGAGCCGAGATTTTGCCGCTGCACTCTAGCCTGGGCGACACAGTGAGTGAGACTCCATCTCAAAAGAAAGAAAAAAAAAAAACCAAAAAGACAATAACAACAAAAACAAAAAAACCCATTATTCTGAGGAGTCATGACACAAAAAATTAAAGTCATCTGGGAAATCACTGAAAATGAAGTAAGTATGATGATCTGACTCCCTTGAAATTTAACTTATCTTTCCCTCTTTCTGTCATGTTAGCTACTTGGGAGGCTGAGGCAGGAGAATGGCGTGAACCCGGGAGGCGGAGCTTGCAGTGAGCAGAGATCCGGCCACTGCACTCCAGCCTGGGCGACAGAGCGAGACTCTGTCTCAAAAAAAAAAAAAAACAAAAAAAAAAAACAAAAAAAAAACAGAAGAGATCATAGGCCTTTTGGACAATCCTAAAACTATAAACCTCAGAAAATATGTCCTCTCTCAAACTGAAATATTGTCTGATTGGAAAAGCCATGAAATTAAAGTCTCAAAGGGTCTGTCTGCTCAATTGGACAAATGAAATAAATGCATTGGGACCTACTCAGAAACACAATTAACTGCTTTAGCCATTGGTTTAAGGGCTTGCCAAAGAAGGCAAATTTAAAATCATCTCCTTGTGTAGTTATCTGCATGACATCCACTAGAACAGGATTTTAGTTATCAACACTCTTACAACACGCTGTATAAAGTTACGAGATCTTTTCTAATGTTTGGTGATAAGGATCTGACAAAGAGGTAAATTCCTCATTAGAATTTTTGTTCCCTAGGAATTTCTCCTTGGTATTGGGTCTTGATTCCAGTAAGAAACAGATGGTTCTTTACATTATTATGAAGAGATACTACAAAAGTATAGGTATAGGCTACCCATAGAGGAAGCACAGTAGTTTCTGCAACTCCAGGCTAGTAGCAGCAGAACAGACATCATCCTTGGCCAGAAAGGAAGAGTGCAGGGACTGGCAACCTGGAAAGCAGGGAAAGGGTTTGGGAGAAGTGACCTTTGGCTGCTAAGGCAGCCCCCCAACCCCAGGAGAAGAGTTGAGAATAGGCACCCTACCATCCTCTGATCTCTGGCCAGGACACTCCTTGGCCACACCCACTCAGAAGCCAGGAGGCATAGGAGCCCACTGCTGTGGTCCATTCGGGTCAGCTTTGGGGGCAAGAGTAGAGTGGAGCGGGAGGGGAAAACAAGAGATATGCAGCATATGTAGCAATTTGCTGCCATAGCACTTAACACACTATTTAATGGTGCAAGAGGGTAGAATTGTATTTTTATTCATGGTTGTGCCTAGTAAAATTCTGGTACATGGTAAGTGCTCAGTATTACCGAGTGAATGAACAAAGACCTGAAATACTGCTGAAACAGTAAAAGCAAATTACTACACAATTAGGAGGAATTATTTTCAGACATAGGATATTTAAAACATCACTCAAATACTGGAGCATGATTCAGCAATAAATTCTATTACATAAACCAGGTAGATAAATGTCACAGCTTTAAAATATAGTTAAGTAGAGTTGATCCTTGTTATTCGTGGATTCCGTATTTGTGAATTTGCCTAACCTAAAATTTTGTGGTACAGCAAAAACTTGCTGTACATATATCCTCAGCTGAGGTTGAACAAGGCCATGTTCCAGCTTTCATACTATAAATGTGTCCTTTTTACTCTAATGCCATGGTTTTTGCATTTCTGTTCTTTTTTTTGATTTCACTGTTTAAAACGGCCCCCAAGCCTAGTGCTAAGGGCAAAAAGCTGTTCCTAAGGGCAAAAAGGCTGTTGTGTGTCTTATGAAGCTTATGTGTCAGATAAGCTTCATTCAGGCATGAGTTACAGTGTTGTTGGTCATGACTTCAAGGTTAATGAATTGACTATATTAAATAAGGTGTCTTTAAACAGACATTTACATGTTGACTGCTTGATGAAAATGTGACCAGTGGTTTGCAGAAATCTAGCCTTGTATTTCCCCTAGGTTCTGTATTTGCTAATTCAGTGTTCGCAGTGACTTTATAGAACGTAACTACCTTGAATAATGAGAATCAACCATACTTGCTGTTTTCCAGTTCCTAATAAAGATTAAAAAAAAATTCAATTTACAAAAGACACAAGATGATTTTTCTTGTCAGCAGCTAATTGATCCTCATGATGTAAAACCAGAAAGAGGGGGGAAACACCAAAATTCATCACCGCTCCATAATTTCCACGTGATATATTAAAATGTATTACTTCCTGAATAGTATTCAACTAAATCTATATTATTTCAATTAAAATTATCTAGGCCATATGGTTTGAAAATTTAAAAATCCAGTAAGAGGGAAAAGGAAAAATACCTTATTTAATACATTGACTTTAAGAACAATCACATATGCATTATTCTTACTATCTGAACTTAGCCTCTGGTAAATCCAATCCTGCTTAGTTAGGCCAATTGATACCCTCTACAATAAGCCCTACATGATCAAAAAGCTTCATGCTTCTACTTACAGCAGCATAGCGAATCTGAAGTTCTTAAAAAAAACCAAAAAAACCCCCACCATTCTATTAACAATTATAAACAATTTTCCATGCTCTGATACAAGAATATTTAATATTAGCCAAGAAAGATAGCCATCTATTCCACTGAGGATTGTAATAGAGGCAGCCTTTTGATTTTTGTATTTGTTTAAAGTATACAACTTGAATAGTAAAATAGAAACTGAGCTGAAATTTCTAATTCACTTTCTAACCATAGTAAGGATGGTATTTCCCCCCAGGGATCACCAAATATTTATAAAAATTTGTACTAACATTCTGTAAGAATCCACACACATCAGTAAGAAGCTGACTTTCCTGTTGGCCATGCTCCAAATGTCTTTAAGACTAGACAAAGTACATGTATTATAAAAAATTTCAGGATAAACATTGAGTGCCTGGGTATTATCACAGTAATAGAAAAGGTTAATGAAATAATTTTTATTTCTGAAAAACACCATGTTTATATCCCAAAATAGGTATCAATGTTACTGGTGATAAAGAAACCCAGAAGCGAACATTATATATATAATATGCTTACTGTGGAAATGAAGTAGTAGAGCTCTGCAAATGGGAGGGGAAAATACCCAGGCACTTCATCAATGAACATTTGCTAAAAAAAACTCTTAAAGTGATTGCAGCCTTGACATAGTTGCATTAACATCAAATAGCCACATTTCTGTCCACTTACAGGGACTACTATAAAGAAGCAATCAAGCCATGTTTAATAAAATGTGTCAATGATACATAAAACGTATTTTCCACAATTAGAAAAATTTAACATCTTTAATTCAAACACTTAGATGAGAAACAGACTAAAGCAAAGACTGACATACACTACCTATTTCAACCACAAAGCAAAATGCTCTCACTGTGACTGAAGGAAAATCATTTAATATTCATTATTAGTTTATAAAAGTATAACTCCAAGGAATGATTATGCTCATAAGTAAACAAGAGTTTTCAAAGACTTGTAACTAAGATGTATAAGACGTAAAGTCAAACTGCAAAACTAGTTAAAGCAACTAGAGTCCAATAGTTCTCTTACGTTTTATTATCTTTATTTTAAATTTGATATTTTAGAATAGGAAATTATCTTTCACAGCAATGCCTCCTGGTCTGATAATACAGTATCTCATTTCTGAATGTAAAGATTTAAAATAAATCAAAATGAACATTAAGGCGTACAAAGCTACTTTAAGTCTGCTCTTATTTAATAAAGATCAGTTTTTGCTCATATTCAAAATACATGGAATGTTGGCACAAAACTAAAGCTGCTGTAGAAAGATCACAGATGTTCTGTGGGTTACTGAAACTTCCATTTCTCTAAAAACATACCCTTACATGGTCTTAATTTTATGAATTTAAGTGTTGAGAAATATCTAAATAATAAGTAACAATTAAAATAAAATGTTTTATTTGCAAATTATGTACAGAATACACTTTACGTTACGACAATGAAATGGGGAGGGAAGAGGGAGAGCCATCACTTTCCAACAAATGCTGTTCACTTTCTCTGTTGGAGACGACCATCTTTCTCTGAGTCAGACGTACAAATCAGTGTGGATTTCCTACATTGGAAAAAGAATTTAGCTAAACCAGAAGTGTTGCTGCATTGTTACTAGTTGGCTTGTTTCCACAAAATAGTTTTGAATTCTGCTAACTCAGAATCTTAAATCTGGTGTAACTTTATAATGAAAAATAAAAGAACTATCAAGAACAATGAGTTTACGCATCTTAAAGAAACTGTGAAATGGCTACATAACTATGCATAATGTGAAATGTTGGAGTTTCTTTGTTCCTTTTAAAGTTATTTTTGATTAGTCTAACAGTAAAAAGCCATAAAATTATCAAAAATTGCCATTAATGTAAATTTAACTGTGGAAAGTACATCTTTGATAACTGTCAAAATGAATGAGATTTACTTACTGTAAAATTATCAAATGGATAAAACATATTAATGGCTTTAAACTGTACCAATAATAGTGGCAATATTCTATAAAATGAAGGACTGAATATAACTGCTTGAATGTCAAATATATTTCAGTAAATAGATTTAAAGAATGCTACAAATGCCATGTGTTCAATATGGTAATCAGCCAACATAGAAAATCCAACCTTTTGTACTTATTCATTCAGTCCCAAAATTAGTCAGATTATGATTTTTCATGTGAAGATTTAGGTGTTTCTCCATCATTTTCCTCTTCCTCCTCCTCTTCACAATCCCCATCTGTTTGCTGTTCCAGTTCCTCTTTTGTTATCATTTCAAAATCATTTCCATTTCCACTACTGTGTTGGGATCGATCATCTTCCCTCCTGTCACTGTCCGTGTCTGAATGCCGTTCTCCCCCTGAGCCTTCTGTTCCATGATTTCCTGGTCCTACTTTCCCCTCCTCATCTTCCTTTTTCTCACTGTCTGACTTTTCCTCACTGTCGGACTTCTGTTGCTTTTTGGTTTCAGACTTTTCATCTTTCTTTAAGTCTGCTTTTGGTCCTTTGTATTCATGTGTGTACAGAGGCCGGAAGGAGTCAATGAAACCCACATCAGCAGTCAGATTTGGCAAGAACCAAAAGTGGTGCCTTCCTCCAGTTATGAGCCAAATGATGAGAAATAGAATGCATCGAGCTGTGGGGAGAAAAATTTCTCTAATTAAGTAATTCAAACGTAGCCTCAGAAGGGAGTATTTGTTAATAAAAAGCTGGGAAAACAGTTTTATTACCTGCACATTTCATACACCTTAAATATGAATATTTAAATCCTGATTAGTGCTGAGCATGGTGGCTAAACCTCTAATCCCAGCTACTTGGGAGGATTACTTGCGCCCAGCAGCTTGAGGCTGCAGTGAGCTACAAATTACACCACTGCATGCTTGAAAACAAAACAAAAAAATTCCTGACTAGTTTAGCAGCTATCACAGTATTCTAGGGGCACAGCATGTTGCTCTGAACTTGAGGTCACAATGCAATAACGTCACTCCGAAAAAAATTACTTCTTTTTTCCATCTGGGTGTTGTTTCCTGGATATACACTTCTGATTTATGCACTTTGTGATATTATGCTTCAATACACATAGCAATCAGTTGGGAATTTAAGTATTCATAAGATCATGGTGTAGGAAAAGAATAAAATAAAGAGATGAAAAGGTGTTTAGGAAGGAAGCCTTTAAGAAGGAAAAGCAGGGCTACATCCTACTTTCCAAGTCTCTAGGCCTTTTTGCCTTTGTAAGAAACTTACTCCACAAAAAAAATTAAAATTATATTTTCTATACATTTATGACTATTTTCTATACATTTGTATAAACATGAATAAAATACCATATAGGTTTGCTAGTACATACATGTATATACATTACTACTTCTGATTTAAAAGAAATAAAAATGAAAATATTTCTGTGGACCCCATATGTAATCTTGGTCCAAGGCATGTGTTTACTATGCCTAAAGGATGAATTAGCCCTGGATAAGGAATCCCAGTATTAAAAAGTTTCCATCTTTTAATCCTTGTTGTCTTATTTATTTAATGAGGACAAGGTCTTGCCCTGTCACCCAGGCTGGAGTGCAGTGGTGCAATCATGACTCGCTGCAGTCTCAACCTCCTGGGCTCAAGCAATCCTCCCACCTCAGCCTCCAAGTAGCAGGTACATGCCACCATGGCTCCGCTAATTTTTGTATTTTCTGTAGAGATGGGGTCTTGCCATGTTGCACAGTCTGGTCTTGAACTCCTGGACTCAAACTCCCAAAGTGCTGGGATTACAGGTATGTACCTATCATCTATTTATCTAATCTCTTTCTCTCTCTCATCTGTCTTTTCTCCCTCTCTCTCTCTCTACCTACCTATCTACTTTCATAGACAGGTTCTTGATACGTTGTCCAGGCCAGTCTTGAACTCCTGGCTTTAAGTGATCCTCTCACCTTAGCCTCCCGAGTAGTTGGGATCACAGTTGTGAGCCACTGAACCTGACCTTTTTGTTTTATTGATTAGGTAAATTATTTAATTTTTGCTTAAAGACCAATCCTCTCAGTATTAAGAAAAATACAATGTTAAAGAAAGCAAGATCACTTAAACACATAAGGTTTATTCTTTTATTTTATAACACTGTATTTTGAAAAAACTGTAGAAAAATGGAATTTGAATTTTAAAATTTTCACTAATGAGTTATTACAAACCCCAATATTTAGTTTTCTCTGAATTTACCAATTATGTAGAGCTAAGTGATTTTTCCTGTTTTTTAAAAGGTCATGATGATTATGTGACTGTTACAGACTAATCAATTATGACAGGATTTTTGGTTTTTGTTTTCTTCAGACAATTCTGTCGCTATTTTCATATAAAGCCTGAAATAAGCTAATCTATGTGTCTTCCATATTTTGCTTTGTATTAAATGGAAGAAAATTGTTATAATTGTCTTGACTTTTAAAAATAGCTATTTTTATTTTCACAAGAATATAAGTATTCTGAAAGACTCCTGTACATATTAGAATCTTTCGTGGTATAAACGGAAAAGGTAAATATGCTTAAAATTATGATTTAAGAATAAATTCCACTGATAAACAGAGATAATGAATTTAAGGAGGCTGTACATTTTTTTCTCCAATTATGATGCAATGATAGGTTTTATAGGATTGTAAGGCAGATGGTTCATAATATGAAATCTTGTATCAAACCAAAGAAAAAGCAATACAGAAATGGCACAAATAAAACCTAATTTATTATCACATACAAATGGTACGGCAGAATGCTCATGTTTTACAGTTTTTCGCTATGTGGCACTACATTACCAAGAGTGAAAAGGGAAGAATTATGGGGAAGTTGTGACATGTACTATAATAACATTCCTACACTAAAAGTGACAGATTTTAGAAAACTGTCAAAGGTCTTATTTCAAATGGCATTATTAACAATGCATATTCAAAGAAACGCCAAATAAAATTGTGACCAATACATAATATTTCAAGACCCTGACTCTTAAAAAAAAAAATCAGCTAGGCATGGCAACATGCTCCTACAGCCCCAGCTACTCAGGAAGCTGAGGTGGGAGGGCTGCTTGAGCCCAGGAGTTTGAGGGTACAGTGAGCTATGATTCTGTCATGGTACTTTACGCTGGGCAACAGAGCAAGACCCTGTCTCCAAAAAATGAACATATATATAAATATAGATATAAATATATATTAATAAAATATATATAAAATATATATATAATATATATTCAAAGATAATATAAAAGAAATATCTAATTATTTGAAAGTATATTTGGAATTGCATTTTCTAAGAGAATCAACATAAAAGGTTGTTTTGTTTCCTGGTATAATTCAGAACACTATTTGGTTCATAATGAATATTTAAATCCATAGCATATTTACAATGAAAATTTATTTAAAGAGACTACTGAAGAAACAATATTTTAAACAGCAAAACTATATAATAACCATAAATTATTGTGAATACTGGTTTAATTTAAAAATAAGCAAGTAGAGTAGTTCTTTTCAGTGGAGCTAAACCTTTGCTAAAAATTTCCAAGGAGTTTCTAAATTTCAGGAATTTGAAAGGCAAAAAGCACCAATTTTATTATGTCTAATGTCAGATCAAAGTTTATGACTTTTCCTTCTTGATGCAGGTATTACACTGACACTAAATTCAAACAGGCTTAGATATTATTTCTTGGCCTACAAATGTGTCCGTGTTCCATGCAAAAGCAGGAGGGGATTTTTCTGCTGCTAGAGGTTACTAAGCCGCTGGGCACAGTGGCTCACACCTGTAATCCCAACACTTTGGGAGGCCAAGACGGGCAGATCACCTGAGGTCAGGAATTCGAGACTAGCCTAGCCAACATGGTAAAACCCCATCTCTACTAAAAATACAAAAAATTAGCCAGATGTGGTGGTATCTCAGCTCACTACAATCTCCGCCTCCCGGGTTCAAGCCATTCTCCTGCCTCAGCCTCCGAAGTAACTGGGATTACAGGCTCATGCCACCAAACCCAGCTAATTTTTGTATTTTTAGTAGAGATGGGGTTTCACCATGTTGGCCAGGATGGCCTCGATTTCCTGACCTTGTGATCCGCCTGCCTCGGCCTCCCAAAGTGCTGGGATTACAGGCGTGAGCCACCATGCCCAGCCCTATATTGCTTTTTAACTATGAAAGATGGCTGGGTGTGGTGATAATCTTATGATCCCAGCACTTTGGGGGGCCAATGCTGTAGGATCAGTTGAAGTCAGGAGTTTGAGACCAGCCTGGGCAGAGTGATACCCTATCTCCCCCACAAAAAGCCAGGGATGATGGCATGCACCAGTAGTCCTAGCTACTTGGGAGGCTGAGGCAGGAGGATTGCTTGAGCCCAGGAATTCAAGGCTGCAGTGAGCTATGATCTCATCAACACACTTCAGTCTGGGTGACAGAGCAAGACACTGCCTCTAAACGAATCAACTATGAAAGACCCCAATCATCCAGAATTGTGGAAAATTCATTTACTTAGGTTTTCCTATTTGATTTTTAAAACATTAACTCCTTATCGCATCTAATATTTTGGTACCTGGGTGAGAATTAATGATTTTTCCCCAAATGGTAAATCAATTGTTTAGAATAATTTATTAAATATATGCATAGATTATTTGGGTGTTTCGTTTGTTCTAAGTCAAAATTTAAAAATGTTTTACTGAAAGTATTATGTCTAATAAAAGATCTACCATTGCAAAAATATTAAAAGCCTTTGCCATAACTAATTTTTAAAGCACATCTATTTGCAGATTAAGATATAATAATGTATGGTATATTTCAAAATAACTAAGTAAATTTCAAATGTGTCATAATAAATGATAGGCAAGAAAGGTGACAGATATGCTAGTTATATTAGCTTGAATTTAAACATTCCACATTGTATACATACACCAAAACATCACATTGTACCCCATAAATGCAAATTATGATTTGTCAATAAAAAATCTTAATAATTAAAAAAAAAATTTAAAGATGTATTAAATCCTTTTTCTGCAGACAGAACAAATCTTATCAAGCCTGAGTTTTGAGATTTGACTCAGAATGTAGGACTATATACTTCTTGATTTACCTCCATTAATTTTTCTTAAGCTTTACCGAAGTTCCAAATTATAGTCCAACTGCTCAATAGTAACCTTCTTGAGGTCAATTTTATGATAACAATACTTACCAACAGCAAGGAGAAGAATACTGGCTACAAAACAGCCTGCACCCACACTGAGGTAATAAACACCTACTCTCATTTCTGCTGGCCAAAGGGGAAAGAGGGTGGCTGCTATTACTGCAATCACTGGAACAAGAAATGACAAAGTTAAACTTTTAGAATAAAAACTTAAATGGTATGGCTGCAATAACAGAAACATATCCCTGGGGGAAAAACTGAGAAACATAAACACATTGAAATACAAAATTGCCATTTTTATAGGTTAAAAAGTGGTCAATTATGAGGAATTTCATATTGTTCAACCTAACATTTTATACTGTTCTTAAACTAGGAGTTTTTATTAGTGTAAATTACATATAATTAGAAAAAAAGTGCTATGTAGAAATTCAAAACTGTTACCTCCTTAATTTATCAACTGTTCCCATTTTCAAGCTATATCTACCTTATTTAAAAAATATTAAGATATCTGCCTGCTGAGTAAGGGAGCTAAAAGAAACAAAACAACAACAAACGCAACAAAAAATGATTCCCAAGACCCCTCTCTGGAGATTCTGCTTCTGGGGTGGAGCTCTGACATCCACAGACTGAAAAAGATTCCCCAAGTGATTCCGCTACAGATGTTTTTTGGTACTCAAGGAAACTGTTTACAAGTGTCTCCAGTTTTTTTGCAAGTAAAGTGAGGACACAAGAAGTAAGTATAAGAAATCAGAAGCCTGGTTATTAGGTCTTTAGAGTAAGACCAGGATTAAAATTCTAGCTCCATCACTAATAAGCTATGTAACCTTGGGCAAGTTACTTAACTCTTTGAGACTAAGTTACCTTATATTTAATAAGTGTCTGTTCCTATTTTTCAAAGGTTGTTGAGGATGAAATGATATATTGTATGCAAAATATTTAGCAAAGTGACTAGTACTCTAGTATAAAAGAGTTATTTTGCTTTTTGAAACAGGGTCTTACTCTGCCACCCAGGCTGGAGTACAGTGGCATGATCTTGGTTCACCACAGCCTCGATCTCCCAAGCTTAGGTGATCCTCTCACCTCAGCCTTCTAAGTAGTTGGGACTACAGGTGTGAACCACCACGCCTGGCTAATTTTTTGTAGAAACGAGGTTTCGCCATGTTGCCCAGGCTGGTTTCAAACTCTTGGATTCAAGCCATCTCCCTGCCTTGGCCTCCTAAAGTGTTAGGATTACAGGTGTGAGCCACTGAGCCCAGCCTAAAAGAGTTATTTTGAATGGGATCCTATGATATCATATTGACTAAGCTTATTTTAACTACTACCTACTTTTTTTTTTCTATTTGTTAAATCATTCTTTCCCCACAAAACCTCCTGGAATATACACCGTTAAAAAAACAAATCAACTGTAATCCCAGCACTCTGAGACAACGAGGCAAGTGCCCAGGAGTTCGAGACCAGCCTGGACAACATGTTGAAACCCCATCTCTATAAAAACAATACAAAAATTAGCTGGGTGTGGTGGAGTGTGTCTATAGTTCCAGTTATTCAGTAGACTGATGTGGGAGGATCACTTGACCCCAGCAAGTCCGGCTGAAGTGAGCCATGATTGTGCCATTGCATTCCAGCCTGGGTGACAGGAATGAGACCCTGTCACAAACAAACAAATCAAAAAGTATAGAGAAAATTAAGTCTTCATCTAATTCTTATTCCACTTCCCAGAGGTTAAGTACTATTAAGCTTACCTGTATTCCCAGGGACTACCTATATATAATTAACTAGTTACAGAGACTTTTTTTTCTAAATAAGTAAATGAGCTTATATTATTCTTACTCTTCTGTAACTTTCTTTTTTTTATCTATTCTAGGTATAATACCCTTGCACATGTACATTTGTGCAACTGTGATTACGGCATAGGGTAAATTCCTTAAAGTGGAATTTATTAGGTCAAATGGTATCAGCATTTCAAATTTGAAAGATATTTGCTAGATTATACTCAGGTATAGTCTAAAGGATTTGGAAAAAAACAGATAATGTGTCAATGCACACACTTCGTGCAACTGTATGGGAACAGCCATGGAATAAATTCCTAGAATTGCTGGGTCATTGCAGACACATATAAAATTTCAGAGATACTGACAAACTGTCCTTCACAAAAACTAAAACAATAGACATACCTATCAACTGAGAGTGATGATTTTTTTCTAAGACCTTTAAAGTCAAGGTTTGCAAGCCTCTTAATCACTACAGCTTTAATTTGCATATATTATGAGTGTGATTAAGTATCACTCATGATGACTGGTCACTGTATTTATCTGTTAACTATTAACCATTTTTCTATCAGTTTTTAAAGATCTTTGTTTTAATGTGTTTCAAATATTTTCCTTTATTATTTACCTTCTGACTTTAAAGTATTTTTAAAATGACAACTATTTTATGTTAAATTTAGGAACATTTTCTTTTATAGTATCTGCATATTATTTTCTAAATTTTAGATTGCACTTTAAAGCTACTAACATCTCACTACTTACCAAGAATTAATCCCATGACAAATGTTTTAAAGTGAACTGGGTCATAGATCCATACATACACCTAGAAGAATCAAGAAACCTCAGTGCTTAAAAGTTCTAATGTCACATTAGAAAGTAATGCTTAATTCTACATTTTAGGTCCCCTAAAGCAGTCATCAACCTCTTAACGTATGAGAAGTACTTTCTAAGGTAATACATTTCAAAGATCTTTCCTTCAGCAGTAGTGGTTCTTCTGGCACTAGAAAATGATTATAGGAAAACTATAAATTCTATAAAGCACTTAAGTAAATTTGTATGTTCTTACATACATTTAAAAATTTGTTTGGCCGGGCTTGGTAGCTCACGCCTATAATCCCAGCACTATGGAGGCCAAGGCAGGTGGATCACTGGAGGTCAGGAGTTCGAGACCAGCCTGGCCAACATGGTGAAACCCTGTCTCTACTAAAAATACAAAAATTAGCCAGGTGTGGTGGTGGACGCTTGTAATCCCAGCCACTCGGGAGGCTGAGGCAGGAGAATTGCTTGAACCCGGGAGTCAGAGGTTGCAGTGAGCTGAGATCACACTACTGCACTCCAGCCTGGGCGACACAGCAAGACTCTGTCTTGGGGGGAAAAAAATTGTTAATGTGTGCAAATCATTATTTATTCAAACAAAACACCAGCAACTGTCAACCTTAATTTGTCCCTAATGTAATGATGAACCAGTTTGGGATAAAAGCACAGTTAAGATAGATTCCAGCCAGGCCCTATCACAGATCCAGTATCTCTCAACTCCACCCTTTTCTCTCCTGATAAGACACAAAGAACAATTATTAAAGATCATGCTTGGTGAACATAGTTTCTATGACTGTAATAATTTCATTGCCCACTCTTCCATGGAGGGCCCATAAGCTGGAAACCACTACTTCAAAGCTTATGACGTAGTGGTTCCTTCCTTTTATCAGGCTATTACTTTATACAACAGAAATTTACTTCATTCAGATCGGAACTCGTTTGATCATTCATCCACAAAACTCAGTTTTATTTCTTAGTTTCTATAAATAACAGTACTCTTCCCTCTTATTTCTATATTGACCAGAACTCTTTATTGTCTTTCCAACTTGGTTCTTCGATCTGTAACACCAGAGGTTCCACTTTAACCTCTTATTTTACTCTGCCCACTTCCTTGGGAATCACATCCACAGACATTACTTCTGCCAGTTTCCATTCTAAAAAAAACGTGTTTTTTAAAAAAAGGTATTTCACAACTTTAAAAGTTTTGGAGTGCATGCTACTTTCTACAGAATAAAATCTAGGCTTTTCAGGATAGCAAGCACCCATGCTTTTGCTCAGGCTGCTTCCTTCCCCAATAGACCTAAACTCCTTCCTGGTACACCTGGCAATCTGCCAGTCATCTAAGCTCAAGTGTCCTTTAGACCCTTCTTATCCTTCCTGACTAAATTAACTATTCCTAATTTGTGCTCTCACACCATTCATGCTTACCACACTGTACTATACTGACATGTTTAAGTGCCTGTATCTTTGCTAGATCATAAGAGATTTTATCCTATTTATCAAGCTATTCCCAATGCCTATAAAAATGTTTAGCACATAGCTGATGCTCAATGTTTAACTGAGGGCATTTGAGCCTTCACATTAAGAAAGACCAAAGGTTTTCTTTTTTTTTTTTTCCCCCTGAGACGGAGTCTCGCACTGTCGCCCAGGCCGGAGTGCAGTGGCGCAATCTCAGCTCACTGCAAGCTCCACCTCCTGGGTTCACGCCATTCTCCTGCCTCAGCCTCCTGAGTAGCTGGGACTACAGGCGCCTGCCACCACACCCGGCTAATTTTTTGTATTTTTTAGTAAAGACGGGGTTTCACCGTGTGAGCCAGGATGGTCTCAATCTCCTGACCTCGTGATCCGCCCGACTCAGCCTCCCAGAGTGCTGGGATTACAGGCGTGAGCCACCACGCCCGGCCAAGAAAGACCTACAGTTTTCTATTACAATGATTCTTCACATCAGAGTCACCTGAGGACAGTTTATTATAAATATATAATCCTCCCCCACAATCCCACTCTAGATAGTCTCATGCAAGTAAGAATTTCAAACACACAGCCCTAGGAGCCACGACTTTATAGATGTTACTTTTGTATAGGTATAGCAGGAAGGGATATCCTAAAATTCATAACAGTTAAATGCCCAGTATATAACTCATGTTTATGTACTGGTGAAGTGACTGAATTAAGCAGTCTTTATGGAAGGCTACCACCATACAAATCTTCCATTACAAATGATAAGCACAAAGCATCAAGTAATGTTAAAAATTTTAAGCCCCTCAAGTGATGTGTCTGACTTACATTCTGTAAGAGATAGAGACTTGTACGTATCTCCTATTCTGCTCTTTTTTTCTTTGATAATAATGGAAACCGTACATTTTAGCTAGGCAAATAATCACCCTGTATAAAAAGTGCATTTCCAAGATTTTACTTCTCGTATGCATGACCATGTGACTATGTTCTGGTCAGTGGAATTCAAGCAGAAATGAAATTGCCAGCTTTCTGGACAGTGTACTTAAAGTGGTCTCCTTAAAGAGGAGACATATTCTTCACCCTCCTTTCCTCTTTTCAATGTAGATATAAGGTTGGCAGTTTGGACCATGAGGTAACCTTAGCTAGAAGCCTCAGACAGAGGAGAAAAGAAGAGCTGGGATCCACCATGGAGCTGACGTATCTGTACAGCTTACCTATAGATTTCACTGATGAGAAAGAAATATGCATCTATTTTGTATTAAGATGCTTCTCTTTCAGGTTTCGGCCAGGCGTGGTGGCTCACGCCTGTAATCCCAGCACTTTGGGAGGCTGACGTGGGCGGATCACCAGGTCAGGAGAAGGAGACCACCCTGGCTAATACAGTGAAACCCCGTCTCTACTAAAAATACAAAAAAAATTAGCCAGGCGTGGTGGCGGGCGCCTGTAGTCCCAGCTGCTCGGGAGGCTGAGGCAGGAGAATGGTGTGAACCCGGGAGGCGGAGCTTGCAGTGAGCCGAGATCGCGCCACTGCACTCCAGCCTGGGCGACAGAGCGGGACTCCGTCTCAAAAAAAGAAAAAAAAAAAGAGAAAGATGCTTTTATTTCAGGTTTCCTGTCACTCACAGTAAAATCTGACTTTTAAAAATCTAAATCAGAGAAGTTATTGACTTTTAAAAATAGAGTAGCTTTTATATATTTAAATACATGATAAGATTTCTCAAAATTTTTCCTTTTATTAGTGAAGGCATCAAACATGTTTCTAAAAACTCCTATAGAAAACTGAACTTCTAGTTATAGGCTTACTCTCACCTCATTTCCATCCAGAAAAACTTGATCATCATGTGGCTCAAGTTTGAATTTTTTCTTAGTTTCCTTCTTTTTAGGAGTTCCTGGAGTTTCTTCCTATGAAAACACAAGTTGAATAGAAGAAATAACACTTACAAGCAAGCAAGAAATGACGTTCATACAGTCAAAAAATTTTCACTGACTATTTGTAACACAGAAATAAGAATTCTCAACCATGGAATTTATAATAACTCTAATATAGTTATCTCAGGTGGGTATTGCATAATATTTAAATATGTTCATAGGCCAGTAGTAATCATGTGCACATAATGATTTTTAAATTTTTTTTTTTTTTTTTTTTTTGAGACGGAGTCTCACTCTGTCGCCCAGGCTGGAGTGCTGTGGCCGGATCTCGGCTCACTGCAAGCTCCGCCTCCCGGGTTTATGCCATTCTCCTGCCTCAGCCTCCCGAGTAGCTGGGACTACAGACGCCCGCCACCTCGCCCAGCTAGTTTTTTGTATTTTTTAGTAGAGACGGGGTTTCACCGGGTTAGCCCCCGGTGAAAGGTCTCGATCTCCTGACCTCATGATCCGCCCGTCTCGGCCTCCCAAAGTGCTGGGATTACAGGCTTGAGCCACCGCGCCCGGCCCTAAATTTTTACTTAATTTTGGATTAACTCACCTTTTTGGGTTCTTCCTTTTCACCATCTTTTTTTTTCTCTTTTTCTTTTTTTGTCTTCTCATCCTTTATATTTTCTTTCTTGCTCTTTTTATCCTCTTCTTTTCCACTTTCAGCTTTTCCTTTATCTTTTTCTTTCTTTATGTCTTTATCATATTTCATTTTCATTACTTTTAGGGCCCGGTGAAAAAACTGCTTCTTTAAAAGCCTTTGGGAAAAACAGGTATGGCATTACACTCCCCATATATAGACTAAAAAGCAAAAATATCAAGACCTGAATAAAATAAGCAAAGGAAGACATAAATTAGCAAACATAAGAGAAATTACAACTAGTATGCCCGTGAAAAAGTTGTCAACGCTACCACTAAATCAAAAAACTTCACAATTATATAAAAGTTATCAAAACTCAGTGATATTCAATATAATTTTCACTTTTAATGATGTAACTTAATTATAAGAGATTATAGATTTGAAATTATCCGTATAAAGACTCTTTCTGGGTTCATTTAGAGTAATCAAGTCTCAGCTTCACTTTATGTTAAGTCTCAAATGCAAGAGCTGACATAATAAAGAATGGAGAAAATAAACAGTTTAAGAAATGTTAACAGATTAAAAGTGATGATTTGATTGATCCAAATAATGTCTTTTCAGCTCTCTTCGTGTTCTTTTTTCTCCAAGTACTTCACAATTCAGTCTGCCACTGTAATGATTATCTTCAATTAAGTAATGATTAAATATACTAAGATGAGATTTTTGGACTCTGAAAAGGACTTGCACAGCATCAAATTGAAAAATGTGCAATATATTTGGCAAAACATGATGCATTCCTGATATCACTACTTTCTCTCTAAATAGATTGTTCTTCTCTCTTTTTAGCAGTTATTATTATATTTCATATTCTCACCTTAGGGCCTTCACACTAGCTGTTCCCTTTCCTTAGAATGTTCTTCCCCCAAATAAGCATGTCCTTTTGTTTCATTCCCTCACTTTCTTCATTTTCCCTCAACCACAACTACTCTGTTTAAAACCTAAGCCCACCTTCCCATTCTCTCGTTTCCTGTTACCCTATCCATAGCACTTATCTTCTAACTCACTATGTAATTTGTTATAGTTGTTTGCTCCTTCACTAGACGGTAAACTTCTTAAGAGAGAGAGAGATCCTTGCTTTATTCATTTTTTATCTTACCCCAAACTAAGGTAACCTTGCTTGGTAGTTTCTCTTTAACCTTATAATCCTACTCAAGAAATTGGGTTGCCCTTATTTTTGTCATCTAAAAGTCACTTTTTCAAATCTCATGTTCTAGTTTCAGAATTCCTGACTGGTTTCTTCATTCCTGCTTTGATAATGTACAACTACCACAATACGATCTAGAAGCTAGGTCTCACCACCACCACTGGTGCCTGCTAATGGTGACTATCTAGCTACCTTTCTACTTACACCTCACTGGTGCCTGCTCCAGCACATCGCAGCACTTGTTAACTAGATGCTTTCTTCCTGCCCAGATAACCACTTCTTTTTGTCACTGTGTTCAGTCCCCTGAAGCACCTGTGTTTTACCTGCCTGGATGGGCTTGCATCTGCTCCCCAATTAGGTCCAGCCTATGAGCACTTCCACAAAGCTAATTTCTGGGTTTCCTCATTTGACCCATACTACTTATTCAGAAGACCTATTTTTTAATTCTGCAAATATCATTGTGCAAATGTTCAAAGTGCCCCCTAAAATACTAATCATATCTGCTATGAATACATATACATATATAAACAAACAAGAATCTGAAATGAGACCTTAATGATTAACTACTTAGGAGTACAAAGTGGGATTTAAGAATAGTAGTGGGATATCTGAAAATGAAGTGCAGTCTTGTAGTTTTTACTCTTCTTCAGAATGTCTTACCAAAAAATCTGTAATGAAAATATATTCTACTTTTCTTTGTGCACTTATGTGATTTCCAGATTTCCTATCAGGAACATTTATTACCACTACAGATGAAAATAAAAATACATCCTGTTTATCATATGTTAATTGAAAAACCAGCATTTTATAATGCAGCTCATATACATGTCCATATATTAAGAGTACATGCGTACACATACAGGTACCTGAAGTATATATTCTCAAATGGTAATGTGGCTATCTATGAAGCAACATTATTAGTAATTTGGATTTTCTTCTAAATCATTTGCAACATTTCCCATTTTCTTAAATTTACTTTATTGGAAAAAAATTATTCTTAATAAAGAAATAATTTTAAAAACAAACAATGCAACTTTAGTAGAAAAAAGCCTTTTCCGCCAGGCGTGGTGGCTCACGCCTGTAATCCCAGCACTTTGGGAGGCTGAGGCGGGTGGATCACAAGGTCAGGAGATCGAGCCCATCCTGGCTAACACGGTGAAACTCCATTTCTACTAAAAACACAAAAATTGGCTGGGCGTGGTGGTGGGTGCCTGTAGTCCCAGCTACTCAGGAGGCTGAAGCAGGAGAATGGTGTGAACCTGGGTGGCGGAGCTTGCAGTGAGCCGAGATCGCGCCACTGCACTCCAGCCTGGTGACGGAGCAAGACTCTGTCTCAAAAAAAGAAAAAGAAAAAAGCCTTTTCCCTGATGAGTAGATACAGAAGGCAACAGAAACAGCAGGATCATCTGCTTCTGTCAACTTTCCCGCACTGCTGCCCACCCCCATGAAAGAAAAGTAGACTATTAACTTTCAATTAAATTATGTTGAAAATAATTTCACAATTAGGTCAAAAGGTGAGACTGACATTAACATTTGTGTAATATCAGAGCCTCCGTTTGGCTTTAAACACATGGTACAGAACACATTACTAACATAAAGCTCTCTGACATTTTTACAGAACTACTCAAACTTTCCTATCTCGGTGTGTTCTATGCCCTTTGCTTGGAATGAATTTCCTTTATTCTCTTGTTTGTTGGGTAATCACCTATTTATGTTTCAAAATTTACTTAAAACATTTTCTGTGTGATTTCATTCTTTGTAGTTTCACCATCTCTCTCTTCCTTATAGAACACACCGCATTGTAATTAGTTATAAATCTTCCCTAACAGATCAGAGTATGTTCTGATGTAGGGACCAAGTCACAGTCATGATTGTATTCCTGGAGCCTAGAATATTTGTTAAGTGGTTTTAAAACAGCTCTAAAAAGTTTTAAAAATTGCTTCTGTATTTTTTTTCCCTCACCTCCATCTTTTTTCAGATTTAACAAACATTTATTAAATGCCAGACATGTTGGGGACTTTCACCAATGTGGCAAAGGTGGGTTTTTATTAAGTGCTCACACTGTGGTAATTGTTATGGAGTTACAATAAAGTATAAAACAGTCTTACAATTGTTTTCAGATTTAGCTGGGAGGAGATTTAAAAAAAAAAATAACACATATGTAGCAATTCTAAAATAGTTAAGGGCCAAACTGGGAGGTACTAATGTGATAAACTCAGACCTTTAGACACAAAGGCTGATGAAGGCTGGAGGGCCGGGGGAAGAGTACATGGTAGAGGAAGGACTTGAGGAATTTGTTTGTGATTTTGAGAGGCACATGGGACAGAGGAAAGAGAACCATTTAGGCAAAGTGGCAAGTTATGATAGGAGAAAGACCAGAAGAGAAGATGAGTGTGGCATGTGCACAAGACCGAGGACGACATAACTGGATTGGGGGTCAGCGATACAAAGTCTTGTGGAGACTTAACCTAATATGTATGAGTTCATTCATGATATAGCCCATAAAAAGGTATAGATCACATTAGAAAAGATTGTTTTATCATCCTACATTTTCCTATTTTGTTCTTCCTCAGACTCCCTCATGCCACTTAGCTGCTTCAGAAAAACTGACAGTATTGGAGGATGCCAAAAAGAGAAAAAAAGAAACTGGACAAGAGTCCCTTTGTGATTTTGTCTGCTACTGGGCAGCAACTCATGAGGACTGGCCAACAAGACTCTACGGTTGTATTAGAAGTGGCTCTGGAGACCTTAAAGTTATGCTACTCTCATTTATTTTAGTGCAGAAAGGACTCAATCTGACGTCAGTGGGAAGAGCATATACAATGAAAATCGAGTATCTTTGGGCACTCTCTGTACTCAGGTCTTTTGAGCTTTTCAAATAACAAGGTACCAAGGCTCCTAAAAAGCCAAAAAATGTGGAATCACACTGGCCACTCTACTCAGAGATTTGGGCTTACAGATCTAATAGCTCCATTAAATGCATCTTCATTTTGTTGGAGGAGACAGTATTTGTATTTTTAGTAGAGACAGGGTTTCACCGTGTTAGCCAGGATGGTCTCCATCTCCTGACCTTGTGATCCGCCTGCCTCAGTCTCCCAAAGTGCTAGGATTACAGGCGTGAGCTACTGCGCCCGGCCGAAACCTATTGTTTCTAAAAGGTCGGTTAGTAACCTCTAGTCTTTGGCAACTAAGAATTTTAAGAAATATTCAATAATTCTTTGACTTGACAGCTTAAGAAACCAGGTGGTGAAATAGTGGTTTTTAAGAGGGTTCTTAGGTGGCTGATACTTTAGGTGCCATTAAATAAAATATTAGTACATATAAAATAATCTAAAATCCCCAAAGATAAGCTTTAGTGTTTTGAAAACAAAATTTAGTTAACATATATTAAGAAAATGTTTAGTATTAAGTAAACCAAGAAAAAAAGAAAAAAATGGAAAGAAAAACTAGCATACTTCTTTCCAAAAGGAAGGTGACTTTATCTTTTAGGCAAACCACTCACCATCAAAAGCTTTTTCGGAACAGAAAAAAGTCTATTACGAAAAATACATGTACATTACTGAATTAGCTGTATTTCATCTTGAAATTCTCAGAAAAAGACAAGGTAGATGTTGCAGCTGCCTTGATTTTAGAAGAAATACTACATTAGCAAACACTGAACCAAATAGGAAAGGGTATGCGGCTTATGGCTCAGAGTGCAGGCACTAAAAAAATTGCGGTAACACAGCTAATAGGAATTCCTGCAAGTTTTGAAAAAAAGACTCCCCAACCAATTTGCTCTACAAAAGAACGAACTTCCTTTTCTACTGAAGGCACTGGCATATGATTTTTGTTGCTGACCCTTCAGTAGGGCTCACAAATATATAAAAGTAATAAAACATAAATAAAAATTATATACAGTTAAAAGTATAATAGTGTAATACCAAACACATTTCCAGAGGTACCAAAGAAATCAGGTTACATGTGAAAACTGTATTTGAGTTATGTTGTAGTATCACTACATTTAATGATGTAAGGAGCTTCAGGACTACGAAGAAAATTTAAAATTATTATGTTACTCTTCACTAAGAAATAAACAGTACCTGTTACAGTAGTCAACCACAGACTCCCTGGTTGTAAATAAAGCTTCCTCTCCTTTCTTGGCCTTTGCCCACTTTGAATCCAAAAGACAATCCACTGCTTTTGAAGCTGAAGAAAAAATTCATTATTTTAAATTTAGTATACATGGGAATTTATGTCTATCTAAATAATATTTTACAAAGTGAAATTTCAACACTCTGGCAACAAAAAAGAAAACCAAACTCAACAGAAAATTAAATCTAACATGACCATGATTAATAGTTCCCCAAAACCTCAACTTGTGAAATATATTAAGTATCTTTTAGAAGTAATGTTGGGAAATAATGGCATTCAGAAATACCAACTAAAGCAAGATAAATTAATGGGGAAATATTAAAAAATTTAAAATATCTGTATGTAACTATCACTCTTATTAATCACAGGCATATGTAGATAAACCAAAATATTCTCTGCTCCCTGCAAGTAATAAAAATTGTCAAGTTTTACTCTAATACACTGAGGAAGAAGCTCTGTCAACGATCTACTGCTGTCACAAGAAACAGCTAAACATACTATCTGAAGAGATTAGCACATCTACTTTTTTAAAGTTGTAATGAATGTCAAATCATTAATAACACTAAAGAGAGAGACGATAAAGGAATTTTCCTCTCTACTGGCAATTTAGTTTTTTTTTTCTTCTAAGAGACAGGTTCTTGCTCTGTCACCCAGGCTGGAGTACAGTGGTGGGATCATAGTTAACTGCAGCCTCTAACTCCTGGGCTCAAGCCATCCTCTCACTTCAGAGGCACATGCCATCATACTCATCTAATTTTTTTTGTAGAGATAGGATCTCACGGTGTTGCATAGGCTGGTCTCTTGCCTTGGCTTCCCAAAGTGTTGGGACTATAGGTGTGAGCCACGACACCCAGCTGCAATTCACTTTTAATTGATGAGAAAGGCAAACTCAACCCCTACTTATAAGCTCTGGTGTTATAAATGACATCAGCTTATAATGACATTGTTCGGGGGAAAAAAGCCAAAGCTCTTAGTTCCAAGTACACATACTATCTAAACAAAAGGTAGTATTTTAAAACACTGAAAATAAATCCTATTTAAAAAAATTTCCAACAACTATTAGAAAACGTTATTTTTTAATTACAGACATTTTCAATCATAAAAGGGAAGAACAGAATAATCAACTGCCATATGCCCATCACCAGAACAATCACATTTGGAAAGCACTTTTAAAACTTCTACATATCCCAAACGTAGGTTAACTTCACAAGATATGTACACTAATACGATTTTACTGATATAATCCTACCAATAAAATAATCAACCCGGTGACCCATCATATTGGTGGACTTTGTTGGACAGTTGAATCGAAGATACTTGGCCACAGCCTTCTCTTCTTTAGACGGTTCACCAACTTCCTGCAACATATGAATATGAATTTAGTATAATCATTTACTTGAGAAATCCATGCGCTGAAGAATAATTTACAAATCTATTTTATGAATCTTTTCAAGTGGAGCACAGGCTTTGCTTTCAAGCTTTCCCTGGAGGAGAACTGATAATGTGTTCAAAACACAAACTGGAGATTTAAAGAAACTACATTTTTCAAATATAAGTTGATAGAGGCAAAGCCTTTCTGCTTCTTGGCTTCGACTATGAGGCATTTGAGTTGTTTTTTCCACAATGGTAACTACTTTTTACCAGCTCACTTTCATTCTTTTTTTTTTTTTTTTTTTGAGATGGAGTCTCACTCTGTCACCCAGGCTGGAGTGTAGTGGTGCAATCTAAGCTCACTGCAACCGCTGCCTCCTGAGTTCAAGCGATTCTCCTGCCTCAGCCTCCTGAGTAGCTGGGATTACAGGTGCCTGCCACCATGCTCAGCTAATTTTTGTAGTTTTAGTAGTGACAGGGTTTCGCCATGTTGGCCAGGGTGGTCTTGAACTTCTGACCTCAAGTGATCTGCTGGCCTTGGTGTCCCAAAGTGCTGGGATTACAGGCATGAGCCACTGCTGCTGGCCTAGTCTCTTTTTATAAGCCACAAGGCAGTAATTAAAAAGATAAGAGTTGCTAGCAGTGAGTACCCAAATGTCAAAGTAAGTAGAAACAAATGTCATAAATAAATGTTACAATAACGGCCAAAGATAGGTACCCCGACAACAGATCGCAGGAGGAGTTCTCAAATTAATCAATGACAGCTGCCCCAGTGTGGTAGCCATAAGAACTACTGAGACAATGACAATTTGTATTCTCTTTGCTTTCCCACTGTGGTTGCAGATACTAGACGCTCCTGGGACTGTCTTTCTCATATTCTCTTCTCCAGTACGGATGAAGCAAAAATAAAAAATGCAAAAAGAGATATTACTATCTCATTTGAAGAAGTGATTAACAGAAGTACACTGACAAAGAGTCGTTTTGGAAAGGCCGTTTTAGTCTTTCTCTGCTTTCTTTCTTCTATACCTTTTCCCAAATTTTCTATTATTTTCTTTATTGTTTCTCATTCCCTATCGTCCCTGTATTCCCTTTCATTCTGAAATTCTTTGACAATTCCTCCTGTGAACTTATTTTCCCTGCTCACGTACTGAAGACGATGAAGGCTGTCTATCTTTGTATACATCTTATGTATAAACTTTCAAAAGTTGTCTTATTGCTGTAAGCTACTGAAACAAATGCACTGTTCTTAATTACTGTCTTTAATTACACACTTAAGCACAATACACAGAACATTCAATATTTCCAGCAAGATATAATCTAAATGTGAATGATTTCAGGAAGGTCTGCTTCTTTAAAGAATAAAATGCCAAATAATAGTAAAAAATTATCTGGCAAGAATCTAAGAAGCCAAGAATTAATGCTAAACACAGTTGTTTCAAGCGAAAAAAATCTAATGATGCAAAATAGAAAAAAGAATCTATCCAACTTATCTATGTCAGGTTTTTCCAAAGTTAAGATAAGTCTGAATTCAGTTATGTTTGAGGAAAATAAAGAACAATCAACAAACCTTTAATTTTATCCCAAAAGGGAATAATGTGTTAGATGAAGTGGAGGTTTGTGTTTTGGTTACTGAGTCTCCTGGCAGCTACATCTCTCATTTCTTCCTTTGTATTTCTCAAGTCCTCTACTTCCAGTAGCCAATTACCTGTGTAAGATCATACCAGTGTACAATTTCTACAGTCTGCAACTACCAGCTGTGGGCTATTTGTGGAAATAAAAATTAAAAGCCCAAAACACTCAACCCAAAAGAAGACTACTGTAAAAATCAAGTATTTATGAAATTAAAACTTTTATATATGAAAATATGTATCACAAAAAGTAGAATCTTTTTTTTTGTTTGTTTGGTTTTTTTTGAGACACAGTCTTGCTGTGTCGCCCAGGCTGGAGTACAATGGTGCTATCTCAGCTCACTGCAACTTCCACCTCCTGGGTTCAAGTGATTCTCGTGCCTCAGCCTCCTGAGTAGCTGGGATTACAGGTGCCCACCACCATATCCGGCTAATTTTTTGTATGTTTTGTAGAGATGGGATTTTACCATGTTGGCTAGGCTGGTCTCGAATTCCTGACCTAGGTGATCTGCATGCCTCAGCCTCCCAAAGTGCCACGATTACAGGCATGAGCCACCACACCCAGCCAAAAAGTAGAATCTTAAAAAATGGCAAATTAAAAATTTAACACTCCAAGTTCAGGAACATCTACAAGATTCATAATGATTTATTTGAGGTCGGACTACAAAATATACTTTCTGATATAATAAAAGGCAAAAATTCCTCATTAAAATTTTTGAAACCATACTAAAATATATTAATATATGTTGGTATCAGGTATATTAAATGGTAATATTTAATTATGTTTGTAAAATACACTACACTTCGCAGAGCCTCAATTAGTAAATAATATTCTATATATCCATACATCTGAAAAAGTAATACCATAAAAGTTGAAAATAATACTATAAATGGTTTATAAAAACCAATTCTATTATATAATCACACCACACATGCTCACTTTTTTCCTCATCTGATACATCTGTTGTCAACTTAAAGCTGATCTAATTAAATAATTTGTTACTGGGAGGTGCTTGATTAAAAATTGTGGGGGAGAAGTCTGAATAAACGTGACCTGTTCTTTCAGACTTACAGAGTACTTACCCTATCATCTTTGGATGCTACAGTTAACAGCAAAGATTTGCAAGACATGATATGTACACTCCATTACATAACTATTAGAAGCAGTAATTATTATTTCACAAAAAGAGAGGCAGAAAAAATATTTTTGAAATACACAAAGTAGGATGGGTCGGGTGGCTCATGCCTGTAATCCCAGTACTTTGGGAGGCTGAGGCAGGCAGACTGCTTGAGCCCAGAAGACCAGGCTTGAGACCAGCCTGGGCAACATGGTGAAACTCCTTTCCTACTAAAAAAAAAAAAAAAAAAAGAAAAGAAAAGAAAAGAAAAGACAAAAAGAAAAAGGTGGTGCACATGTGTCGTTCCAGCTACTCAGGAGGCTGAGGTAGGAAGACCATCTGAGCCCTGGGAGGTTGAGGCTGCAGTGAACCAAGATCATGCCACTGCACTCCAGCCTTGGCAACAAAGTAAAAGCACACAAAGTAGGAGTGAGATTATCAATGTGGACAGGAACACTGGAAGAGGAAGCTAAATTTTGAAAGATGAACCAGTTTTGGGTAAATTGATTGAAAAGCCATAAATATTGTGGCTGAGAATGACACAAAATTGGCTGTAGTAGAGAAAAGCTAGGAAGTATTGGGAGATTAAGTGTGTAAAAGTAGAATAAAGAGTCATCAAGGTAGGTGGGGAAATTTCTACTTTATTCTGTAAGCAGGAGAAAGACCACTAGTAGTTTCTGAATAGGACATAATTAGAAAAATGATTTAGACATGATTTGGTGGCTGTGTGTAGGATGAACTGGAAAAAAATGCATAAGGCAGGGAAACGGATGGAAGACGACTGTAATATCCAAGTAAATTGTGGTGTGATACCAGATTATAAGTGGGAAAGAAATTTAGATATTTGAAACATTTCAAATGTAGAACAGATAGAACTCAATGATAAAGGATAAATAAAATGGCTAGGTAAAGATGTCAGATTTCTAACTTTATCAACAGAGGAAATTGGGGAGGAAGGTAATTGTAGAGAAAGACCATATCAAATTCAGGCATGATACATATATACTCATACTAACACTCAATAATACTATTCCTGAATATAGACATAAATATACTAATCTACTTACTGCTGATAGAGGCATCACATGTAAAATCTGATTAAATATTAGGATACATAAAAATTGAGAATTACATATTACGCAACAGGGAATCTGATATGTATGCACAAAATTTAAAAATCTCATTTTAACAATTAATTTCAAGTTCACCAAACTCTTCCAAAACTGCATCCTGTCCTTTGTAAAGGCACTACCAAGTGGCAATGAAAGGAAGAGAAAACACGGACTTAGATAATCTCTCCCAGCTAGACACAGAATTAACTTGTTTATTGATACTTTCTTAAAGTATTGCAATTTATTAACTTATAACAACTTATCCATATTGTAGACTGCCTTCAATGCAACAATATAGTTTGTGCCATTGCTTGGGCTTTGAAGCCAGAAAGACCAATTGCTGTAGAAGAGTACCATGAGAGGCAGGGCTCAGCGGCTCATCCCTGTAATCCCCACCACTTTGGGAAGCCGAGGTGGGCTGCCTGAGACCAGGAGTTTAAGACCAGCCTGGCGGGTGCCTGTAGTCCCAGCTACTGGGGAGGCTGAGGCAGGAGAATGGCGTAAACCTGGGAGGCGGAGCTTGCAGTGAGCCGAGATCCGGCCACTGCACTCCAGCCTGGGCGACAGAGCCAGACTCTGTTTCAAAAAAAAAAAAAAAAAAAAAAAAAAAAAAAAAAAAAAAAGACCAGCCTGGGTAACAAAGTGATACTCCATCTCTACAAAAACTTTAAAAAAATTAGCTAGGTGAGGTGGTGCACACCTGTAGCCCCAGCTAGTTGGGAGGCTGCAGCCAGAGGATCATTGAGCCCAGGAGTTTGAGTCTCTAGTGAGCTATGATGCCATCACTGCATTTCAGCCTGGGTACCAGAGTGAGACCTTGTCTCTTTAAAAAAAAAAAAAAAAAAAAGAAAGAAAAGAAAAGAAAAGATAAAAGAGTACCATGAGAACATGAACAGATAGTTGAGATTACAAGCACAAGCCACCACATCCAACATGCATGGAGTCTTCACTTTCACTGTTCTCCTGATATAGCATAAGGGAGTACAAAAGTTTTACCTTCTTTCTGTCTATACGTTGGACCACAGTACCTCCCCTCTTTTTCTTTTGATGTAAACAGAATATTTTTGTAACTTTCCTAGAAGGCTTCTAACAAAGTGAAGGCCTTTTGGGAATGGTAGCACCCGCTAATAAAGAGAAACCAACCCATCAATCTTCAAATGAATGGAGAGAACTTCTTAGTTCAATGAATGAACACAACTGTCTTAAAATGAGGAAGCTAAGAGTCAATAAATTTAGGCTGGACTGCTTTTCCCTTCTTTGCACCCAATACCAATACATTAGGTGTTGTAACTTAAAATCCAAAATTATTTAAATTGGAAGTTTGGTTAGAACACTCTTATAAAATTCTTTAATAAATACTATGTTTTACTTTAAAATACAGCAACACTAAAATACTATGATAAAATAGAGTTTGCCATTTCTAAGTTATTTTAGTCAATATTTAACCTTTTTGAGAAAAAAATAATAGATCAAGAGTAAATATGCCACGGGCATCAATCTTACAGAATTTGTGATACAGAGGAACTTTTAAAAGTTACTACACCCAGGCCAGGCGCGGTGGCTCAAGCCTGTAATCCCAGCACTTTGGGAAGCCGAGACGGGTGGATCACGAGGTCAGGAGATCGAGACCATCCTGGTGAACACGGTAAACCCCGTCTCTACTAAAAAAATACAAAAAAACTAGCCAGGCGAGGTGGCGGGCGCCTGTAGTCCCAGCAACTCGGGAGGCTGAGGCAGGAGAATGGCGTAAACCCAGGAGGCGGAGCTTGCAGTGAGCCGAGATCCGGCCACTGCACTCCAGCCTGGGCAACATAGTGAGATTCCATCTCAAAAAAAAAATTAGCTTAGCTGATCTGTCAACCACAAACTGAGCAAAAAAGAAAAAGGCTTGGTTCAAGCAGCATAAAATATTTGTGAAAAATGCAAATAGTAGTTTAACAATAAAATCTGAAAGCTGGAGGGGACCTTAATCATTAGTAACACAGTGTGCTATACAAATAAAGCTGTACAAGAGTATCTAGACAACAGCAGTACCCTTCTGTAATAGCTCCAACTCCCTTCTATTGTATTCTTTCCTTAGCAATGGGTTTGCTAAACTGCAAAACACTCCATTAAGTCTTTGGGGGGAGTTTTCTGATTTAGGATTGGCTTCCTGAGTTCCTTCTCTTCAGAATATTCGGAGTCAGACATCAGACCTGTATAGCTGGCTATAATAGTCCTAAATTTTCTCTTTTCTTCCCTGTCCTGAAATTAAGCACATAAGCCCATAATATGTCAAGGTTTTATTGCTTGCCAGGAAGATAGATGGGTGCAACAAAAATAACTAATGGAGGGTTATAAAAGTTCTAAGAATTAGCCATTTATGTCTCAAAACTCAACTGGATATTTTACATATAAGCAGAATACTGAATGGGACGATTCTCTTTAGCAAGGACAAGTCATGTTAAGTCTTTACGTTGTACAGTTCAATAATAAAGAAGTCAGGATTAAAGTATTTCAGAGCAACTTATTTTTTATCTATTGTGACATGGAAAGAGTATTCAGTTGGGAATCAGAAGACCTGGTCTAAATCTGGTTTTACTATCTTGATTGATGATCCTGGATTAAGTCACAAAACCTCACTGGACCTCAGTTCATCTGAAAAACGAGGGTGTTGGGTAAGATCAGTAAGCTGTAGGATCACCACTCTGCTTTCATGTAAGACTGAATTCATGAAAAAGGCTTCCCAACAAATCCTACTAGATCCTTTTAAACTCTAAAATTTCTTGATACCAGGATTGTAAATCAACTACTGGTATGCAGCAGCACATTGTTCATCTATATGTAGTTACTGTATGAGTACATGTAGCTCACTTCTGGTTTTCAGTGACCAGTAATGTGAGTCCAAGAAGGAAATGTGACAACAGTCCTCTTGCTAGAAACTTCAGTGGGACACGAGACTCTGAAATTACACTGAATTACACAGAAAAAGCAAATTAGCTACTTTTTTTTTTTAACCCTGAACTTATCTGTTTGTATCAAACATTTCTCCCCAATGTGCAAACTACAATTAAAGATCACTGAATCACTAAACGTAAACATCTTTCTGAACATAAAACGCCAAGCAACAAATGACAGAAACTCAGCTGGTATTATAGACTTTTTTGCCTAAAAATTCCACAACAGGATCTTTTTTGTAAGTTAAACTCTAAACTTTTCATTACATTTGATCTTTTTATCACAAGTGATTACAGAGCTTCTGATTATCTGGAATGATAAAACTGAGGTATTTTCTAGGCTAGTATATTTTGACAAGTGTGTTAGGCTGCATAAAAGCAGTACTCTAAGATCTCTCACAAACATTTTACACAGCCATGTAGAAAATTTCAAGGACAGAAAAATAAATGTCACTTAATTTTGTGTATGCCAAGTAGGTTTTTAATAACTAATCCTCAAATAATACAAAGTAAATAGCTATACTCTACATAACTCCCAACCTAACAGTTTATTTACTGAATGGGGGTTGCTAATCTTTCTTCAGTATATCAAAGAGTACTTACCAAAAAACAAAATAACAATCCAATCTAAATCCTTCATCCTGGGTAAGGAGTAGAATAGAAGGAAGGGGTTATGTGCCGAATACTTTTAATAACTTTTAATAAATAAGTTGACTCACCTATTATTTTCACAGCAACCTTAAAGTTTTTCTTTTTTTTTTTTTTTTTGAGGTAAATATCCCTTCTTACACATGCAGAAAGTGAGGTAAAAATTAACTTGCTCAAAGTTACTCAGCCAATAATTGGTGGAGCTGGGGTACAAACAGGCAGTCTGGCTCAAGTTTGAGCTCTCTGCCACTGTCACAATACTCCACAGCCTCTGTTTAATATAAGATCACAACTAAAATAAGAGCAGCTATTCAAAAGGTGAATTATATAACCCTTACAACAATATTAAAAAGCAACTGGAATTGTAAAACAATGTGTATTGAAGGGCATAAAATTGTACTGTCAAGTGTAAATCTAAGTAGTTCTGTAAGTACAAATCTGACAGACAATTTCAATACACAATCTAATAAAATATTGTATGCCCACGTCAGAGGAATAACACTAACTCTTGAAAGATTAAGAACAGTATAATTAGAAACTTCTACTGATCTTAAGACCTAGTCTGATCTGTCTGAACTTGAAATCTGCCTCTTTCTAATTCCCTTCCGTACCCTGTTCAGAACTACTTTATTTCTGCCAAATTCCAAAATTCCAAATTTATTGATCACGTGTGTCTTTTTCACAGCATTTAAAAAGTTTCCAGAAGAATTTTAACTTGTATAGCTCAAAACACCTGTAGTGTAGGCCAATAAATCGATAAACTTGAAAAAAAAAAAAAAAGACAGGATAAAATGGAAGAAAGAAAAAATCATTCTAAGCAATGAAATAGTAAGGAACAGAAAGGCAATGATGAGTGTAACAATTTATGATTATAGTAACAATTTACTACATGTGATCAATTTATGAGGCCTTATGAAGGTTTCTCAGCACATCAGCTGATGAGACGACTAATAAATATCCTGAGTCCAAGATGTTCTACATAATTAATCCTCTTGGCAAAGAACAAGAACCAGGGAAAATCGCAAGGAAGAAATGCACAAATGACATGCATGTGGAGTGAGGCAGGGATGTTATGTAGGTTACTACGAGGATGACACACTGGCATGTGAAGGGTTTCTGGGCGCCACCAGCTCGTTGCAGCACGAACGAGGTTGTGGTTGTTTACACCATGTCGCCTGGAAAAAAGCCGGCAAGCTTCAAGTGGACTATTAAGTTAAGAATATTGAGGGGAAAGAAGGGCAACGCAACTTAACATCTGGATGAGCAGATCGCTGCCTAGGCCCCGAGGCAGCTGACCAAGTCCAGATCATTCTCCCTTACGATCTATGCGCACAAAGGACCAGCTGCTTTAGGTCAGTCCGCCGCCTCCTGCTACCCCAATTACCGTGGCCTTAATTTCAGGACAGCTAAGGCCAGAGGATGGGGTGAAGGGAGGGGAGGAGCCCCGGGAAGGGTCAACGTCTGCGCCCCGGACGAGGCTGACCTCCCAGGTCAGGCCCGGGACGGCGCGACCACAGGAACTCCGAGCCCACAGCCGCGCCCCCGCAGCCGGATTCCGAGCGCGGCGCCTCCCTCCTTACCCTGCTGCTCCACCACCACCTCTGTCTCTGTCTCCGCCGTCGCCAACACCGCCCCCCCCCCCGCCCCAGGCCCCTCACAACGACGCAGCCTGCAGCCAGCTGCCTCGCAGCGGAACTCCACCCCACCCCACCTCGCCCTTGCTTTCGCTCGCCCTTTTAGGGGGCTTTCCACGTTCCTTCCACTTTCCATCGTGCTGAAGCCCCCTGCCCAGAGCTCCGCTTTGCTACCTGGATCCGCTTCTTGTGTCTCCTGCGTTCCGCCATGTTGGCCGCTCCGCCCGGTTCCCTCTGACGTGGAACGAGGAGGGGGCGGTGGAAACCTCGCGAGAGCGCGCCCCGAGGCCCGTTATGTAACCCGCCGGCTGGTGCCCGGGGAATGAGGAGGTCGGCCGGCCGGCTGGGCCTGCGGTCTTTGGCTGTACCTTCTCTGCACTCTTCCCTCCGCTCCTGTTGTGCGGGAACTGGAGAATCGTTAGGACCTGGGGGAAGCAGAGAAGTGGATCAGAGAACAGGAGGGCTGGGAAGAGACCTGGTTTCTCAAACCTGACTGAGCATCTGAATCACCTGAGAAGCTATTAAAATACAGATTCCCCGACCCCACCCCCTCAGAGTCAGAGTCTGTGCGTTTAGGGTGCGGCCTTTCTCAGAGGGATCGACTGAGACTTACCGAATCCTAGAAGTCTTTACCTGAGGCAGTTCTTGCAGTGTACTGTATATTTCATGACATTCCAGGTAAAAGATGACACGACCGAGACCGTTGAGTGGCAGAAATATGAACTGACTTGTCTAAGGCTCCACAGGTGGTAGATGGCAGAGCCAAGACCTGAGCCAATTATCTTTTCCCCTGCACTATGCGGGGTAATACAGCTCGTTTAAAACAAGCTGGAGTCTCCATTCCGTTTTCCGCGTTGCTTCTCACAATTCACCGTTAGAATCCAGAAGTAAGAGAACCCAGGGAAGCGTAAGGAAGATGAATAGGACAAAGATTCTAAGAAGGTGGGAAGGAAGAAGGCTGCAATCTATTTCAGGTCTGGTGAATTTCGATCACTGTAGCCTTTATTGTTATTTTGGAGCCACCTAGATCAAAAGACAAGGAGCTTAAATTGCTGGTAACTGCTTAGATAGAAATTCCCATGACTGACTTTATGGAAATCTTTAAAGCGTTTTTAATTGTAGAAAATTGGGAAAATTCAGAAAAGAAAGATGTTCTTTCTTTCTTGTCTTTTTTTTTTTTTTTTTTTTTTTTTTGAGACTGAGTCTCGCTCTATATTGCCCAAGCTGGAGTGCAGTGGCTCAATCTCGGCTCACTGCATCACCAAACTCCTCTTCTCAACTGATCTCCCTCTTCAGCCTCCTGAGTAGCTGGGACTACAGGCATGCACCACCACACCTGGCTAATTTTTCCTTTTTTTGTGGAGACGGAGTTTCCTTATGTTTACCAGGCCGGTCTTGAACTCCTGGGCTCAAACGATCCACCTGTCTCTGTCTCCTGAGTAACTGGATTCCTATAGGCGTGAGCCACTGTGACCGTTCAGTTTATTTTCTTATAGTATTTATTCCGACTTTGTGTGTGTGTGCATGTGTGTTTGTATTTATATTTTTTCGTGTTTCCCAAATTGAGATAATATGCAATATGGCAGCTGCTTTTTTCATTTAATGTTAGGTTGTAAACGTTTATTATACCATTAAACATTTTTTCCAGGTTTCCCATATTATATATCTAACCTAAGAGCAATTAAATGTGTAAGTAAGGCAAATTGCAGCATCTTGATGCCTAATTTTTTAATAAAGTAAGATTGCTGAAATGTTTTTCTTTTGGACTATGCAGTTCTGGTCTCAAGGGAGTCATTTAATTCCTTTCTCCTCTATAATCTATAATTTGGGTGTGTGTATAGTCAGAGATGGGGTGAGAAAGAAGTAATTATTCTTGCCAATTAACCCAAAACATAATATAGAATATGAAATGTCTTTATTTCCTTCAATCCCTCTACCCACCTAGAATGATCAATCTGTTTTGTGCTGTTTTATGTGGAGAACACTGGACCATTTTATAGGAGACCTGGTCTATAAATGAAAATATTATTGCATTCGGTAGGTATTGAGTGCCTACTAGATAGATGTCAAACGTTAGGTTAGGACTATGGTGGGAAATAAAAATCCTTTATGGACAATGACTCACCTTCAAGTTACTGCCTTACTATTTTCTTCAGCAGAGCTTTAATTTAGTGACCTCTTGTTCTCACTGTCATTCACTCCTTAAGACTACAACAATTTGGTTTCTACCTCCACCATCCAGTAAGAATTATTTTACCTTCTCTCAGCTAGCATCTTACTCAGTATTTGACAATGTTGACTGTTCTTCTTTACTTCTTTTCCTTCTTTGGCATGTATATCAACTTTCTGATTTCTCGTTGGCTTCTCTCCTTTTACCCAATTCTCAAATGTTCCTGGCCACCGTTTTTATATGTTCACCTTCCTCTTGTCTCTTCTATTTGTGCATTCTGTTTACAGATTAATTCCAGAATATTGCATTCATGTTTAATTCCAGATTTCTTCTGGATATTTCCACTGGATGTCCAACTAAAAATCACCATTTCCCCAGCAAAACCTGCCTCTTTTATTATAAAACCCAAATAACTGCATTGTTGTTCACTCAAATACTAATGCTAGAAACCTTGGATGTATCCCAACCATGCCTTTCTGCCAGTCAGTCACCAATCCTGTTGATTCTACAGCTGAGATGTTTGGAAATTTTCCCTCCCTCATCATTCTCAATGCCATTGCCTTGTTCAAATCTTCATCATTACCTATGTGAACTAGTATTGCAGTGGCCTCCTAATTGTTCTCCTCACTTCTATGCTCTTTACACTCCAGACCTTCTATTCCCTTGTTAAAAATCCTTCCATGACTCCTCATTGTGTATAGCAGCATGAAGGATGGCTAATGTTCACACATATAACCTCAGATTTCTGGGTCAAATTTTCGGTCTCCTTTCCATTTAATATTTATATAAAAATAGCTCAAATCATCTTCCCAGCACACCATCTGTATCATTGGTGGTGGTAGTAAGGAGTTTCTCCTAGCCACTTCTAGTTCCAACTTGGTTTTGAATTTGCAATTTTACTCTTATTATTTGACTGTTATTTCTCTCCCAAACGAGGAGTATTTTGTTGTTGTTGTTGTTGTTGCTGAAGACAGTTTCTTGCTCTGTCGCCTAGGTAGGAGTGCAGTGGTGTGATTTTGGCTCACTGCAACCTCCGCCTCCCGGGTTCAAGGGATTCTCCCACCTCAGCCTCCTGAATAGCTGGGACCACAAGTCGTGCCAACACGGCCACCTAAATTTTTAAATTTTTTGTAAAGACAGGTTTCTCCATGTTGCCCAGGCTGGTTTCTAACTCCTGGGCTCAAGCGGTCTGCCTGCCTCAGCCTCTCAAAGTGCTGTGACTACAGGCACGAGCCACCACACTTGGCCCCTGTTTTCTTTTGCCAAAGCAAAACTATTAGTTACAAGAGACTTTACTGGAGGTTTTTGAGGAAATAAGTTATATTTATTCATTTATTAAACAAATGTTTTTTGAGGGCTTATTATGTGCCAGTCCATGTTCTAGACACTGAGGATATACTAGTGTTCAGGAGGCAAACATCCTGCCCTTGTGGAGCTTATACTTTGGGAAGAAGAGAACAGACTGTAAAACACAAGAAAGCAGATTATATGGTACAGTCATCCATCAGTATCGGCTGGGGATTACTTACAGGACCCCTGTCAAAAACCTGGAACAGTGAATGACAGTGAGTAAATCAGGATTAGTTCTAGATTTTTGATGCTTAAATCTGCAGATGCTTAAGTTCTTCATCTAAAATGATACAGTATTTGCATATAACCTATGCACATTCTCCCGTATACTTTAGGTCATCTCTAGATTATTTATAGTACCTAATACAATGTAAATGCTATGTAAATAGTTTTTATACTATATAACTTTAAAATTTGTATTAGTTTTATTGTGGTATTATTATTTTCTGTTAGTTTTTTTCCCCAAGTATTTTCAGTTGGTTGAATTAGCAGATGTGGACCCTCGGATAGGGAGGGCCCACTATATGTTAAAAGCCTTAGGAGAGAAACAAAGCAGGGTAAAGGGACTGCTTGCAGTGGGAAGGAGGGTGTAATTGTAACTTAAATGGTCAGGGCAGTCCTTTTTGAGGAGATTCACTTTGACCAAAAAAGGCATGAAGAAGAAGAGGGAGCAAGTCCAGTGGGTATCCTAGGAAACCGTACTTAAAGTGGAGTGAAGGGCATTTACAAAAGTCCAGAGGTGGGAGAGTGCAGGTGTGTTTGAGGAATAAATAGTATGGAGGTCAGTAGCTGAAGCAGATTCAATAGAGGAAGGGGAGTAGGGGATAAGATCAGAGGGAAATGGAGCTAGATTGTATAGGGTTTTGTAGGCCATAAAATGAGGGCTTCAGAGGGTGTGTCACGATGGATTAGGGTTAGAAGAATGACTTAAAATGACTTCTATTTGGAAAGGATCCTGATTGCTGTGTTGTGAATAGACTGTGAGAGGAGATACAGGGATAGAAGTGGGGATTTAGTAGGTTATTGCGGCAAACAGATGAGAGATGATGGTGGCTTAGACTTGGGTGTTTGCTGTAGAGGCAGTGGGACGTCTTAGATTATGGTTATATTTTGAAGGTAGAGGCAATGAGATTCTGAATATGAGGGAAAGAGAGGAATCAAGGATAACTCCAAGATTTTTGGTTTTACCAACCAGAAGAATGGAATTGTAACTTACTAAAATGAGAAACATAAGAGTGAAAGAAGTTTGGCATGAGAATATAGAAATTTGGTTTTTGGTGTGTTAATGTGAACAAGCCTAATGGACATCCAAGAGGAAATGTGGATTGCACAGCCAACTATATGAGAAGTAGAGTTCAGGGAGAAGTCTTGGCTGGAGGTATAAATTTGGGAGTTGAATGGAATCAGAATATGTCACCCCCAAATATGCCACTTTGGCATAAGGATAATTTTGATCTGAAGGCAATTGAGAAAATCAGACACAGTAAGAGCTCTCTGTCCTTATCTGCCTAAAAGAGCATAAATTCTCACAAAGGTGTCCCCATTCTTCTCCCATACCAAGACAAGGAAAACACCCCTTATCACCAGAAATGGAGACAGCACCAAGATGAGTCTGCACAAAGAAACCTTACTATAATCCTTATCTACCATTAGTTTCCCCTATATTTTTACCTTCTCACAGTTTACCACCTCTATAAGCCCAAACCGCCTTTTCTTTCTTTAGTTACTTCTCCTCAATTTATCATCCTTCGTTAAGATGGCATGTAAGCCCCAAAGTCTAACCACTTCTTTGATTTTTCACTTATTTTCCATGAAGCCTTCATGAATGGTAAAAATATTAACATCAAGTAAAATTGGTATGCTTTTCTTCTGTTAATCTGTCTTTTGTCAGTTTAATTCATAGGCCTCAGGTGTAGAACCTAACAGGATAGGGAAATGTTTTTCTTCCCCTACAGTTATCAGTGCATAGATGGTATTTAAGTCCAAGAACCTGAGGGATCACTTGCTTCTCCCCACCCTCCAGAACATCTCACAGGCTTTTGCTTTTCATCCCACCTCTCTAATCCTTTCTTCTCAATCTTTCTTGCTGGGTTCTTCTCTTCTACTCTTCCTTCTAATGTTAGAATGCTGATAGCTTTCCTATCTATTTATATGCTTTAATCCATAACATAGAGCCCACAACTTAAATAAGGAATATTAGGTATTGATATTTAGGAGTTCCTTGGCCATCCCTGTAGGCCCTCCTCATGTCCTTTCTCACTGCTTCTGACTACCTGCCTACTTTTCTTCACTCACTCTAGAATACTGCCCACCCTTCTGAATCTCTTCTCTTTGCCCCTGGGCTGTTACTACTCCCTAGGGTTGCCTCTGAAATTCAGAACTTTCCTTGCTTTATACAGTAGACAAATTGGGCTCTTTACGCTCTATTGGATTCCTTTGGACATGTTTTTGTAAATTAAAGAGATTCATTGCCATGTTGTACTCAACAAAGCATTCTCCAATCTAGATCTCTCTCTGGAGGACTGATGAATAGGTAGGAACTTGAAAAATTCAGTTTCCTGGGAACTTCCATCTCAGTAAATGGAAGGGGATAATATAGAAATGTATTCCTACTGATCAGACTTATGCAAGCTGGGAGCTGATAGGTTTAGTTTTTTTGTTCTAAATAATACTTTCTCTGGGTCCATTTTAAACATATATATGTGACAAAATCAAAGGGAAAATTCTGGGGAACTAGAGCAAATAACGGACAGATGTTTTTTGGATGTCGTTTGTATAAAAGCATTTTAGAATATGTAGTTAATGTTAGTGATTTAATGTTATCACAAAGAAAAAATAAATTTAAAATAGATCTAATATAAAATGCAATGAGTCTAATATTTAAGAGGTAAATTAATATTTTAAAATAAGTTGATATTTTCAAGAAATGGCGTAAATTTAGCCAGGCATGGTGGCATGTGCCTGTAGTCCCAGCTACAGGGAGGCTGAGGTGGGAGGATTGCTTGACCCCAGGAGTTCGAGGCTGCAGTGAGCTGTGTTTGTGTCACTGCACTCCAGCCTGGGGGACAAAGCAAAACTTTGTCTCTTAAGAAAAAAAATAAATGGCATAAATAAGACTATATATACCATTGAAAAATAAACACAAACACTGTTTTGAAAAAGTGTAACAAATTTTAACTTGCTAATATTAGACTAAGAATATATAAAAACAGTCACTTCATCTTCTTAATTAAAATGGTAATTATTTTGTCATTTTGAACAGAAAAGGTAGTGTGAAGGACCATGTGCCATGTTGGGCCTGCCTGAATAACTGCCAGACCCTACAGGACTAACCTGCTGGGGGAATCTCTACCTTTGGAGAGCCAGGAGGCCACCATGACAACACTGAGTTCAGTAGACTCCTAGGAGAGCTGTGATCCAATTGCCAGGAAGCCAGGATCAGAAAGTTCTTGCCAGCACTGCTGCCATTGCCTCCTGCTCTCACAAAGATCAAGACTGCACGCTAGAGTGATGCTGTGGAAAAACCATCTCCATGATCTTGCTGGGCAGCAGCAGCAGGAAGATGGTCTCCTCTTCACATTTGTCCTCCTGATATTCTACCAGTGCATCTAATTAGAACTGGAACTCTAGTTGAGGGAGTCTGGGAAATGAAGACTAGCTTTCCATTTTTTGCTGTGTGCCAGTTGACCATATCTAATATCACTGTCTTCTTTCTTAGGGTAACCACTTCACTCCTACCTTTTCGCCTTCCTAAAGAACCACTGTGAGACCACTCTTCTCCTGTCACTACCCTACCTCACCATGTATGCTTCCACACCTACGTTGTTTTCTTTTTTCTTTTCCTTCTTTCTTTTTTTCTTTTTTTTTGCTTCTCCTTCCCACCTGGCCTATCCTTCAAGGGTCAGGTTAACATGTTACCCCCACAATGGAAGCTTCTCTGACTTATTTCTTCAGCAAACTCAATTGACCCTTTTTCTGGGCTCCTACAACATTTTGTAAAAATCACTGCTATAGTACATATAATTAACATCATAAGTTGTTGTTTTTCTTTCTGCCAGACTGTGAGCCTTTCAAGGGCAGGTACTATGTTTTAGTTTTCTGTTCTCAATGTCTAGTCCAGGGTCTGGCTCAGAGTGAATAAATGTTGATGGAGTGAATAATACATGATGAAAATGGCATAATCTTAATCCTCTGGAGCTTCAGTAAGTGAGGGAAACGTATTTATAAGGCAGACAAAATTCTACTGGGAAGTCTTCATCATATCCCAAAGGCTCTATTTTCTATATAGTCTTCTGTGGAATTTAGAGACAACCAATTTGACAAGAGGCTCCCCTAGATTTGGTTGAGGAAGCCCTTCCCTGTGAAAGAAGAGAGATTCTGTGAATTAGTCATTTGCCTAGTTTCTTGTAAGTGTAGACTTATCTCAGAACAGAGACATGTAAGCATCCACCTCTCAACCTATCTCCAATCCAGCTATTTGAGAGGAAGTATATGATTTGGCAAAGCTAAATCTCCAAAACGAAAACCTCTTGGGCAAGTAAAGGCAGCTAAACCTCATAAGTTGTTAGTATACCCAGACTTTGTTTCTGTGCAAGCCCATCTATTAAGATGGACAGGCATGATGGCTCATGCTTGTAATCCCAGCTTCTTGGGAGGTTGAAGTGGGAGAATCTTGGTTGAGCCTAGGAGTTCAAGCTATGATAGTGCCAGTGCACTCCAGCCTGGATGATAGCGAGATCCTGTCTTGAAAACAAAAACAGAAGATGGAAAGGGGAGTGGGATGGCAAAGGTCAAGAAGGAAGATTCAGCACAGAATCCAGGGAACAGAAGTTATGAGGGCCAAGGAAACCAGGACTTCCAGACCTGGACCTCACTTGCCGATTGGGAGAAAAGTCCTCAAACCTATTCCTTCTTACACTGGCCTCAGATGATTTTCTGACAACTCTTGTGCTCGTGTGCTGTTGTTCAGCTGGTGTTTGATAATGTGAATGTGTCTGAAATGAAAAGAACAATAGGCCAGGAAACCTTATAACCTGGATATTTTAACTTTCAGGTAAATATTTAAATAATTTGGCAGAGGCTATTATAAGTAGTAATTATAAGTCTACCCCTAAATTAAGGCTACTAGTTATTCAGTTATTTTTCCTTGAGTATTTATATAAGAAACTACTAAACTGTAACATTTTGTAATATTCTGTGACATATAAGATGTTCCGCTTCCTGTGGCTCCAGTTATTCTATCATTTTTTTTTTGTTTTTATTCTACATATTGCCTCTAGGTTATACAAGTTTTTTCCTTCCCCTGGTAAATGAAATCACTATATTTAAAGTGGTATATTGGTATATTTTAGGGCAAACAGCAAAAAAATAATAATAATAATAAAATAATAATAGGTTCCTTAACTAAGCTATACCTCTTAAGGAAAGGGATTTGGGGGGTCTTGATTTTTCATCTGCCAAGTAGAAAACCTTCTATCCATTTTCACCCAGGAATTGACAATCTGAAGGTCACTGTATTTGGTGCTCGATTGTCATAATGAAGTAGTCCCCAGCAGAGATCTCTTCAGATTATTGCAAGGGCAAACCAGGATTACTGAAATATTTTCATGTACAATTGTTATACTGACCTTCAACTTCTGATAATAAAATAAATGCTGAAATTTTAGAGTGTGCTTTTAAGAAATGCCTGAATAAGCCTACATTTGACTAATCAAAGAATAAGTTTACTTGTCCAGTTTTAAATTCAAGCATGAATATAATTTTTGTAATTAATATGTATTTTCACACTCTTTACAAACCAATATTGTAATGAGTGAATTTTGCTGTCATAGTTTTTAAAATTTATTTTTATTTTTCCCAACTTGTCCTTTTGAAATGCTTTCAGACTTATTGAGAAAGTTGCAAAAACTAATATGAAGGAGTTTCACATACTCTTTACCTAGCTTCTACAAATGTTATATTATATAACTATAGTACCATTTTTTAAACAGGAAATGAACTTAGTAAGTAATCTATAGACCTTATTTGGATTTTGTTAGTTGTCCCATTAGTAGACTTTTTCTGTTCAGGATCCAGTCCAAGCTCACCAGTTGCATTTCGTTTTCATGGTTCCTTGGTCTGCTTTAATCAGAGACAATTCCTTAGTTTTTCTCTTTCATAACTTTGACTCTTTGAAGAGTACTGGCCAGTTATTTTGCAGAATGTTCTTTGATTTATGTTTGATATTTCCTGATGATTTAATTCAGGTTATACATTTTGTCAAGAATATCATAGAAGCGACATTGTACCCTTCTTGGTGTGTCTTGTCAGGAGGAATGTGGTCGATGTGTCTCATCATTGGTAATGAGGCACTTCGATCACTGAGTTAAGATGGCATCTGGCAGGTTTCACTACTGTAAAGTTACTGTCTTTCCTTTGAAATTAATATGCATCTTATGAGGGGATACTTTGAAACTATGTAAATATTCTGTTTTTCATTATACTTTTGTCTATTAATTTTAACATTCATTAATTATCTGTGCCTGACATAATTATTACTGTGGTGTTTACCAAATTGTGATTTTCTATTTCTGTCATTCCTTCTACATTTATTGAGATACTACTGTATGGAAGAGTTTATTTACTCATTTACTTATTAAATTATCAATTTGGCCTGATCCTCTAGAGACTATCAGAAGTGGTTTGTGAGTGAGAGTCAACATGGTGACTTTTGTGTACTGCACTTTCCAGCTCACCCCATGAAACCTGCTCCCTTTTGTGATAACTGTGCAGCTAGATGATTTTGGGGGTGAGGGATGGGATAGGGGTGCAGTGTCTGGAAAAGAGCTTGTGTAGTTTTGTGGAGAGAACCTAAGGAACATCCATCTACTATGGTTCTGTTGGCATCCAATGATTTATACCAGGGGTGAACAGCTTTCCAAGAAAAATACTTTGAATTCTGTGAAAGCATATAAAACATGGTCTGATGGACTAGTGTGGTCCTCATGCGGGCAAGAGTTTTGGAAAGAACGGTGTGGGACATAAGAGGAAGGAGCACTCTGTAAGAGAAGAAGGACCCCAGCCTGGCAAGTTAGACCCAGAAATAGAGCAAGGGCTTCAGACTCTAAAATCTCAGCAAGGAGATTCTAGGTTGTTGCTATAGAATTTACCTCAACACAGACTTCTAGCAGTAAGTATTACCCTTGGCAAAAGTCATTTAGCGTATTAATTAAAGGAACTGTGAGAGTAAATGGTCTGATACATTAGATCCACACAACCTTACTGTAGGACCCTGTACTGCTGTACCTGAGTGTAATCTAGATGGGGTATTGTCCTTTTCATTTTGTAAGGTCAACTGTTTGGGTCTGTAGCCTCAAGGACATTTCAGTTCCAGCTTTACCAGTACAGCTGCAGGACTGTAGCTCATTGACACTAGATGTAGCTCTAGGCATTGTTGAGTTTCCACTCCACCAGTAGACAGGGGATAGCCATGGGCTCAGGAGTTGTTTCAGTGCTGAGTGATACTTCTATGGAACCACCTGCTGCAGAGGCTGTGGAGTCCTAGTTCAGCTCACCAGAATGGGAAATAATGACAATGACTGGCTCATAGGCACATGTAATATCCCTGAAGTTTTTAGCAAATTTTCAGAAATAGGGACACTATTAAACATTGGATCTCTCAAAAAAAAAGGCCCTTGCCAGATGACAGCCCTTTGGCCTTGGACTTCCCAGCCTCCAGAACTGTGAACCAATAAATTTCTGTTCATTATAATTTAAAAAAAAATGGATCTCTTACATACAGTTAAGCAAGTAGGAGGGAGGGTACTATTGAGGCTTAGATATTAATATTATGTTAAACAATTTTAAATTGGGAGACCATTAGGCTGGAGTGGCTTCAAGCAGGTTAAGTTCCTATGTAAGTAAACTGAAGCCCAGTATGAGTGTGAGGCACTCATATTGCTGGAAGAGTGTAAATGGGTGCAATCTCCAGAAAATGCAATTTTGCAACATCTGTGAAAATTTTAATTACATAAGCCCATTGGCCCAAAATTCCACTTGCAAGAATGTGTCCTACAGATATGCCTGTACCCATAATGAAATTGTATACACCTTACATGATAGAGAGATTGGAAAGAGTCTGAAAAAGTCTGTCAGCTGGCTAAATGAGACTGGTTAAATAAATCATGATAGGTACATATAATGGAGTGTCATACAACATTTTAAAACAGTGAGGAAGCCCTATAAGTACTGTTGTGAAATAATCTCCAGATATTTTAGGTGAAAAATTTCCAATGTAGTATGTTAACATTTGCAATAAAAAAAGAGGTTAAAAATAATATATGTACATTTTTGCTTGTTACAGAAAGGGATTTAGTGGCAGGAGGACAAAGTCAGAACAGAGGTTTTTCACTGTATACCTTCTTGAGCCATGCATGTAACCATATGCCCTAATTTTTTTAACTACAAAATTTAAATTAAAAAATAAAAACACAAAAACCCCGATGCAACAGCAGCAGCCACAGTGGCTGAAGATGAGAGGACTCCTGTGCCAGCCAAGGTGGAAGCAGAAATTACTCCCCAGTCCCCACTGACTGCAGGAACAGGAGGGCCACACACCCATTTGGTGGCCACAACATTGAAAGCTCAGACAGCAGGACTGCTCTGGACCTGCAGAGTCAAAGGCAACACTTGCAGCCAGGCCTGGCACTTGCATAGGGGCAACATGTCCCAAGCCAGAGGAAATGGGTAAGAATTGGGTACACATCACCTGTATTGGGAATGAACAAATGTGTTCTGAATATTTGGAAAAAGCAGACATTCTAGGGGTAGGGAGTTCTAAAGCTTTGGTGCACTTGAATGGATAAACTTCCCAGAGCAGAGTTTTCCCAGCATGGCTCCCTGTGGTTCACCTCTACCAAGCTTAACCTACCTTCCGCTTAGGCAGAGTGAAGAGGCACCTCAGCATAACTCAGATCACAATGGAAACATCTCATTTCTTACAAGCTGTCAAGGAATTGGTGTGAGGTTTAAAAACGTCTCTGAGCTTGATGGAAGGAAGGTAGGCGGTGATAGTTCATGCTCCCTTTCCTCCAGACACTTATCATTTTCCTTTCTCAACCTGGTTTGATATTACGATTTCTTTTGCTTCATTTGTTAAGTTCTCTTACAGTACTTGTTCGCAAGTGAGTGAAGAGCTGTTCTCTGCTCATAACCTTGGAAATGGGGGAGTGTTTCGGAAATGACACAACAGAGCATTAGGCCGTGAAACAAGAAAGGGAACTTCAGATAGAATTACAACAATCATTTGAGAATCTCACTGAGAGCTAAAAAAAGCCACACACATAGACGAGTGTTTTTAAATCTTTTTTTTTTTTTTTTGTACTTTGTTGAGTTTCCTGCTTTCAGTTTTTCTAACTTAGCCACAGGAAGTGTAGGCATGAAAAATATATTGGCTGGATTTCCTATAAGACTTTCGCTTTTTAGAAAACAAGGAAACAAACTCAGATTTTGTCATACTAGCACCTAAGGCATAGTTCTTGCCTCTTTTCATTACTACACACACTCACATACACCACATACGCACACATACACATACACATACACACACACACATATGTTTGTGTTTGGATAGATAGAGATATATGTCATAGACTATTAACTGCTAGGGATCTTATAGATCATAAGTTGATGTCTTCATTTCAGATATTAGAAAATGGAGGATTAAACAAGTAAAATGAGTAGAATGACCCAGTTGGAATTTAAATCTAGATTTTCTAGATCCTAGTGAAGGGCTCCTTCACTTGTGAAGCCCTGCCAATGGGCTTGTAAAGTCCCTCTCCTTTTAAGGAGTGTTCCCTTGAACTTAGTACAGTATTATGGTTTCTTGATGGTTCAGACAAGTCCTTGACATGGTGTTCCTTTGGCAGGCACAAGGGAACGGAATGGTGTAGCAGTTGCTGTATTATCTCTAGTAGCATGTGACAAAAGAGCTGTTTTGGACATTCAAGCATTCATCTTTTTCCTGAATATCATTTACTCATGCATGTAGAACCTGTGTTACGTTCTGAGGTGCAAATATACTTAAAAGAATATTTACAATAAGATCCCAGAGGGGGTGAGAGAGGAATGAGCGAGCATTGAATATACACCAAAATATTAACCACAGTGGAATTAAAGGCTACACTTTCCCATCTCCTTTTTTTTTTTTGGTTAATCTTAAATGTCTACATTCTGTATAATGAACATTCATTGCTTTTAGAATTTAAAAAACTTGGCCGGGCACGGTGGCTCACACCTGTAATCCCAGCACTTTGGGAGGCCGAGGCGGGCGAATCACCAGGTCAGGAGATCGAGACCATCCTGGCTAACACGGTGAAACTCCATCTCTACAAAAAATACAAAAAATTAGCCGAGCATGGTGGCGGGCACCTGTAGTCCCAGCTACTCAGGAGGCTGAGGCAGGAGAATGGCATGAACCCGGGAGGTGGAGCTTGCAGTGAGCCAAGATCACGCCACTGCACTCCAACCTAGGTGACAGAGCGAGACTCTGTTTCAAAAAAAAAAAAAAGAATTAAAAAACTTATTTTTAATTTAAAAAATTGACTAAGACACATTAAGATTTAAATATATTTGTCCCTTCAAAATTCAAAAGTTGAAACTTAACCCCCAAGTGGATGATATTCAAAGGTGGGACCTTTGGAAGATGATTAGATCCTTGGGAGGCCTGAAATCAGATGTCTGTATTTTTTGGTTACATCATTCAATAAATTCCACTTATGATTTAGGCCAGTTTGAATTGGGTTTTGTAATAGTGTGTATGTATGTAAGTCAGGATCCTGGCAGTACACAAATGGCACACTTAATGACGTAACTGAGGAGATAGTGAAGGACCACACACAGATACAGGGATTAAGAGAAACCCATGAGAACTACAAATATCAGGGAGCCTTCTCATCCCTAGGCCTGAAAGGACAAAGGGAAAAACTGGTTTCCCAGCATCTAAAACTTGGGAAGAGATGTGGCTGTAGCTTCAGGAGAGGGCTACCTGACAGGAACTGTGGCCTCCATGAGCAAAGCAGCCTGGGAAAGCAGGAAGGGGACCAAGAAATCAACACTCCCTCCCCTGTTTCCTCCCACTCCTCAAACTCCTCTTGGTGGTTCCACTGGCTGACTTGAGTGGAAGTTAGAGAGAAGGGAGGCCATTTGAACAGTCTATTGAAATTAGCCTCTTGGACACAGAGCATGATGGAGAGGGTGAAGAGAGGATCTGGAGGGGCCACGGAGAACATTCATCATCCTGTGATTCTAATACAGTCATGCATTGCTTAACAACAGGGATGTGTTCTGAGAAATGCCTTCTTGGGTGACACGTCATTGGTGCACACCATAGTATACTGACACAGACCTAGAAGGTGTGGCCTATTACACACCTAGGCTACGTGCCACAGCCTGTTGCTCCCAGGTCACAAACCTGTATATTATGTTACTGAACTAAGTACTGTAGACAGTTGTAACACAGCAGTATTTGTATATCTAAACACATCTAAACATAGAAAAGGGACAGTAAAAGTACAGTATTATAGTTTTATGGGACTAACGTCGCATATGCAGTCTGTCATTGACTAAAATATCATTAAGTGGTGCGTGACCGTTTATTTTTTACAAAGTACCCTGGTATACTAAAAAACAGTTGATAAAGAAATGACTATAATGATCATTACAACAGAGTGATTACCTTAAATTATTAAATCACTCAGTCCCACTTATTGAGCATTCATTGTTTTGAGCACTTTGAAATAGTGCAAGGAATTTAGAAGTTATAGTTGCTCATCTCAGGGGGATAACAACCAAAAAGGGTACAATGAGATATTATAAATGAAAAATAAGATTACGGGGTAAAAAGATCTTAAAAATTCAGGCTTCACGGGTGGACCAATCCATGTATTCAGCTCTCCTGGCCACAGTTACCGGGCACAAGAGCCAAAGGAGTCAATGAGACAGAGTGATTCCCAGGACTTTGAATCTATTAGAAGAGACATATGTTCTTCCTTTCTACTGTGTGCTTTGAGAATGTTAGGTCTGGACTGCACCAGGCATTTTGGCACCCTGAGAGAAGGATCTCAAGCTGCTCGAAAGCCACTTCTACAGAACCTGAAGATGAAGTCAAAGGAAGGCAGCACAAAGAAAACTGGATCCTTGGTGAGAGCATTTGAATCTCTAGATTAACTCTTGCCTGAAGCCAGACATCTAGACTTTTTAATTACTAGACCCAGTATGTTTCCTTTATGGTTTAAGTCAGTTTGAATTGGATTTTGTCATTTGCATTCTAGAACATCCTAATTAATACACCGTCCAAGGAAACCAAGATAACGAAAACAAACTACTGTTTTTAAAGAAAAGATTTTAATGTTCATGGAAAGTGAATTTTCACACAAATTATTGCATTTCATAGCATCCATCCAGATTTAGTCACTTTTTTTCATATACTAACACATGTAGGGTTTTTTAAAAAAAGCTCTTATTCTTTTTTTCTTAAAAAATATTTGTGTTTTTTCTCTAGACTGCTAAGCAGAAAAAAGCTCTTATTCTTATCCTTTATCCTAATTCTTAAAAACAAAGTCCTAATTTACGATTTGAGTATTTCAGTGACAGTAATCATAAGAAGTAACCCGATTAGACCATTCACTTTGCAAAATTATCTGTAAGGGAAGCAGTACTTAGAATACTTATTATGGATGTCATTTGCCTGAAGAGTTGGTCAGTATAAATAAAGGCTGGTAAATAATGTTTTTTTAAATACCTCTGGCATGAAAGTTGTCATAAATCCTGGAATAAAGACTTTTTTCCCCATATACTACCAGGGCTAAGAATGTTGCCTTTTAGTCCTGTTTAGAATTGTCTTTCGGATTTGCTGATAAACCCTCTTATGTCTGTATGACTTATACAATCAGATGTTGGCTGATGCATTCAGATCCCTGTGCTGTGAATATTTATTTATTTATTTGCTTTCTCAATTAAATGAATGGTTTTGGTGACAAACCACTGGTGTTAACACAAACAGCTAAGCTGATCATTTAGGAAAAGCTCAACATTAAAGGATTCTAAGTCTATTGTTAGGCTATGGCAGTAACTCCAATCTCATTCACAATTAACCACTCAATCATCACCTAATTCATAAGAAAAAAACTACCATAAATAAAAGTTCTTGACTGGGGGCAGTTGCTCATCCCTATAATCCCAGAAATTTGGGAGACCAAGGCAAGAGGATTGCTTGAGCCCAGGGGTTCAAGACCAGCCTGGGTAACATGGAGAGACTCCTCCACAAAAAATGCAAAAATTACCTGGGCCATGGTGGTGCATGCCTGTGGTCCCAGCTACTTTTGAGGCTGAGGTGGGAGGTGGGAGGATTGCTTGAGCCTAGGAGGTGGAGGTTGCAGTGAGCGCCACTGCACTCCAGCCTGGGTGATAGAGTGAGACCCTGTCTAAAAAAACAAAAACAAAAACAAAAACCACACATATGTTCTTTCTGCTGTTTGGAAGGAAGCTATTTCTATTTATTCAGTGTTTGGGGACCTAAATATATGTCTGAAAAGAAAATATTGCTGTACTACAGGATGGTGATTGAAGTCCTGAAAATATCAGGAAACTGTTCTCATTTGTTATTTGTCAAATTGTGCTAGTGCTTTCTGTAAACACTTGTAATCTCTGTTTTTGCAGGTGAAAGAAGACTGAAGCTGAGTTCTATTATCAAAGCAAAGTGCTGTACTGTATTTGAAATAACTCTAGCAAATACTGTGCTTCCTGCATAGAACCTGTTGGATTACTCACACAAATGTCAAAGAACAGGTTGACATTTTAGCAAGTGATCAACCTGGCCTATATAGTTTTTACACTTTGCAGGGTTCAGAGAGCAGTTGAATGTTGTTTTTAGCCTATGATCCAAAGCAGCTAATGACAGAGTCTACCTTAGAACATAAACAGGCTTCTGATTTATAACACAAGGCTAAACATTGCCTTGTAGATATTGTGTGATGTGTCCAGTTACATTAATGAAATAGCTTTGCAACAGTGTGAAGTCAAGACTTAGGCTTAAAACAGAGAATTTGAGGATTGAGATAAGTCCAGAGAAGCAGCAGGATGGAGTGCAGATGCAAGAGAAAGGCTATGTCAATGCCATATTATAAATATAGCTCACAGACAGCATATCCTAGTGTGTGTCTGAAGAGGCCTGTGCCCTTGAGGAAAGGGGAGATTATGACCTTGTCCGCCAATGTCATTTGCATAAATTCCTAGAGACCTTGGGGCAGTGAGTAGGAGATTGGTTGAGATGATCATTGTAGGAAAATTGAATAACTTAACGTATGGATATCTTACTGTTACAGGAAATGCTTAGGAAGTGAGGTACTCTGAATTTAGAATGTGATGGCCTAAGGGATTCGGAGTCAAGAAGCAGGACGTGGGATGAAGATACATCCGCTGTCAAGCTGGTCATTACGACAGGGAGAAATATCCTTCCACAGAGTGAGATTGGTGAGACTTCCAAGAGTTGAATGATGGTCCCACTGGACGAAACTCTTTGGGGTGAGTTTGCTTGTGTGGGAAAGACAGAACTCAGAGCCCTAATTTAGGCAAACTGCAAGATGGGTTCAGCAGGAGAAAGTGCCTGGAAAGGGGGAGGGACCAGGAGCCAAGTGGGTGACTATCTGCCAGGTGCTCTCCTGAGGGTACGCATCTTCCCTTGTGGTGTGACTAGAAAGAGGGAGTCCAAAGCATGGTCCCTTCTCCTCCACCTGACACACATCAATGCTTCCCTCTTTTCCTGTGAGCCGAGATAGAAGGTCTGGTCCAGAATGGACGACATGGGTGGAGGGGTGAGTCAGTATTGCTTTTCATTTTGGTGACTGGACTCAGTTTAAAAGATGGATGTCTTAGGGCCGTAGGTAGCATGGTTTTCCTAGCTTTGTTGTCACAGGTGATAGAAGCTGGACCATAAGTTAGGGTCACAGCTCCCTTGATTCTCCTTCTTTGTTCTCCTTCCTCTTTCACAACTCTCTCTCCTAGGTACTTTTAGTCAGGCTACAGATGGAATTTTGGGCATTTGCTCTAGAGAGAATTTTCCTGGGTAGCTTTTGTGTTAAACAGACTTCATTACACATTTTTCTTTGCTTGGGGCCTCTCTCTCCTGACACAGATGCACGGGTCCCTTGTAGCCCACAGCCCCCAGTGTCACACATTAGTGGCACAGGCTAGGTTTTGACATTGGTTTCATGTACCCAGTGAAGAGCACTTTCTCTAAGAACAGTTCAATGGCAGGACGTATATGGTTATGAGCAGGGAGGCCTCCAGTGCTGGAACATCCGTTGCTGATCCCCAGAAGGGAGACATACTCTCTTTTTGTGTTTCCAAAGGCATACTCTTAGGAGGCAGATAGAAAGATATACAGTTAAGAAGTAGGGTTTTTAGGTTCTGTTAACAGCTGCTTTATTACCTTTTCTGGAACTTTCTCACCCTTTCTGCAGTGAAATAGGATATTTCTCTATGTACGCCTGTGGGGGAAAAATTGTGTGGAAACCTAGCTATTCCCAAAAAAGGAGCACAAAAAGGACCTCTGAGATTGCTGAATACTTTTTAGATGACAAAGAACTTAGAATGTTGAGAAGGGACTTACAGGGAACGGGCTGATAAAAGCCTTGAGCGTCATCTAGTATTTACCCTTTTTTCCTCAAACTTGAGTTAGCTGAATGCACACACGCACACACACACACACATGAATATTGCTGCTTATGATAAATGCTCTAATCAACAAAATTTACTGGATCATAAGCTCTGCAAAGGTAGGGCCTGTGGTGTTCTCCTTTTATCCTTAGCCTGTAGCACCAGGCCTGGCACATAGATTCTTAGTAAATATCTACTGAGTGAATGAATTGTTGAACAGCTCGTACTGAAGAACTGATTCTGATAATCTGTGGAATACTTCAAAAGAGAATGAATACAATGCATATATTAAAAGAGGAGGCAGTCTGCAGCCACTGCCACCTCCGCCACCGCCAGCTATGCTGGTGAGCATCCCCAGGCAGCTCGTTGGAAGTTGTTTTCAACCATATCCAGCCCTTGCCAAATACATCCTATTTGTCACACATCCAATGTGAGGTCCCTTCAGCTATAAGGTGGGCACCATGGTGGAGAAGTTTGACGGTCTCTACTGCAGGGACCCTTTGCAGAGGAAAAAGTATGTGCACAAGGGTGACTACCACTGCTGCCTGAAATGCTTTGACAAGTTCTGTGCCAACATCTGCATGGAATACTGCAAGCCCATCTGTGTGGACTCCAAGGAGGTGCACTATAAAAACTGCTTCTGGCATGACCCCAGCTTCCACTGTGCCAAATGCCTTCACCCCTTGGCCAATGAGACCTTTGTGGCCAAGGACAACAAGATCCTGTGCAACAAGTTCGCCACTCAGGAGGACTCTCCCAAGTGTAAGGGATGCTTCAAGCCCTTTGTGGCAGGAGATCAAAAATGGAGTACAAGGGGACCATCTTGCACAAAGACTGTAGCAACTGCAGGCAAGTCATGGGGACTGGAAGCTTCTTCCCTAAAGGGAAGGACTTCTATTGTGTGACTTGCCATGAGACCAAGTTTGCTAAGTATTGCGTGAAGTGCAACAAGGCCATCATCGCATCTCGGGGAGTCACTTACCAGGATGAGCCCCGGCATGCTGAGTGCTTTGTGTGTGTTACCTGCTCTAAGAAGCCGGCTGGGCAGCGTTTCACTGCTGTGGAGGACCAGTAACACTGCGTGCATTGCTACAAGAACTTTGTGGCCAAGAAGTGGGCTGGATTCAAGCACTCCATCACTGGGTTTGGTAAAGGCTCCAGTGTGGTGGCCTATGAAGGACCATCCTGGCACTACTGCTGCTTCCACTGCAAAAAATGCTCCATGAATCTGGCCAACAAGCACTTTGTTTTCCACAAGGAGCAAGTATATTGCCCTGACTGTGCCAAAGAGTTGTAAACTGACAGGGGCTCCTGCCCTGTAAAATGGAATTTGAATTTTGTTCTTTGTGTCCTTACTCTCTGCCCTATACCATCAGTGGGGAAGAGTGGGCTTTCCCCTCCTTAAAGGTCTCCTTCTGTCTTTTCTCTCATTTGACGGTATTACTCAAATAAGGGCACACAGTGATCATATTAGGATTTAGCAAAAACCAACCCTGCAGCAAAGTGAATTTCTGTCCAGCTGCAACTAAAAACCGAAAACGTAGGCAGACTGACTCTTCTGCATGTTTCTCACAGAGCAGAAAAGTGCTAGTCATTTCGCCACTTAGTGATGTAAGCAAGAAGCATATGAAACAAAGCCCCCACTGAGATGCCTCTTGCGACTCAGCTGGGACATACCGTGTAGTCATGCGACATGCAAGAGTTGTAGTGGCTGCATCATCTCGCTGCTCATCCTCTTCTGTGAACAGGAAAAGAACTGACTGACGTGCATGGTTTAACTTCCTCATCAAAACTCTAACCTTCCTTCTGTTCTTTTGTGCTTTCAAATGACTAATATACACTTCCAGAAAATTAACATTTGAACTTAGCTGTAATTCTAAACTGACCTTTCCCTGTACAAATGTTTGATTTCCCCATGAGGCGTGTTTTCTGAGCGTTCCTACCATAAAGCATGGAACATGCAGGTGATTTGGGAAGTGTAGGCAGATCTGAGAAAACGAACCTGTTTCAGAGGAACATTGTCACAGCAAATACTTCTGGAAACTTAACAAAACTAACCCTGCCGTCCTTTTTATTGTTTTTAATTAGGAATATTTTTGTTTTAATTGATAGCAAAATAGTTTATAGGTTTGGAAACTTCCATGAAAATATTCTGTTTATTTTATTTTATTTTTATTTTTATTTTTTGAGATGGAGCCTCACTCTGTCGCCCAGGCTGCAGTACAGTGGCACATTCTCAGCTCACTGCAACCTTCACCTCCCAGGTTCAAGCAATTCTCCTGTCTCAGCCTCCTGAGTAGCTGGGACTACAGGGCCGTGCCACCACACCTGGCTAATTTTTGAATTTTTAATAGAGATGGGGTTTCAACATATTGGTCAGGCTGGTCTTGAACTCCTGACCTCAGGTGATCCATCCACCTAGGCCTCCCAAAATATTGGGATTACAGGTATGAGCCACCGTGCCTGGCCTGCATGAAAATATTTTAGCCCTTTCAGATGTTCCTGTAGTGTTGAAATTCATCCTACGGAAGTACTGCGAAACTCTACAGGCGGAGTTGAGCAGGTGCCAGGGCTCTCATCAACACGGATATGACATTACAGAGCAGTGGCGAGTTGAATCCCTTGTAACGCAGTTGTCTGCTCTTTGTTCATGTGTTGATGAGGACCACAAAGTCCCTTCTATTGCGATTCCTAGGAAATTTCCTCAAGAAGAAATGCGGATTTCCCCCTGCCACTTACCTGAAATACAGGATCACCTACTTACTGTACTCTACATTATTTTACGATGTAGTATAATGAGACAATATCAAAAGTAAGCATGTAACGACAATGTGTACTAACATTCTTGTAGGAGTGGTTAGAGAAGCTGATGCCTCATTTCTACATTCTGTCATTAGCTATTATCGTTTAATGTTTCAGTGTATCCTTATGGAAATAAAGCAGCACATGAATTTAAAAAAAGAGTCTAGGAACTACAGAATGATTAACTTACTTTTATACTGTAAAAAAGTTAGTATCCCCATGATGTTTCCCCAAAATAGTTTGAAAATGATTAGAAGACTTATGAATTATAGTGTGCGTCTCTCCTCTCTTACCACGGACTGAGAGCTAACATATCGATATACCTCATTTTACTGTGCTTTGCAGATATGGCATGTCTTACAAATGGAGGGTTTGTGGGAACCCTGAGTTGAGTAAATCTATTGGCACCATTTTCCCAATATCATATGCTCACTTTGTTAGCATGTTTTTAGCAATATTTAAAAATTAAGGTATGTATACTTTAAAAGAGATAATGCTATTGCACACTTAAACTACAGTATAGTATAAACGTAACTGTTATATGCACTGGGAAACCAGAAAATTCCTTGATTGCAGTGGTCTGGAACTGAACCTCAAATATCTGTGAGGTATGCCTGTATATTAAAAAGGGGAAGAAATTTTTTTTTTTTTTTACAGTAACCAGGTGTTTAATGCTTTTGTTTTGCTTGATGAGAATAACTTCTAGTGCTATGAAACAAATAGCTATTTAATTCAACAATCAGTTTAGTAAACTTTGTAACCCCAGCTAGCAAAATAAAGTCACCTATTAGGAAATGAGCCAAAGAGGAAGGTGAACTATTTTAGAAACGTAGTTTAAAATGTATATATAGTTTAAAAATCTAAAAGCATTCACATTTTTTCAAAATGGCATTCAATGATGGTCAAGTAAACCATTTCCTTTATTAGGGAGATGAGTTTCTCACACCTGCACAATGACATCCTGTGGCTATTATCAGACATATCGGAGACCTTGGACCTTGTGTTATGTAGAGGATTCCCTTTCCAGAGGATAGGCTGGATACGTACAGCAAATTGACTGCAACTCTCTATAAAACAGATCTTTCATATATCTGTAGTAAAATAACAGTGTACATATTTACCATAATGAGAAACTGCATTTGCTTGAACTATAATACATTTTTAGTATTAGTGGGCAGAGTAAAATATTCCATATATTTTAAATAACTAATGGAAATAATTTAATGGAATTAAAAAAATTCATGTATTTAAAAATATACTGTTGTTTTGTTTTGTTTTGTTTTTGAGACAGAGTCTTGCTGTGTTGCCCAGTCTGGGGTGCAGTGGCATGATCTTGGCTCACTGCAACCTCTGCCTCCCAGGTTCAAGTTATTCTCCTGCCTCAGCCTCCTGAGTAGCTGGGATTACAGACATGAGCCACCGTGCCCAGCCCTATACTGTTTTTTAAACATTGGTATCCACACTTACTCTATAACTCTTATAGCTATACGTTGGCTGTTTAGTAAACAGATTTTTAAAAATTTTTATTATGGAAAACCTCAAATACATACAAAAGTAGAGTGAACAGAATAGTGAAACTCATGTAGTCAAAACCCAGCTTCAATAAGTATCAACTTATGACTGAACTTATTTCACCCATAGTCCCAATGATCTACCTACACCCTACCTGCTCAATGGATTTTTGGAAGCAAATCCTTGTCATGATATTACTGGGAGAAACACTCTTTCTTGGGACTTTTTTGTTTCTACACATTTTGCTGGGTGGACCAAGAGACTGCAAGGCCCTAACTATTCTTTTACCAGAACCATTTCTCAAGGTTGATTATGCAGCTGGTAACCTTAAAAAATAGATAATCCTTCCTTCCACACCCATCATCACCCCCAAACAAAGAGCAGGCTTGCTTATTGCTTGCTATAAAATTTGTGGTTTCCCCAAGTTGTGTTCCTCAGCTGTGCAACAAACCCAGTGTATGGGCAGGTAGCCTCTGGGTCCCTCTGTATTGCTCATGTAGCACCTGGGGGCAAAAGGAACCAATACACTTATGCTGATGTTCATGCTCCTACTGTGTCACAAGTAATAAAGTTCTTTGTCTCTGACCCAAGAGGCTCATGTGTTTTGCCAGTCTCCATAAAATAATAACAGGCTAATTTATTAGGTTGGAGGCAGAATCAAATCTAATCCCAGACACAACAAATTTCAGTATATATTTTTTAAAAATAAGAAGTCTTTTAAAAAAGCCCACAATACTATCATATTTCAGTATATATTTTTAAAAAATAAGAAGTCTTTTTAAAAAGCCCACAATACTATATTTTAAACAACAGTAATTTTTAATATCATTGAATATCCCAAATTGTGTTCAGATTTCCCTGTTTCATTTGTGACAGTGTATTTGAAAAAGGATTTAAATAAGTTTCATGATTATATTGGGTGATTTGAATTCAAAAAATTTTATTTTAGTAAAATGTATTTAAAATTTGTAATTTTAACATACAAGTTGGTGGTATTAATTATATTCAAAATTTTGTACAACCATCACCACTATTTCCAAAACTTTTACATCTGGATGATTTGAATCTTAAGTTTATTTTTTGTTTTGAGACGGAGTGTCACTGTGTCGCCCAGGCTAGAGTGCAGTGGCGAGATCTCGGCTCACTGCAATCTCCACCTCCCAGGCTCATGCCATTCTCCTGCCTCAGCCTCCCAAGCAGCTGGGACTACAAGCGCCCTCCACCATGCTCGGCTAATTTTTTTTTTTTTTTGTATTTTTAGTAGAAACAGGGTTTCACTGTGCTAGCCAGGACGGTCTCGATCTCCTGACCTTGTGATGCGCCCACCTTGGCCTCCCAAAGTGCTGGGATTACAGGCGTGAGCCACCGTGGCTGGCCAAGTATCTTTCTTTTAATCTACAGGTTTTCCTTTTCCCATTCTGTTTGTCCTTGCATTTATTTGTTGGAGAAAATCAGGTCATTTCTACTATAGTTTCCCACAATTTGGAGTTGTACTATTTTTATAACTGCAGTGATGTTTAACATGTTCCTTTGTTCCCTGTATTTCCTGTAAATTGGTTTTTGGATCTAGAGGTTTATTTAGACTCAGGTTAATTTTTTTTGGTAAGACTTTCATTCATATGGGGTTTCATGGATTTCCATCAAATGGCACATATCTGGTTATTTCTCTTTTCGAGATGTTAGCAGTCATTTATGATTATTGCCTAGATTACTTACATTTTAGGGGTGCATAATGGTGATATTCAAATTCCATTATTTCTCCTTAATAGCTATAATACTTCCCTAAAGGAAATAGCTGCATAGTACTCCATTGTATGGATATTTACTCAATCAGTCTAAATATATTTTGTAAGTCATAGTACCCTATTTGTCAAACATAATTTTATTGTGATGGTTTTCCAATGAGAGAAGTTTTTGTTGTTGTTTCTTTCTTATTCATAAAGAGTACAGAGTACGCTTCAAGCCTAAAGTGGCATTTGAGAAAAAGTTAAAAACTATTTCTACATGATAATGTAAATAAAAATCCTCACCCTCCAAAATAATCTGTTGTAAAGTGTCCCTTTTGTTAAAAGGTACCCAGGAGTCTTTAATCTGGGAAGAAGGCAGTCTTGGTAGGGACAAGCAATTTCAGTTTTATTTTCTTCCAATGAAGAGTACCGAGAGCTGGGGAGGGCCTCCTTTGCATGTGTTCTTCTGGTTCTTTTTTAAATGCATGGTTCTAAAATTAAGCACAGTGGTTTTTTCTGGTGATAGTACATGCCAAGATGGCATATCAGAACATTTTCCTTAGAGCAACATTGAGACATATCTGTGCAAATCAATCAATTACAAACTCAGTGGACTTATTTAGCAGGAATATGAAACTCAAAAGTCATCATAGTGATTGAACCTCATTATCACTTTGCCACTAAAAATACTAAGCATTTCTTTTTATTCCTCACCACAGCATCTGTAACTCACACCTGGCATTTTGTGAAACTTCTGTATGCTGGGTAGTATAGCAGGTGAAATGTCACATGACCAGTTCTTCGGTACACTGAGGATCAGATGAATAAAAAGAGGGAAAGAGGAAGTGAAGCATTTTTCAAGTTATTTTTAGTAAAAATCTTGCCACTCATTATTCATTGGCTTATTGCCATCTTAAATAACTTATAAAAAAAAGACATATTTTTGAAATATGGGAGGATTTTCTCCCTGTCCACGTCTCTCTCTCAGCAAAGGGACCAAGAGAGTAAAGTAACAATTCACAAATATATGTGATGGTTTGATACAGTTTTTAATGTCAGAAGAAAAACCTGTTGTCTTAGTAATAATGAAAGAAATGGAAGCCTAACTAAATTAGGCTTGTAGGAGAACAATATTTCAAAAGTCCACCTTCCAAACCAAAAAGTGAAGGTGGGTAGCGTGCAATTTGTGTTTACTAAATGCAACTTAATTTGTTTGTTTTAGTACTCCATTATTGTGAAATAAATTACTTCAAAATGTACTGGCTGAAAACAACACATGCCCACCCTCAAATGGAGTAGATCACACAAGGGCTTGAAGACCAGGATGCAGGGATCCTTGTAGGCTACTTACCAGAATTTTTTCATTTTAAACGTAAATATTTTAAATAGAAAATACATTCTCATGGTTTAAAATTCAAAATGTACAAGAATGTATATAGTAAGAAGACTTCTTCATATCCCTGTCAGTCAGTCCCCTCCTTGAGCAAATTGTCAACATTTTCTTGTTTATCCTTTCAGAGACATTCTGTTAAACATCAAGTTGAATACATGGGATTCCACAGGGTGTGAGCAGAGAGCACTCCACCTTGCCAGCTCAAACCTGCTTTGCAGAGATAACTCTTCCCCACCCCTTGGATGAAATCTCAAGTGGGTACTATGACTTTTCACCGCCCTCTCAGATAATAAGCAGTCCTCCAGTCACTTTCAGTCATAACATAGTTTTATTTCATAAATAAAATACCTAGTCCTGAGTAATAGTCAGACTCGATTTTTTATTTTTTATTTTTTTGAGATGGAGTCCTGCTCTGTCGCCCAGGCTGGAGTGCAGTGGCACAATCTCAGCTTACTGTAGCCTCCGCTTCCTGGGTTCAAGCAATTCGCCTGCCTCAGCCTCCCGAGTAGCTGGAACTACATTCACGCACCACCATGCCTGGCTAATTTTTTTTTGTATTTTTAGTAGAGACGGATGGGGTTTCACCATGTTGGCCAAGCTGGTCTTGATCTTCTGACCTCATCATCTGCCCGCCTTGGCCTCCCAAAGTGATGGGACTACAGGTGTGAGCCACTACACCTGGCCAAAACTCGAAAATCTGAGGTGAAATCTTCTCCCCTTCCCTAGCTTGTACCTGCTTCAGGCTAGAAATCTGGATTGAGAAAAGTTGGAGCCGTGGTCAGCTTCTCCATTTCTGTTCTGTACTTCTCCCTGTTCTCTTCTGCCTCTTTGTGGTTGCCTTTATCTCTCTCAGGGTTTGGGAATGGAAAATGAGTGAAGAAAGGGAGGGAGCACTTTTTTCAGTTTCAGCTCTTTTGGTTTCTTCAGAGATTTCTTCAGGGAAACATCCATCTGCAGCTTTCTTGATGTTTGCAGATCTCCCCTTCATTAGCATTTGCTCCTAAGGATGCATCTCCAGTCATTTGGTGCTGGAGTCTTTCAGCCCTGACAGGGAGGCCCCTTGGGCAAGTCTCCTCCATGACAGCTCCAGAAAGGCTGAGTTTCTCTCCTCATTCTCCATCCAGTCCTGGGAAATCCTCACACATCCCTTGTAATATCCTAGGCTCGTTGGAAAACTGGCTAAGACTATTCTTCTTCCTTGAGAGCTTTTAGTTTCTCATACTATCTCGCCCAATTCCTTTAGGAATTATTGTATCCTGGGGACAAAAAATGCTCATTGTATCACTCCAGGAATTAGAATCCAAAAGAGGGGATGTATCTGCTGGTTGATCAAATGCTTGTCTTACAGGAAATGAAAGAGTTTTCTTGTAGAACATACTTCCCACATGCTGAGATACCTTTTAAGACAAAATAATTATAGTAATTAATTCTATGAATTTTTTTCATTAACTCAGCATTAAACACACATGTCAGAGAGGCTGAGGTAATTTCAGGCATGGAGCATCTATTAATAAATAGTTTGGGGGGGGTCACAATTGTAGGATGTGGTGGGCTTTTTCTTTCTCTCAGAATCATAGTATTACAGATGTAAAACAGGGTATCAAGGTGGCTCTAACTGGGGCAGCTGAGCAATAGTGGAATTACTGAGGGGGAGAAAAGTGGATGGCGAGGTCAGGATGGTAATAGTGGTGGCATGTGAGGAGGAGCACAAATGACATAGGTCGTTGGCTTTGGCTCTGAAGGCAATGGGGAGCTATTTTAGAATCTTGAGAAGAGTGACACGATCCATCTTATATATTAAAAGGACCACTTTTTATTGTTTTGTGAATCAACTCTGGGTGGGCAAGGGGAGAAGCAAGGAGAGCAGTTAGAAGAGAATGCACAATTTCTAAAAGATTTAGAACCAGAAATACCATTTGATCCAGCAGTCCCATTACTGGGTATTTACCCAAAGGAATATAAATCATTCTATTACAAAGATACATGCACACATATGTTCATTGCAGCACTATTCACAATAGCAAAGACATGGAACCAACTCAAATGCCCATCAGTGATAGACTGGATAAAGAAAATGTGGTACATATACACCATGGAATACTATGCAGCCATAAAAGGGAACAAGATCATGTCTTTTGCAGGGACATGGATGGAGCTGGAAGCCATTATCCTCAGCAAACTAATGCAGGAACAGAAAACCAAACACCGCAAGTTCTCACTTATAAGTGGGAGCTGAACAATGAGAACACATGGACACAGGGAGGGGAACAACACACACTGGGGCCTGTCAAGGGATGGGATGTGGGGAGGGAGAGCATCAGGATAAATAGCTAATGCATGCTGGGCTTAACACCTAGGTGATGAGTTGATAGGTGCAGCAAACCACCATAGCACACTTTTACCTATGGAACAAACCTGCACATGTACCCCCTAACTTAAAATTAAAATGAAAAAAAAGAAGGCCAATACAGTCATCCAATGAGAGATGGTGGTGCCTGAGACCAGGATGGAGTGGTGGAGGTGGTGAGAAGTGGTGTGCTGGGGTTGGCTAGCTCACAAGAGCCAATTATTAAATGTTTAGGAAGTTTGCAAGCCAATTGTGAAATACATCATTATTAAAAATTAAGTCAAAGCATCACATTAAATAAATTATGCTCAACAAAAGTAATACATGCTTAAGACTCATCACTTTTTAATTGTTTTTACCTAATTTTTACAATTATTATTACTTCTACTCCTAACGCTATTTACACCTATTACATCTGAGACTGTATTTGGTAGAAATACTCTAAAGTGGGGCACTGCTGTGCGTCTCTGCCCATTTCAGGATAGTCACCCCCAAGTGTCATGGGCCCGGAGCGAGGAGGGCAGCACTCCCAAGTGAGATGATGGTTCCTTGGAGGATGACAGTATTCAGTGACATTAGGAGTTTGTCAGCCATGGTGGGAGTAATTTACACCACAGAAATTGCAGATACTACAAATTGGGGCTCATTTGGTTTTTTAAGAGAACTACTTGTTAAACACTTACCAGTGCATCCTTGCTTATCATCTTCCCAGTTATATCTAGGAATGTGTCCCACCATCCCATCCAATGTTTTCAGGGTCCCTCACTTCTATTATGTCCTCAACCACAGAGGGGAAACAACTTAATAAAGAAGTTAAGTATTATTTATATAACAACGTGATAAAAGTAACATATTTGTATTAAGCTTCATGCCATTAATACATAGTTACATAAAATCACCATACCTGTGATTGAATTTTTAGTGCTGGCCCTAGCTTTAATCCCATAGTTCCTCGAAGATGCTCTTCTGTGAGTAATGGCAAAGTTTCTCCATCAATTGCATGATCCTTAAATACCTTCATAAATACAAAAGGTGTTAACTTTTTCTGAATGTCATTTTTTTAAAAAAGTTCTTTTGCTACCTAGGTATTGTAGTTTTGGAGAAAACATTAAGACTGCTTGAGGATGACAGAAAAATTTGTAAAACCTTTTTTTAGTTGCTCTCTTTTCTGTGCTCAGTAGCACATTGCTTGTGCTCTTTAATAACCCTTGGAATCAACTGTAATTATCTGTTTACAGAATTCAGTTCCAACCAGGAATAGTGATTATTTGAGGGCCAGGTCCATGTCTCATTGACCAATGTAACCCTAATACAGAGGCTGGCATATGGTAAGAAGATGTACAATAAATATTGCTGGATAAATGAACGAATGAGTAAATGCTCTAAGTAAAGGAATGTGGGTAAAACCTGTCACAGATAAATTTCATCTCTCACATTTATAGCTGTGGTATCTGCTGGCCATGCCTTAGATGCATGGTAAAGGCAGGAGAGGGAAATGCTGCTGAGAGCTTTCCCTGGCAGACTTTTCCAGCAGGTCTGTTCATCCTGACATTGCAGTGGACTTCGCATGCCGTCCTTCCTCCGAAAGCCAGGAAGGCTGCTGGTGAACAAAGATTCCAGGCAGATAGAGGGATACAAAATCTAGGCAGATTGATAGGACCGTAATTTCATGATCTTCAACTTCAACTTGCCTGGAAATCCTTCTATATTCACTATTGAGCTTTCTCTCCCTTCTACTTCAAGCTAGCTCCACCCTCCTCAAACTTTAGACTTTGTAGGCAGAGCCCTCCCTCATTTTCAGTAGATCATAGCGCTTCCTAACTAAAAACAAAACAAAACAAAAACAAAAACAAAGCAAAAAAAAACAGTAGATAAGAACTCCCTCTAATTCTGATCAATGAACCAAAAACCTTTATTTTCTCCCACTGTCATGATACAATGGAAGAGAGGTCTCTCCACCATTCAAAGGCGATCTCTCCACATATACTGTGGGTCCTCACCCCTCCCACTTCCAGAGGGGATAGATAATCCCCTTTTCTCTTCAGTCTCTCCTCTTCTGCTGGCTCTTTCTCACCGGCATGTAAATAAGTCTCTACCATCATTAAACAAACAAAAATAATGAAAATACTCAAACTCCATTTCCAAATACTGTCTCATGTCTCTTACTCCCTTCACAGCCAGATTTCTCCAAAGGGTTTCGATGCTCCCTGCTTTCACGTTCTCATTTTCTAGTCATTCTGCAGTCTCAGGGAATCTGAGCTCTGCCCCAGCCATTCCATTAAGCCTGCTTTCCTCAGGCTTCCTGGTGCCTCTGTCGTACCAAACATGCAGTCATTTTGCAGTTGTTCTATTTCTGAAGTTCCTGGCTGCATCTGACATTGTTGACTGTGCCTTCATGAACAGTGCTCTTCCTTTCTGTCATTAGGCTGCTCCCTCCTGGGTACCCCTGTTCTCTCCTTCAAGGTCACCTTTGCCAGCTCCTTTTTCTTTGTCCATTTTCATAGGTTAGGGTTTCTTAGCCTTCTGACTCAGGTCCCCTTTGGTCTTCCTGATTCATTTCAGCTTCACTCGGCTTCAGTAACAGGCTGTATATGCTGAAGGCTCCCTAACTTGTATCTTTAACTCAGAAGCTAAGTCGTGCCAATTTGGCCTCTTACATAGTTTTCGTTGTGCTGTGACAGGGCAGCATTGAGTTCCAATGCAGACTCCCACAATTACTCTGTTCCCCCACCCACAAAAGCACATATTCTCTCTCCATACCACGTGGCCACTTCTGGGGGATGGCAGAGGGGTGGTGTGGGCAATTCAAGACTATCTTTCTTACCCCCTTCAGTGCCTCTCTCAGTGACATGAAGTTAAAACCAGGTACTGTGGGCTGGGTGCAGTGGCTCATGCCTGTAATCCTAGCACTTTGGGAGTCCGAGGTCGGTAGATCACTTGAAGTCAGGAGTTCGAGACCAGCCTGGCCAACATGGTGAAATCCAGTCTCTACTAAATGTACAAAAATTAGCCGGGTGTGGTGGCAGGCATTTGTAGTCCCAACTACTTGGGAGGCTGAGGCAGGAGAATGGTGTGAACCCAGGAGGCGGAGCTTGCAGTGAGCCAAGATCGCACCATTGCACTCCAGCCTGGGCGACAGAGCGAGACTCTGTCTCAAAACAACAACAACAACAACAACAACAACAAAAAAAAAAACAGGTACTGTGATCGCTCACCTGATTTTTCGTTCTTATGAAGGTGTTTTGTGTGTGTGGATTTGGCCATCTTGCCCTGCCTCCTCAGGTTGTGTTCTTATCCGCCTGCCCCCACTGCTCTCACCCTGGATACAGCTCCATTATTGCTCATCTGAAGAGGCTTCCCCTCTGTCTTGTCCTCTTCAACTTGTTTTCATAAAAGCAACCTGAATGACCTTTCTGCAATATAAAGCTAATCATGCTGCTACCTACTTAAAACCTGACTACCTCCGGGATAAAGTCACAATCCTTCACTGGGTCTTCAGGGCTCTGTGACCTGGCCCTGTCTACCTCTCCAGTCTTGTCTTGCTGTCCTCACCTCTCCCACCTTGGCCCTGGCCCTCTGTAGCACGGAGAACTACTCTCAGAGTCCCAACCATATTAAAGTTTTCTCTGGCTTCTGGCCCTCACCTGGAAATTCCTCCTTTACCTCCCTCCCGCCTCAACTCTCCTCTTGACTTTCAGGTCTCACTTTAGAGCCTCTTCCTTTAGGAGGCCATGAGTCCCTCGTATGTGATCCCCCCATGCTCTGTACCTGCTTTTGACAACGCACTCGTATGGATGTGAGATCACTCACTGGTGCCCTCTTCTGGACTATGAGTGCCACAAGAAGAGGAACCCCATCGGCCTTGTTTCCACTGTGCTCCAAGCCTCAGAGGGCATGACTCAGGACCAACTGAAAAGCAGAATCTTCTTGGAAGGCTCCTGTACTGGGAACCTTGTGTTCTAATAGATTTTAGTCATTTACAAACTATATGTATGTATATAATTTTTTTCCACAAAATGCACCAGTGTGGAGAAAGGACTGAAACGTCCAACTCAAAACATACTCTCCAGAGCCAATCCCAGTATTCATCTATGCAAATGTCACACCTCTGATTGTCCTTTGGCCTGGGAATTAAGACTGACCAACTATGATGCCTATTGCTAGAATGGGCAACTGCTGAGGAATTCAGAAGGTGATTCAGCAGGAACATCTCCATGCTCTGAAACTTGTGGTCTTTGCTTTAGTTTGTATTACAGAAAACACCAAAGACATCTAAGGCCACCCTGTCCCCTGTCACCAGAACTTACTGCTGGCCATTTCCAATCCATCTCACACCATTTGGAATTGATTGTGCTACTTCTCTATCTTTGTAAAAAGAAGTTTCACTTATTTTGTGTTGAGAATTACAAGTGGGAGAAAGGCATTGTGTCTTCCACCGTACAGCGTCCATCCCAAACTGGTCAGTGCACTGCTCCACAGTGGCCAGGACACTCAGGAGCCACTGGTCCATGGTGTCCAGACGAGGATCAGAGAGCACTGGGGAGAGAGGGTCATGGGCCATGGCAGATTTTAAAGCAGACTTCAGCACACCATTCTTTAGGTAGTTCCTTCTGTTCCAGGTAGAAACCTGAGTGATGCCACACTGAGAGAGAGAGGCAAGAATGCTGCTTTCATTCAGCAAGGGGTTCCCAAAGCTTTTGTTGTTATCAAGAAGGATGAGCATACTAGCACCCTCATTATCTTGAAAGTTCTTACAGTAATGGCAGTCAGCATTGTCAATCAGGTAATCAAAGACAGCTGTGTTAATGGTGCCCAAGAGGCACAGGCCAGAGTCTAAAGGGACGTTTTCTTCACAGCCTCACAGTAGCTCTCATCATACTCCCATCTGGCTTGCCTTTTCGGTAAGTCCTGGCCCACGGATGTCAGTGTTTCTAGAGAGGGCACACATCTGGAAGCCAAAGTGTGACAGATTTTTCCATTGTGCCTCCATCAGCACAAGCTGGTTCTGTTTCTCAGCAGTAATAACACTTCCCATAAAAACAAGTATTGTTTCCTACAGTTCGCAAGGGGATCAACAGCTGCTCCATAGGAACAGGCTTCATCTCTGTCTGAAGATGAACAAATCTGCCCACCATCAACAGGGCTCTGGGACAACCACAATCCTGTCCAAGTGAAAGGCCGCTGCCTTCGCACTGTGTCTATCATAACCGGCATATAGTTCCCTTCCACTACATAGGCTTGGCTATACTACTTAGGTTTGAAAACAACTTTCTGTTCCCTTTCAAGGATCAGTAAGCCTTTCAACTGTGTCCCTTTATACCCACATCAGCTTTCATAATTTGCTTGGTGGCCATGGCATGCATGATTGCCCCCAGCTCTGGTGTCTCTTCACAGTACACTTCCTGGGGATCCACCCACCGGGCTGCAATCTCCCAGGAAGACTGCAAGGTGTGGTCCAACTTGGGTGACAGCTCCATCTGCAAGCCAGCCCTCATTCGGTGAAAAGTCCTCAGGTGATCAAGTGGTGAAACGCCCCTTGGCAGCTGATGTATCTAAGTTGTCAATCAGGAAAACTTTGGTGAAGATAAAGGTGACAAGGAGAATTGCTAACAGTGTGATTCGCTGCTTTAGCTTCATGTTGACCTCTTTTATTCTCCCCGACCCACTCTCTGACTCACTTGTCAAGGAGAGCCGGTGGTAATGGTTAGTAAGGAGATTCCATCATTATACACATTGGTCCATTTGTGGATGCACCTTCCACAGTTCCTGTTGGGCCCTAGGCTCGCTCGTGGCTGTCCATGCAGTGCAAAGCAGCATGGCCCCCAAGGAGGGGCAGCCCCAGGCTGCGCTGATCACCCCAGCCACTGCTGCCATCTCTGCAGGCCCCACCATTCCCTGGCCCCCTCTCTCAGCACTGAACCAGCCATCTCCCACAAACTGCATTAAGTAAGTATTTCTTTTCCTATTTTAATTAAGCAAATTATAGAAAATGGCTAATGTAAATTAAAGAGCCAAGTGCAGTGGCTCACACCTGTAATCTCAGTTACTTGGGAGGCTAAGGCTGGAGGATCACTTGAGCCCAGGAGTTTGAGACAAGCCTGGGCAACATAGTAGACCCCCATCTCTTTAAAAAAACATTAGTTGGGTGTGGTGGTATGCACCTGACAATTTGTGAGCATCCAAAGGAGGAACCACATGGGTAAATTTTCAAGCAGAGGTAGGTTGGCAGCCAGGGACTGAAATATGTGAGGACCTAACCCTCAGCCATGGTGGATGTACTCAGGGCCTGGGGCGAGGACACAGACATGTCCCTGTCACTCAGATGTACCCCTTTCTTTCTCACCAGAGCAGTTTGGGCCATGTGTATGATATAAATGTGCATATATTTTCAGTAATTTCAATTCTTTTTAGAGAGAGGATATTTTATCTGCTGAGTCCTCTGAACTAGACATTTACTTGGAACGAAATATGTTGCAGGGTCTCCTAAATGTTCCTTAACAGCTGAGCCACCAATCCTCTCTCTACACCTATTTAAAAGAGTTCATTTGCACTCAGGGCTTTGGGTTTTAGTTGTTATTTTTTTTTTCTGCTGAATTTCTTTTTCTGCTTACAGGAGGTGAGTGGTGAGAGCTTGCTGAGTAGGCATCTAAGGCAGAGGTGGGGAGTAAGAGGATAGCTGGGGGACAGTGGGTTTAATGCCAGCGAATCCCAGCACCTTGGTCCAACTCATTTAAAGAAAGGGGCTATGGGACTGGGCGTGGTGGTTCATGCCTGTAATCCCAGCACTTTGGGAGGCCGAGGTGGGTGGATCATGAGGTCAGGAGTTTGAGACCAGCCTGGCCAACATGATGAAACCCTGTCTCTACTAAAAATACAAAAAATCAGCCGGGCGTGGTGGTGGTGTGTGTCTGTAGTCCCAGCTACTCGGGAGGCTGAGGCGGGAGAATCGCTTGAACCCAGGAGGCGGAGGTTGCGGTGAGTGGAGATCACACCATTGCACTCCAGTCTGGGCGACAGCAAGACTCCGTCTCAAAAAAAAAAAAGGGGGGGGGCGGGGGGCATGAGTAACACCTGATGGGACATTTTAGGCAAGGGTCCTTGTGAGAGTGGGGTACAAGCAGTGCTGCTTCAGGGCTGTTGCATCCAGAGGGCATCCCCCCATTTCTGCATAAAATAACGTCACAGAGCATAGCCGGTGGGGGGAGGGGGAGGGCAGGCACAGCAGAGCAGTAACGTCTTTCAGTTGATGCCACCTGCTGTCACTTGGAGGGAGTATACTTTAATGGTGAAACTAAAGCAGAACTTGATCCTAAACAAATTTGAGACATATCTAGGGATAATTGGTACCACTTCTTGGGGTGGGGAAGAGGGTGCTGACATCCTGTCAGTGAGAGATAATGAGTCAGCAGCGCGAGTTTGGAGTACTCATGTTTATGTGACTTCCGTGTACCCACAGGGGACATTTGGGATTTTAAACTATGAAAAGCATGTAATATTATTTATTGCAAGAGCTATTATTATAAATTGCACTTTTCTGACTATGGATCACTAAGAATAATCAGCGTTCAAATTCAATGTGCCAGATCTCAGCAATCACATGCTTATTAAATAAGGGGTTGCTCTTCTGGTTGTTATCAGAATTTAACAACTTAACTGAACCTGCGGTTGACATGGCACTTGAAGTGGTATAGATAAATTTTAAAAGTGGCTTACCCATGACTAATGACTAATTAAAAAAAATAAGGTTATAACCACTGAACAGGGGAGAGTAGGCCAAAAACTTTTTATCAGGTTACACAAAAAACAAAAATGGGTGACTTGAAGAAGACAATTTGCCTCATAAGTAACTTGAAGTTTGGCCCTCCCTTCGTGTAATGAAGAAATTCGTGTTTATTGAGTACTTACAAGGTGCCATGCACTCTGATGCTCGCAAAAATCCTCTGAAAATGTATTATTACGATTATCTTCATTTTACAGATAAAACAACTGAGGCACAGAGAAGAGAGGCAACTTGTCCTAGGCCACACAGCCAGAAAACAGAAAAGCCAGGATTTGAATTTATACTTTCTGGCTTCAGAAGCTATACTCTTAGTAACTACTTTATATAGCTTTTCCATAAGTCCCATAAACGGAATTAAAACAATAATAATAGAAAAAGAGTTAACAGCATCTCACTGTAGACAAACATTTCACAAAACAGACCTGGAAAACAATCAGCTCTAGTATGAGTTAATTATGATGTAGTTAAACCTTAACGTCCTTTTCTTGCTTGCTTTTCCTTTAACATGCAAACCAAAGATAATGATACTAGATTTAGTAGGCATTTTATTGCTTCAAATTGTATTATTAAATAACTCAAAGAAGTAAACTATACACATGAAAATGTAGCATTGACATAAACGTCAAAATTTTATCAACCTATGACTTTTGTCATAAATTTTTCAATACTAGTGAGGCTACTTTTTTGTTTCTAACTGCCCTGATACTTCGTTATAGTTTTTTAAAATGGTATTTTACACCAGATTGAATATGTTGTATACATTTTTATTTATTGTCCCAGAATAAATACAGAATTTAAAATAATGAATTTCCTACTTTTCAGATATTGCCTTCTTGTTCTTTTTAGAATGAAGTATATATTCCTGTTACTTACAGTGAGTAACCTAAACTTCTCACCCAAAAGTCTGTGCTCAAAAAATGTTTGCTGTATAGATAAGTGGGAAATGCAGTCGTTATTTCCCCTTCTTTTTGGATGTTCAGCTTCTGAACCTTCTTCTAATTTTGGGACAATTCCTACTTCTTAGGAGTCTTGATAGGAAAGAAGCTAAAGACAGACGATGGCTTTCCCAGCCTCCCCTGATGCTGGGGTGTGGGTGTATGACCCAAGTTCCACCAATCTGAGACCTGTCCCAGGGTAGACAACTGGCACACAAAAGAGAGATTAGCAGGAATCCTTTCTGGAGGCACAGTGCAAGTTTGACCTAATTCATTATGCAGGAAAGATATTTTCAAACTGCTTTGCTTGTATGGAAATACTTAAACATTAAGTCACCTGAGCGTAGTCTGAACAACCTGGAAGGCTGCTAATGAAGCTGTGCACATCATCCACGGTCCACTTCTGAATATCTTCATCCAAAGAAAGATTTCCCCCAATTGTAACCAGTGCATGTGTTCCTTTAAAATGGAAAGAAATTGTGGCATAAAATACATACAGGTTTATGTATAGTTACATTAATTTCCTTGTATTCTATCACCCCAGAGTGGTCTCAATTTGCAAACTCCTTACAAGATATTAAGAGTTACTAGGAGATGTTTTCTAAAAGTTTCAGCTGCCTCCTTTCTTTTCTTTCTCTGAAAAGATCTTTACTGATAGCATTTATTGTAAGTAATACTTCAAATAGTTCCGGGTTTGTACCAGCTTCTCTCAGATTCCAACAGAAATGCCCCATGGATTCTATTCTCCAGATTAATGTTACTATGTTTTTGTGATAGGTGATTATCATGGTCTCAAGATGAGACGAGAATTTAGCTACATTTTCATCAAAATGGAAAATTAACACTTTGTAGGGAAGCAGTTGGTATGGTGGCTGTATTACATACCCTTCACAATCCCTGTGTCTTCAAATATTTTTTATCTAAAAGAGTTCTAGAAAACTATTCAGTGCGTGTTTCTGGCATGAAGTGCATTAGTATTTTTAAATTTGAAAGTATCAACAGTATTGGACACTGAAATGTAATATTTCTGCCTAATTGCCTGTTTTTTTCCTATACTTAAATACCGGGGAGGTAGAATTCACATTTCGAAGCAAGAAGCCTCTCTGCTTTGTGTTGAAGAAATGAACACTAAATTACATTGAAATCTTAAATTAAAATTCTATTATGTTTCCCAAGATATTTACCTTCCCAGCCTTTGTTGAAAATTCTCTATATAGCGAAATATAAACAGAGGCTAGTTTCATTGATATGGCTTATTAGCACTGATGGAATAAAATGATGCTAAGAAAAGGTAATTCCAAGCAGGATTAAGAAAAAGAAAGATAAAAAGAGGCAGGATGGTTACAGTTTATTATGTAGTAACCTACAGACTTGGCAACCTGTAGTTAATGAGGATCTGCCATTGGCCCCTGGACACCCACCTGGCAGAGACGGTCGAGGAACTGGAGGGCAAACCCCATTCTTTTCATCACAGGTTGCAAAAATCTGCTCTGAAGCCTCCTCTTTCCCATCGTCCCAGGTCTTTGCTTTCAGGGTAATGGTGTGAGACCCCCAGGGTTTCCTATGGGTGGGCTCGGGCTCTCCACAGGCGTTGTCAAGAGCTGTCGGTGTTTCATTCGCTTCACTTGACTTCTGGTTGCTGGATGCCTCCATTTCTGGGTCTTTTGCATAATGATCCTCTTCATAGGGAACTGCATGAGTCTGACCTAGGATTTTTTCCTCTGTTTGACTTTTGGAACTCTCAGCATCACTGTCTGGAGCTTTTTGATTCCCTGTACTTTTCCTGAGTCGACGACATCTCTGCCCCCAGCTCTCCTCAAAGTGTGGTGCAGTTGCCACTAGCATGGGGTTTCCCTGAAGGTTCCTGAGGGTGCTTCTGTGAAAATGCAGGTCACCGGCAGGGAGCATGCTCCTGCCATGGTAGGGAGTTGGGGCAGCTGGGACACCGGAGCCATACAGGAAGGGTATCCCTAGGCCTGCTAGTCCCTTGGGATTAATTTTTTCCATTCTCCTTTGCTGGTAAATAGCATACATTTCCATTTCTGTCCTAAAAACAAAACAATATATTTATACAGCCCAAGAACACCATTATAAATGTAATTTTAATGACCTCTTGCCTTCCCTAAAACAGTCCTCACACTGTTCATCTGAAGTTTGTTTGGTGGAAATATGAATCCCCCACAAGACCACTGGGAAGGAGAGTTTTGGGTAAGATCGGAAGCTTTGTCTGAGTCTCACAATGGAAGTCCAAAGGCCAGTCTTTAGAGTGTTACCTCTAATCAGATAAGGCAAATTTAGCAGGGATGGAGCTTACGCAGCACAGCTAGTTCCTTGGCAGAGATTAATCCTCAAAAAACCTAATGTACCGGGAAGAGGTTTTCAACCCCTGCAAAATAATCTTAGTGAGACTCAAGAAAGACAATTAGGCAATGCAAGTCTCAATATTAATAAATAAATGCAAGTGGCTGGGGAAGAGGGGAGGGAAAGGCTCGGTGGTTTTGCTTACTTCACTTTGCTTTTTGGTCCTCAACTGGACCCCTTTGGGTTCAGCGATGAGAAAGTTGACTCTCTGCTTTCTCTTACCCTGGGGCCATACCCTATTCATTGTTATACTTTTCTTTCTCCTGGGCACTACAGCTGAAGGCCACTGTTGGACTGACTTGGGGTTGTCTGAGCTCTGATGGCATAATCTGAAGTCAGGTTGGCAAACTTGGCTCCTATTTTTGTGCAAGATTGAAGTCATTTAAGACAGTAATGCCAATATGAATTTCAGAGGAGTTGTAGGCATTTTAATTATGGGACACTGAGAGTCTATTGCAATCTGTGTACTAATACTACTGTTAGCTTCACTATGCGACTTCTTTTTTTTCTTTTTTTGAGACGGAGTCTTGCTCTGTTGCTCAGGCTGGAGCGCAGTGGCGCAATCTCGGCCTACTGCTACCTCCGCCTCCCAGGTTCAAGGAATTCTCTGCCTCAGCCTCCTGAGTAGCTGGGATTACAGGCACCTGCTACCATGCCCGGCTAATTTTTTTGTATTTTTAGTAGAGATGGTGTTTCACCGTCTTGGCCAGGCTGGTCTTGAACTCCTGACCTCATGATCCACCCACCTTGGCCTCCCAAAGTTCTGGGATTACAGACCTGAGTTACTGTGCCCGGCCGTGATTTCTAATCTTGCTTTTATCCTTAACCAACCTGCATGCATGTTTGTATTCGTTTCTTTCTCTTTTTTTTTTTTTTTTTTTTTAAGTGAAAGCAAGTTTATTAAGAAGGTAAAGGAATAGATAATGGCTACTCCTTAGGCAGAGCAGACTATGTTTCTTTTTGTAATCTGCCTGAAATACTTCATGTAATTTGTGTATGTGTATTTATTTGTTATATATATCATCTATTCATTTGTTATATGACTATAACAAGTGAATAAATGAGCAAATGAATGAATAGAGAATAAATAAAACAACATTGCCAAATTACCTGGCAGTATGATGCCTCTGAATCATTTCATTCCTTCTGGCCACTGCTTTTATGGATTCAGGTGGTAATATGCCCCAACCTTAAAAAAGAAAACCACCATCCCACCCCACAAATAAATTAAAAACATGCATTTGAAAATAATAAAATAAAATATAACAATGTAAAACAGTATCTGAAACAAACAAACAAACCCGCAATTGCACAGAGTTTTGGAAATGGTATCAGATCATTGCTGTTCGGTATCTTAGTGTCATGTCGGTGATAGCACGATAAATACCAGATAATTTTTTGTTCTTTAATTGTTGGTCTCATGACTAGTGGTATTTTCCTGCCATACTTTAATAGGAAAAAGATGAAGTGATTTGTGAATCTCGTGATCTGTGCCTCTTTTGGTCTTTTAAAAGTATGTGTATTTTTTGGGTACAACGTGATGTTTTGATGTATGTATACATTGTGGAATGATTAAATAAAGCTAATTACCATATGCCTCACCTCAAATATTTATCACCTTTTGTGGTCAGAAGATTTACAATCTTTTTTTTTCTTTTTTTTTTTAAGACAGAGTCTTGCTCTGTTATCCAGGCTGAAGTGCAGTAGTGCAATCTCAGCTCACTAAAACCTCCACCTCCTAGGTTCAAGTGATTCTCCTGCCTCAGCCTCCCGAGTAGCTGGGATTACAGGCATGTGCCACCACACCCAGCTAATTTTTGTATTTTTAGTAGAAACGGAGTTTCACCATGTTGGCCAGGCTGGTCTTGATCTCCTGACCTCATGATCCGCCCACCTCGGCCTCCCAAAGTGCTGGGATTACAGGTGTGAGCCATCGCACCCAGCCAGAAACAAGTTTTTATACTCACTTTCCACCAAGCCAGTAGAGCTCATTAAATTTCTACTAATAATCTATCTTGAAAGAAATCATACTAGATCTTTTTTAAAAATGAGGTTCTTTGTTATCTGTAAAATCTAGGAGTTAGATGAAGTGATCACCAGGAATCCTTCGAACCATAAAGCTCTAGTTTTTTTTGCAGTTCAATGGCTTCGAGATACTGTCTTTTAGACAGCTGGCATGCATGAAGCTAACAATTCGTGGCATACTGCCCATGGACACAGAGAAAGTCTGTGCAAGAAGTCCAGTCTAGACAGCACAATACTAACTGCCTGGATTTTAGAACCCTCTGAGATCTGGTCTCAAGAAACCTTCTCTCTTTCCCAAATAGGCAACATCAAACTTAATGTTAGTTCAGTTGCATAATTACTGCTACCTAACATCCCTGTTTTGTAAACAGATCCCTGTCTTAGTTTCTATTTTGCTAACTCACTTAGTAGCTCAGTTTTTGTAGGACTGAGGCCTTATCTTGCCCTTGCTCTCTCTTACACTTCAGCCTTGAGGTGGGAGACCTGACCTAAGTCCAGGCTAGAGTGCAATGGCATGGCCTTGGCTCACTGCAACCTCCCCCTCGCGGGTTCAAGTGATTCTCCTGCCTCAGTCTCCCAAGTAGCTGGGATTACAGGCATGTGACACCTCACCTGGCTCATTTTCGTATTTTTAGTGCAGACGGGGTTTCACCATGTTGACCAGGCTGGTCTCAAACTTCTGACCTCGTGATCTGCCCGCCTTGGCCTCCCAAAGTGCTAGGATTATAGGCATGAGCCACCACGCCTGGCCTGCAGTGCAGCTGTTTTACTAGCCTATTGGCCTGCTGTCTGTAATCATGGGCCACAGATTACTGGGTGATTGCTGCCAGGTGGCTTCCATCCAGGATCTGCTGTTGGACTATCTCCTTTGGTCCTTGAACCAATTCACTGGGTGGGCCCAGTTCCAGATCTGGCCCTTGCTTCCATGCTTGCTCTCATTGCAGTTAAATGGATTTGTGACCTGTGGTAGAAACAAGCTCAAATCCAGGCAGGCCAGTCTCTTCACTGACCCAGGCATGAATCCTATTTCTTTTTGTGTCAGGCTTTCCCTTCACATTGCTCCCATCTGTTAAGAGGTGTTGGAATTGTGGAGCAGGGATAAGCATAAGCTTATGAATATAGTTTTGCAGGGAGAGAAGATACACCAGTTTGAGCTTCAACATTGTGAGGAAATTCTCACCTCCTAGTCTCTCCTGAGCCCTCACAAGTCATGTTTTCACCAACACGACTCTACTGAAATTGCTCATATCAAAATCTCTGATGACCTCCACATAGCACTAAATCTAATGATATATTCTCAGTTTTCATCTTACTTGCTCTGCAAATGGCACACTTGACACAGTTGCTCACTCTCTCCTTAAAATAGTCCAATGTAAAATGATTGTAAATCTTCTGACCACAAAAAGTGTTAAATATGGCCGGGCTTCGTGGCTCACACCTGTAACCCCAGCGCTTTGGGAGGTCAAGGCAGGTGGCTCACTTGAGGTCAGGAGTTCCAGACCAGCATGGCCAACAGGGTGAAACCCTGTCTCTACTAATAATACAAAAATTAGCTGGGCGTGGTGGCACACGCCCGTAATCCCAGCTACTTGGGAGGCTGAGGCAGGAGAATCGCTTGAACCGGGGAGGCGGAGGTTGCAGTGAGCCAAGATTGTGCCATTGCACTCCAGCCTAGGCAACAAGAGCAAAACTCCATCTCAAACAAACAATAACAACAAAAAAGGTGATAAATATGTGAGATAAGGCATATAGTAATTAGCTTGATGTAATCATTCCACACTTCCTTCCCGTGGCCTCCAGGCCACCATGCTCTCCTGGGTTTCTTGCTATCTCACTGGTTCCCCTCGCTTGTTTTACTTCTCCCATGCTTGCTCTTCGTCATCTCTGGACTCTGTTAGTGGGTCCAGAGATGCTCCTTTTGACTCTTCTATCTACACTCTCTCTGTAGGTGATCTTATCTAGCCTCACATATGCTGATTACTTCCAAAATTATATCCCCAAGTTGTCCTCAGAAGTTCTCCCTGCACTTCAGCTGCCTTCCTGACCTCTCCGCTTGAGTGTCTATTAGGCATCTCAGATGTAATATGAGCAGGCTGAGCCTCTGATATCTCTCTCTCCGCAACAACTCTGTTCTTTCCACAATCTTCCTCAACTCAATGAGTAGCAACTCCATCTTTCCAACTACTCACACCAAAATTTTTGATGTCATTCTTAGTATCTCTTTCTTCCACCTTCCACATACACACTGTGAGAAAATCCTGTTGTTTCTACAATCAAAATAATTACAGAATTTAACCACTTCTTCTTATTCCTACTGCCACCATCCATGACCAAGCCGTCATAATCTTTTAGCTATTCTAATAGCCTGCTAATTCCCATCAGTTTATTCCCAGAACTCTGATCCCATCAGGTTTGTCCCCATCTCAGAAGCCAGAATTATTCTGGTAACATTTCAGACAGACCGTGTTGCTCTTTTGCTCAAACCCCTTGACGGCTTCCGTTTTCACTCAGAATAAAAGCCAAATTCTCACTATTACAGTCAGGCCCATGTAAACTGCCTTAAGCCCCATTAATTCTCAGATCTAATCTCCTCATAACTTTATCAGTTCCTCAAGTGTAAGATAAGACAAATAGTAATACTGCAGTTCTTCATGTTATTCATGAATAAATTGACACTTAGAGGAGTTAAGCAGCTTACACTTGGTCACACAGTGGTAGCACCATGATCTGAACCTAGGTGGTGACTACAGAGACTACAGACACAACCACCACACAGTCCTGCCTCCAAAATTTAGCAGTAAAATGATGGCAAACTTAATGCATCCATCCAGTTCAAAATGACTCCACAGATGAGAGCCAAACTTCTGTTGCTCATACCTGGGTAGATCCGACTGGACAACACATTTGGCATATTTGTGTTTGGTAGAACAGAGGATCCAAATTGGGAAGGAATGCAAAACTGTCTTGGGTCAGTTGGAGCTACAGTGGAAGGCAGTACATCTCTGAGAACAAAAAGATATAAAATAAAATAGGTAAAATGAGGTCGGAGTACACAATTTCCATGGCTGAGACAATGAGATTTTGCTATTGCCGTATGGGATTCTATCATCTCATCCCAAAATGAAACACAAAAGTCCTGGAGTCTTTATGAGTTTATGGAGAAATATGGTGGAAAGATCGGGAAGTACTCTACTAACGCAAGATTGACCCAGCTGACAACAAAACGAGAAAGCAGGAAAGGAAAGTTTTAGGGATGTCTGGAAAAAAAGATTTAAGTAAGTCAACACTGCTCTCTGATTTTTCATGACCAACGATCTACTCTGACCCCAAATTCTTTTCTCATTTAATGGACATACTTTTGGTTGGGTTTACCATCTGGGATCAATGTTTGAGTACCTGGGTGGACAATTTATTTTTCTAAACTTCAGTGGTCTCTAGAAGTTCCACTTTATTGTTCACACTCCATAAACAAGAATAAATAATGAGTTCTGCTTTCTCTCCTGAATGTCAAAATATTCTTAAAAAAAAAAGGTGGGGGGAAGTTAGGTTATTTCTAGAATGTACAACCCAAATACTTATAATTTACTTTTTATTGAAAAGAAAGAATTGTTTCTTCACAGGAAATCCAGGGTACCCAGTTGTTATGGACTTGTTTCCCCTCCCCTCCAAAAAATTAGCATGTTGAAGCCTTAACCACTAATGTGACCGTACTTGGAATAGGGCCTTCAAGGAGGTCATTTTGATTAAAGGATACTATAAAGGTGGGGCCCTAATCCAACAGTACTAGTGTCCTTTTAAGAACAAGAGATACCAGGGATCCCTTTCTGCAAATGCACACTAGGAAGGGCTATGTGAGGATACAGTGAGCAGGTGTCTGCCTGTAAGCCAGAAAGAGAGACCTCAACAGACACCAACCCTGCAGCACCTTGATCTTGGACTCCCAGTTCCAGAACCAAGAAATAAAGTTCGGTTGTTTAGACCATCCAGTCTGTAGTATTTTATTATTTTTATTTATGTATGTATTTATTTATTTATTTTGAGAAGGAGTTTTGCTTTTGTTGCCCAGGCTGGAGTGCAATGGCATGATATCAGCTCACCACAACCTCCACCTCTTGGGTTCAAGTGATTCTCCTGCCTCAGCCTCCCAAGTAGCTGGAATTACAGGCCTGCGTCACCATGTCCGGCTAATTTTTTGTATTTTTAGTAGAGATGGGGTTTCTCCATGTTGGTCAGGCTGGTCTCGAACTCCTGATACCTAATCTGCCCACCTCGACCTCCCAAAGTGCTGTGATTACAGGCGTGAGCCACTGTGCCCGGCCGTCTGCAGTATTTTATTATGGCAGCCCTAGAAGACTAATACTCCAGGGTTTGCACAATGCCTGTCACATAGTGAGTGCTCATTAGTTATTTGCTGAGTGAGTAGGTCAAGCGGGCCTCAGAGGAGAAATGACAGCAGATGTCCTGAAGGTGAGGCCAGCAGGGTGTCTTGACTTGAATTACTGCACCACAGTTCACTCAAATAACATCAGGCAATAAAACAACACCGGACTTAACATCATTCCAAAACTTAATGATTGTCCAGGTTGTTCTTTGATCAAACTATGACATTGAAGAGAAATACCTGTCCACAGTTGGAGGCCCAAATGGTGAGGGAATCAGTGGGATCGTCTGCTGCCCTGTTGGTGTCAATAAAGGGTTCACAGCCATCACTGAGTTTGTCATCAATATCGCTCGCCACTGGTGGAGTTCTAAAAAGAACCAGATAGACACTTCAACAAATAACTCTACTTTTTGTGAACTATTTGAATTCTTCTTGAACACAACAAAAGCCTTTTGTATTTTCACAACACTTGGGAAGACTAGCTACACCAAGCTTTTAGTTACACAAAAACCCCACATATACTTGTAAAACTCAGTGTTTTATCAGTATGCCCTTGGAATTTGTTGCAGGGTTCACAGGTAATACCATACCAAACTGCAAGCAATAATAAAATTAAACCAGCCTTGCAAGATTCCAGAAATACCAATGTCCTTTCTTTTTTTTTTTTTGAGATAGAGTTTCAATTTTTGCCCAGGCTGGAGTGCAATGGTGCAATCTTGTCTCACTGCAACCTCCGCCTCTGGGGTTCAAGCGATTCTTCTTCCTCGGCCTCTGGAGTAGCTGGGATTACAGGCGTGTGCCACCATGTCCAGATAATTTTGTATTTTTAGTAGAGATGGGGTTTCACTATGTTGGCCAGGCTGGTCTTGAACTCCTGACTGCAGGTGATCCACCCGCCTCAGCCTCCCAAAGTGCTGGGATTATAGGTGTGAGCCACCGTGACTGGCCCCAACTTCCTTTCTTACTTTGATTCTTACTTTTCCAGAGATACAAATTGACTTTGATTCTTACATTTCCAGAGGTACAAATGCATAAATTCTCCCAATGTTCAATCTTTGGAAAAATATTCCTATTTAGTTGATAAGATTTAACACTAGAAAAGGAGGGAGGAGAATATTTTTAATGTCTAAAAATATATCTAATTAGAATGGATACAGAGTGCATGGTACTGTATTTAATTAGAACGAGTGACCAAATTATAGCCAAATCTACATAAATACAAATATTCATATGCTTTACCTTCAGAAACTAGTGATCAGAAAAAAGGACTACTTTTAAAGGGATAACATTTTTCCTGACATTTCTTGTTCTTTATATCTTTGAATGATTTTAAATATAAAAACAAGTACTAGTTAAACAGATCATTTAAGCTTCTCCTTCATTCTCAACTCCCACTTTTTAAAAAATCTGAGAGCTCTGAGACAGACAGTAGAACAATGATTACCTGGGAAAGGTAGTGGGGTGGGAGGAGGAAGGGAGGATGGTTAATGGGTACAAAAATATAGTTAGATAGAATGAATAAGATCTAACATTTGATAGCACAACAGGATGATTACAGTAAACAATAATGTATTGTACATTCAAAAATATTATAGGGCTGGGTGCGGTGGCTCAAGCCTGTAATCCCGGCATTTTGGGAGGCTGAGGTGGGTGGATCATTTGAGGTCAGGAGTTCAAGACCAGCCTGGCCAACATGGTGAGACCCTGTCTCTACTAAAAATACAAAAATTAGCCGGGCATGGTGGCAGGCACCTGTAATCCCAGCTACTTGGGAGGCGGAGGCAGGAGAATTGCTTGAATCTGGGAAATGGAGGTTGCAGTGAGCTGAGATCACACCACTGCACTCCAGCCTGAGTGACAGAGCAAGACTCCATTTCAAAAATAAACAAAGAAAAAATAAAAATAACTAAGTATAATTGGACTGTTTGTAACACAAAGAAATGATAAATACTTGAGGTGATGGATACACCATTTACCTTGATGTGGTTATTATGTACTGTATTCCCATATTAAAATATCTCATGTGTCCCCATAAATATATACACCTATGTACCTACGAAAATGAAAAATGAAAAATAAATAAATGTTTGTTGTTGTTGTTTTTTGAGACGGAGTCTCGCTCTGTCGCCCAGGCTGGAGTGCAGTGGCGAGATCTCCGCTCACTGCAAGCTCCATCTCCCAGGTTCAGGCCATTCTCCTGCCTCAGTCTCCTGAGTAGCTGGGACTACAGGCGCCCACCACCATGCCCGGCTCATTTTTTTGTATTTTTAGTAGAGATGGGGTTTCACCGTGTTAGCCAGGATGGTCCATCTCCTGACCTCGTGATCTGTCTGCCTCGGCCTCCCAAAGTGCTGTGATTACAGGAGTGAGCCACTGCGCCCGGCCAATAATTGGGTTTTCTTATTGTTTTTTTAAAATCTGAGATACCTGCAACTATGTTTGAAGAAAAAGATATTAGGAAGAAAATGTTCTGCTTTTCAAAGTAGTGACCTTTCTTTCCTTGTGTGTATTTGATTTAATTGTGTGTTTGATTTAATTTTTAAAATAGAGGTTAATTCATTCACATGGTTCAAATACTAAAAATATAATGGTATTTAAATATACAATCACTTTATTAGCTTCTTATTCAGACCTAACCCCACTGATCAAATTGGAAATCCAAGTCCAGGGACCACCTAACATCGGCTTTTGCCATTCATATATACATATTAAAGTTCTTTATCTCCATTTATTTTCACTGTATTTCTATGAGGTCAGTATACTTTCCTCTCTGATAGTGGTCTCAGAGAGTTTAGTTACCATGGCACAATCAGGATTAAAATAAAAATCTCTGCTAGGTGCCTGTAAGCCATGGAGGATGTCCGCAGAGAACACAGGCTGGGTCAGAGGTGGGCCGGGCTCACAACTCTGGCAAGGACCCTGGCCCGCAACTTGAAATCTCAGGTACTCCCCATGGGATTCGGTGCACAGCCACCTTCTTCCCTCTAGACCATTTACAACAGAACAACGGGGGACATCTCTTGGTGTTGCATTTTGAAAAATTATTGAACTTTGATTTGTGTCATGAATTGATGGTCTCTAGCAGAAGTTTGAGATAGAATTTTTGATGTTACAGGCTGTATTTTGTGTTTTGTGTTGTTTTTTGAGACGAAGTCGCGCTCTTTCGCCCAGACTGGAGTGCAATCACATGATCCTGTCTCACTGCAACCTCTGCCTCCCGGGTTCAAGCAATTCTCCTGACTTAGCCTCCCCAGTAGCTGAGATTACAGGCACGTACCACCACACTCGGCTAAATTTTTGTATTTTTAGTAGAAACGGGGTTTCGCCATGTTGGCCAGGCTGGTCTCAAACTCCTGACCTCAAGTGATCCACCCACCTCAGCCTCCCATAGCACTGGGATTAGAGGTGTGAGCCACCACGCCTGGCCTATAGGCTCTATTTTGTACAGCAGTTATCTAGAACTTACTTGTCTAGCATAAAAGAAACTTTACCCATTGGACAACAATTCTTCATTTCCATCACCCCCTAGCCTCTGGCAACCACTATAATATTTTCTGCTTCTATGAGTTGTACTATTTTAGACACCTCAGAGAAGAAGAATCATGCAGTATTGTCCTGCTGTGACTGGCTTTTTCACTTAGCATAATGTCCTTCAGGTTCATCCATTGTGCATGTCAAAATTTGTTAAGAGGGTAAATTTCATGTTGAGTGTTCTTACCACAAAATCAAACAAACAAAAACAAAGAGACACAAGAAAACTTTAGGAAGTGTTGGCTATGTCTGTTACGCTGATTAAGTGATGGCTTCATGGATTATGCATATGACAAAACTCATCAAATTGTACACATTAAATATGTGCAGTTCTTTTATACCAAATTTTCCTCAATAAGGCTATTTAAAAAAATATAGGCTCAGGCTGGGCGCAGTGGCTCACGCCTGTAATCCTAGCACTTTGGGAGGCCGAGGTGGGTGGATCATCTGAGATCAGGAGTTCGAGACCAGCCTGGCCAACATGGTAAAACCCTATCTCTACTAAAAATACAAAAATTAGCCAGGGGTGGGCGCCTGCAGTCCCAGCTACTCGGGAGGGTGAGGCAGGGGAATTACTTGAACTCAGGAGGCAGAGGTTGCGGTGAGCCAAGATCGCATCACTGCACCCTAGCCTAGGCGAGAGAGGGAGACTCTGTCTCAAAAAAAAAAAAAAATTACATATATGTATGGCTCAGCTTGTATCCTATGTGATGTCTGAGACAAGTCAGGAAGAAGGAGAAGGAAAAAGGAAGAAAGAGAGGAGCAAGAATTGCTTAGAGGTTCACCACCTCTCTTCCTCATACATGTTACCTTTGGGGAAAGCCGTGGAGATGAATCACCAAAAGGAGATGAGATTGTCTTACTTTGGAATCCCCAAAGGAGGTCCTAAGACATAACTTAAGTACAGTAGTTCATTTGGGAGGTAATCCCAGGAAGCCCGTGTGAGGGAGTAGAAAAGCAAGACCAGGAAGGGAAAAGTCAATAAAGGGTGAGTGAATTAATGTGTGGGTTTTCACTGTGGGCAACTGGTGCTCATCCTTGCTGGGAGCCCTCTAAGAAACCTATGGTACACATCTCAGAATTGTCCCCATGAAGGACAAAGAGTTGGCCCATCAACTTCTGCTGGCCACTGGTTGAAGGCACAGTTCTCCTTTGCATATGGGTTATGCTTGAGCTAGACACAACAAGCTCCTGTGGTGCAGGACAAAACCTTCAGACTGAGAAACAGGGAGATGCAGGTGCTTCAGATGGGAAATGACTTCCATGGTTGCAGGTGAACTCAGAAGGAGGCCAAGAAGATGTAAGGTAGGGCAGCAACAGTGACTAGTGCTATTGAGGCAATGTGGCAGCCTTCTAATGTCATTCCACTAGTTAATTGGCACAAATGCCTTTCTTCTGAAATACCAGGTTTGCCAGGCTTAGACATATCTATATGAGGCTCTGTAGGGTCCATTGTCTGCAACAAAACAGCAGGATTTTTTTTTTACCATTAGTCACAAATTATGTGAAATAAGTGGGAGAACTCACTGTTATTTGGCCAATGGGAAAGGACAAGTGTTATCTAATGTACCATCAAAGCTATCCTTGGTACCACATCTGTTCTTGATTCTATGGTTCTTGGGTCTGGCTTGCTTTCTTTTTACAATGCCATGGGGGTGGTTCATTGTTTTCTAATCAATCCACCAAATTTTAATCTAAAACATAAGCTATTCCGAGTGCCTGCAGAAATGTCCACATGTCATGGAAGTCCCTGGGCAGGACGATGAGTCATTGGCATCAGCAGCTCCTGTGTGTTACAGTTTTGGCCTCCGCTTGGCTTCCCTACTTTCTTTTAATCCTTGTACTTACGAACTAGTACTTATTTACTTATCACTATCATATAGATTGATGCCCGAATTTTCCTGAAAGAAAAGGATGGCCTAGTTTCTTTTGTGTCTGTTATCATGCACATACCTCAAATTACATAGTTTTAACTTTCATTTTTCAGAGAAGTTTTAGGTTCACAGCAAAATAGAGTGGACAGTACAGAGAGTTTTCATATCCTCCTCCAACATACACATGCACAGCTTCCCCACTATCAACATCCTGCATCAGAGTGTGCATTTGTTACAATCAGTTAAGCTACACTGACGCATCATTGCCACCCAAAATTCATAGTTTACGTGTGGATTCACTCTTGGTGTTGGACATTCTATGGTTCTGACAAACGTAGAATGGCATTTATCCATCATTATAGTATCATACAGAATAGTTGCACTGCCCAAAATATAATTTTGTAGCAAATAAAATCAGAATACTTTTAAGGCAACGTTCTAAGGTTGATCTGATCTTTCACTTCATCAGTCAGGTAGATACTTGAAACTCCAAACTTGTGTTGCCTTAAAACCATTGTTTTGAGGGTGCTGAGTCATATGATCAAGCATGAGTCTTTAAATGTGAACTTTCATATTTTCAGGGCACCCCTTTCTATTTTAAACACACATGGAAAAATTGTAAACTAAGGTCACTTTGCAGTAGCAGATGAAAGGCTCCAGTAAAAGTGCAGACTGGAATATAAATTTTCAGTGCAGAGCGTGTCTGGTAATCCCAAAGTGAGGGAGTGCAGTGGTGCTTAGGTCTGCACTCAGGCTGGATTTCTCTGACCCAGAGCTCTAATCCTGGATGCCCAGCACATTAGGAGGATGAGGACTCCTTAATCTCTGTCTTCAGACTCTTACCCTCAACAAACCCCTCCAGGCAGCACATAGGCGATTTACCTAGTGCTAATTCTGTCTCAACTGATTAGGGCAGTAGTAGTAAGACATGAACTTCATGAACTAAAGCCCTTGCCAAATCAGCAGATATTCACAGAATGATTTCCCAGTGCCCAGGAGCCAGGTGCCAATTTTATTATATTTGTCTGTTATTGGCTATACTGTGATCACTCATTAAAATCAGTGCAATGTGAGTTTAGAAAATCCTGGATTTGAGCAATTGTATGTAGAATATTTATGGTATATATGATGCATGCTTTCTGATTACATACACTAAAATGAAATAATTTTTCAGTAACTGCTACATCTGGTAAGTTTTTATGTGCGAAATATAGATCAGTAGAATTAAATGTTTCCACAGTTCTGGGATAAATAAATGTAAGACAAACACATGCAAATTCTCAAATTAAAATGAGAGCAATTTTTACAATTCAGGCGTGGCTTCTTCTGAGTTTTCTTGGCCTTCTCTTAGGCAGTACCCCAACAACTCCAAAGTAATTCCTCCTACTTATGTTTTGCAGAGGTCTTTGTAGCCCATCTCCTCCAACTCTGCTCTGAGCACAACCCAAATAGGCCTTCTCCTGGGTCTCTCCATATCTTGCTCCCCTACCCATTTCTGCCAAGGACAGAGGAGAACTTTAGAAAGACAGTTCATACTGAAGCATTGGGCAGTGCCACTAAAATGTATTTCACTTTTCCTAAAGGCATAAGCTTTAGTACTTTTCTAACTGCATTTCACCACAGCACATACCCTGGAAAGCACTGAAGACAGTGGGTTATGTGCTGGCTGCTCTCACTTCTTATTTCTTTTTACTCTGGAAGCTCATTTTCATTAGATCCATCCACGCCTTCTTGAAATGTCAGCTTCTAGGCACAATTACAAATATCGTAACGAAAAAGGTAAACCTTTGTCATCATTAAATAAGTCGAAATTATGTAATTTCTACTGGACTCAACATAATTTATGTGCAACTACAGTTTGTATAAATTATGTTCTCTTTCTTCAAAAGATTGTGAAGCAAAGTCCATTATATAAAAATCTGTAGAGACTAAAGTGAAATTCTAGCCGTACTCATATAACAGAACTGAATAGTAGGTATTTTAGGTAGTCTTAAAGAATGAATTAAGGAATATCAATACAGATTTTATTTCATGATTATCATTGATTGTTCCTCAATGTTTTTCTGAAATTTTCTACTCTGATATTTCATGGTTCATACATCATGACAATTTTTGGAATATAGATATTTGCAGCAATAGGGGGCCATTGAAATAATAATGTGTAGTAAATATACAGCAGTAACACATAGAAGTAGGTACTTAATCTATTTGAAGATAATAAAACAACAGTAAATTTACATACAACTTTGAACTGACTTTATCTTAAATACGCTTCATTTTACTTTCACTTAGAAAACTCCAAAAACTAAGACCAGGCAGTGTTTATTTGGCAGGAGTGGTATATCATCTGTACTCGTTAGGAACTTCAGTTAAGTAGGAATTTATTAGCTCACATATTGTTAGTAATAGAGCTAATAAAGTGTACACATAAACCTAAGCATTTCCTTTAAGATAAAGATGTCCTTTTATTTTGTATGTGTACATTTTACTCAGAGTAACTAGCCTCAATTGGACTAATCAATGCGTGGAGTTATATACTTACATCCTCTACGAAGACTTCTTGTCTTTGATATTACAGATGGAAGAACCATACAAAGACCTTCTGGCCTCCAACTTCAGAAGCTTCTCTGGCTGCAGGTTGAAAAATACATCTGACAACTCTTTCAAAAACGGTCTTAATGCAGTTTAACCTTGCTTTAAATACAAATTCAACTAAGTTGATTAGTCCTATTTCATGACAGAAACTTTGCCCTCTGATATCCTCTACAGATAGGCTAAAAGATGTTAAGCCTAAGGAAAGTGCCCTGCAAGGTACATAAACCTGTCTCAGGGCTTAGCCTTTAGTGTAATCCTTCCTTAGCCTTTAAGATGCTTTGTGGGCATTCACTTAATACCACCGTTCAACTTGACACAAAAGAAAAATACTATGCCAAGAAGTAATAAGCTTTTCTTTGATGGAGCAATATAGCCTATTCCTTATTTCCAACAGGTTTCAAGAGGAAACATTTCTTTTGCAAGTAGGAAAAAACCTAAGTTATTTTCCACAGAGCTGAAATATTTGACGAAAGATTGCAGTCTATTTTAAAAAGAAGCTTCTGTAATGGAAAACTGTACTTTAATTCTCACAGGCAGTGAGAAAACCCTTCATTGTCTGTGTGAGAGCTATGATTTATGAGAGAGGGAAAACACAGAATTTTGAAAATGTGACCTGTTATATTTGCTAGAGAAATATTTATAGCTTGAAAAAGAACAGCCATATTTTTTGATTCCTAGTAATTTACTAGTGGGAAGTACAAAATAAGAATTGAATATAAGAAATTTAAGTTGTGTTACAAGTAATGCTTTAGGCTTCCAGTTTGAAAGTAACCTGCTCCTTTGTTGACACACATTTTTATCATTGGCTGTTGAACTCATTAAAATAGCACATGGAACTGATTGTATTTATTCCAGCGTTATTGTTCATAAAGCAGTGGTCAACAGCAGGGACTTAGATGACCAACAGACTCAATAAGCCTCAGCACCACCCCTCGTTAGCTGTATGGCCTGGCCAAGTTACTGAACTTCTCTGAGCCTTACTTTCCTCATCTCAGAAGAGTCCTTCTTGGGAAAGGGAAGGCAACAAGGTAGACAAAATGTTTGAATAGTTCTTACTAAACCTCATCCATTATGTTAGGTACTGTATTGCACGGAGTCCTCAGTTGAAGATCCATGGGAGAAATTTTTCTCAGCCGGTAGTACCAGGTACAATTGTTTTGTCGTTGTCGTTGTTGTTGTTTTTCTGAAAAATAAGGCCAAAATAAAACCTCAGGAATCATGTAACTAGTGTGTTGCATTCTTTGTGTTGGTTAGTAGGAAGCTCAGGACCTGCCTTTAGGCATGCATTTTATTTTATTTTTATTTATTTACTTATTTTTGAGACAAGTCCTTGCTCTGTCACCCAGGCTAGAGTGTAGTGGCACAATCACGGCCCACTGTAGCCTCTACTACCCCAGACTCAAGCAATCCTCCCACCTCAGCCTCCAAGTAGCTGGGACCACTGGTGCACAACTGCACGCCTGGCTAATTTTTTTTCTGTATTTTTTTGTAGAGACAGGCTTTCGCCATGTTGCCTAGGCTGGTCTTGAACTCCTAATGACTCTAGCAATCCACCCACCTTAGCCTCCCAACGTGCTGGGATTATAGGCATGAGCCACCATGCCCAGCCTAGACATGCATTTTAAAACCATAAATTACCTATGGCTTCATCTTATTTTTCTTAACATTATTTTCCCTTTTCCCTAATTTTTGCTAAACTATTTTTCTTGTGTTGTATAAGCATTTTGAAGTCTCTCATAAATTTCTTAGCATTTATAATATTAATGCGTATAGTTTTTGTTTGTTTGTTTGTTTTCTGAGACAGAGTCTTGCTCTGTCGCCCAGGCTGGAGTGCAGAGGCGCGATCTCAGCTCACTGCAAGCTCCACTTCCCGGGTTCCCGCCATTCTCCTGCCTCAGCCTCCCAAGTGGCTGGGACTACAGGCGCCCGCCACCTCGCCTGGCTAATTTTTTTTTTTTTGGTATTTTTAGTAGAGATGGGGTTTCACCATGTTAGCCAGGATGGTCTCGATTTCCTGACCTCGTGATCCGCCCACCTCAGCCTCCCAAAGTGCTGGGATTACAGGCGTGAGCCACCGCGCCTGGCCCTAATGCATATAGTTTTTAAAAAATCACTCTGGTAGTCTCAAAGTAGAAGGGCTTGTATCTGAAAGACTTGCTTATACATTGTTCTACAGAAACTTGTAAATGTATTGTTTTCATACAAGCAACATCATAAAGAGTAATTAGGTTCGTGCCATAAACATCAATCTAACAGTGTAACAGCAGTACTCATTCCAATATAGAGCCACCATTTATATTCTGTTTCTCTGAAAAATGTGATCAGGGTATCAGTGGGGTTCACTAACAACATTTTCTCCTAACTCAGCCCTGGACAAGTTCCCAAGACCCTCACTTGCGGTTGTTACTCCTCTTACTCCCCACACCAGCTCCTGCTATGTGGGTGGGGCTGAGACTGTGTTAAGGAGGGAACTCTGGCAGGTGGAATGAGGGGAGTAAGAGGCTTCCAGAGTCTGAGGCTCTGACTGGAAGTGGGAGAGAAAAGGTAGGAACTTCCTTGGATTCAGTTAGTGCATACCAGTCTGGCTATGCCGATTGTTAAAATACTGACATTTTCCCACTCTGGTAGGAAAATAGCCACTGCCCTGAGCCCCTAACTGCTCACCCACCCCTGTTGCTACTGGACACTCTCTCCCCTCAGGGCAACATCCAAAGGGGTAGTTCCTAACGCAGTGGGCGCAGGCACCTCCTGCTTGGGCACCTCAGCCAGCCTCCAGTTAAACTGGTCAGTTCTGGAGGTGACTGCCCGCTGAATGAGAGAGATCACAGTGCAGGGGAGTGGGAGGCCCACGGGTCTCTGGCTATTTTGGAAATAGTTGGAAGAAGCTCCACCGGAAGAGAGGAACAGGTGACAATAAGCCACCAGCAATGGCCTTGGGGATTATTTGTTAGTCATTCTGGAGTGTTGGAATTTGCGCCCTACACTCAGGACAAAGAAAAGCCTTTACACTTTCCTGCAACTGATCTAGTATCCCTCCAAAATCCTACTCTCTGGGTAAGGGGTGAAGACTACATTTAGTCAAATCTGGTCAATTCAAACTTATCCAACAATATAAAGAGACAATGTTTCGCAGGTAACGTAGTCTCTTCCAAGATGAAATTGTCTCTTTTGGACTTTTAATTTATCTCCCTTTCTTCCCCAAGATGACACATGAGCTGACACATGTCCTGGTGATGGGAAAGTGGAGGATGGGGTATTGGAGAGTGTTGAGGGCCCACATACCGCCCTTTGAGTCTCCTGATGCTGCCCCAGGCTGGGGGCTCTGGCTTCAGATGTAGACATCATCATGGTCTGCTTGCCAGGAGGTCCTCCTGACTGACTAAGCATCATGTTGTCCCTCGCTGTGACAGGGACACAGTAGAGCTCTGGGGTCTGGTCCTGATGCCTGTTCATCCCCTGACTTGCATGGTCCTTGCTGTAGCCTTGGGGACAGGTTATTTTTGCCCTGACCTTGGTGACCCACCCTAGCAAGCTTCCCAGAAACAGCTTCTCCAGAATGACTAACGAATAATCCCCAAGGGCCTGCAGGCACTTCTACGTCCCTTCCACACCACGCAGAGTCACCCAGGGAAGGTAACTCAGCCTGTCTCTGCCTGGCCTTGGCAACCCTAGGTTGTACCAGGGCACATTGCTGAGAGGTTTTCTTCCAGGAAACCACACAAAACGTGGGGGCCAGAGCCCTTCTGCACTTAGCTTTTCCCTCCACTCATCTAACACAGCTCCCCTCTTCTGGACTCCAGAATGTTCCTGGATTCAAAGAATGGCCCACCTTCCTCCTGACTTGCTGAGATTACTTTATATACAGCTGTGGTCCTGTTTCTAGTCCCGGCTCTCGGTATGTTAACCAGTGGAGATGATCTGAAATTGTTACCCTCTCTCCACAAGGTTTAGTTTTGAAGACAAATGTCTCAACTAAGTAGGGGAAAAAAAGCAATGTGAGACTCAAAGCCAGGCCACCTCAGTCTCTTTGGTGACAGGAATTCTCACCTTCTCCCTCCCTGGGGAATGACCTCATGGTTCCATCTCTGAGTCATCTGAAGCAGCAGATGCCTTTGTATCTTCACATCCTTAAATTATCTCATCTTTTGGAAAAATGTAAAGTTAGCTTGCAAATTGTATTATGACTTCCATCAGTAACTTCTGTAAATAGAGTAAGGATATATTGACAAATAAAGATTGATTTAGAACTATTTTATATGACCATTTGTTTTGATATGGGCGCAATTCTGACCCACAACGTACTTGAAATGATTTTCTCCTACACTGTGGAGTGCTCATTTTCTAGGAGATAAACACGTAAATATACAAAAGGAACGTAATCGGATTCATTGCAAAGTAACTTTTTTCATGTAAACAAACGACTTCCAAAGAAAGAATAGGAAACATTTCCTCTTCATCTGTACTTCTCTTTCTTTGCCCAGATGTGCTTATTTCACAATCTAAGGAAACTGTGAAAAATTGAAATCTCTATCTCAATGAGATTGTGGTTCACTTTTTAAAAATAAAGTAGCATTAAATAAATTATTCTGATATTGTTGTATGTGTTTTGTAATGCTTCTAACAATTAACAGAAGGCTGTATTTGATATGTCATATGTGAATGAAAGTTTGCTTAAGGAAATAATTGACATAGAAATAGCAGTTTATAATCAATTGCATATAATCATCTCAATGAAGTATACTGTTGTTATAAAGGCAATTCTATTGAATCAGCTCTATCTCACATAGATTACACAAATGAACAACAATTTGGAAATGGTAAGGTAAGAAAGACAGTCAACAGAGAGGTTTTCATTATCATTTTCCTTAATTGCCTTAATTTAAAATGGTCTCACTTTCATTAACATTCCCTTTTAAAAAAATTGCTAAAATTTAAAAGCCACAGGCCCTGAGTTACAAAAATAATAGGTAAATTTTCTGCATGGTAAAGTGGTTTTAAAATTCATTTAATTTTAAATAATGCTTTCTAATGACCATAAAGTGCTGAGCACCATGAGCTCTGTATGCTGAAGACATAGTTCTTGCTTCTAGTTTATAATCTATGCCTTCTCTTTTTTTTTTGTCAAAGGACCCTTGTTTCTGCTATGTGATTCCCTTGTTCTTCCTTCTTCACTACTGAGATAGCACAAAAACTAAGCACGCAAAATAACTGATAAGGTATGGAAAAAGGAAGTTGGCTGGGAAACAGGAAGAAATGACATTTCATTCTCAAATGGGCAAATTTTAATCTAGACGGGTCATCTAAACAATTCCACTTGTAAACTGGCTGCTGTTGGGATTACTTCTTTTAGCATCAAGAATGCCAGATAAAAACTTCTCTGGGGAATCTGAATCTAGGCTTCTGGAATTAAACTTCCGGAATTGAATGCATTTTTATTATGTGGATATTAATTGTCATGGAATTTGTTTCCAAAAATGATTTGCATTTCTCCAAATAAAAACATTCCCCACAAAGCATGATTATGGAAAATGGGAACTGCAATTACCATGCTCTTGTGGCTCAATAAAATATTGAGCTCTTTTGCTGAGCGTCATTATGATTTATGGGTAACGTACTTTCACCGTCATAAGAACACTTGCAGAATTAGGCTAGAATTACCCCATTGACTGCTATTAACCAAAGCTCCAGGATCCAGTGCCAAAAATAAATCCTTGTAATAATAGACCTCGACAGTTGTACAAAGCAGGCTTTCGAACACCAGTTTCTGGAAACTAAATATTACTTGCTGTAACAAAGGGCCTATCATGCTTAGATATCTAGCCCAGACTAGTTATATAGACAGATTTCCTTTTAATAATATGATAATGTTTACAGAAGTAGCATAATAACACTACTGATCACATTTTTTTCTCTGTTTAAACTATTTGTTTTTTGGTAAAGAGACTCTAGTTTTATAAATATTATCCTATTCACACCCCAAATACCCAGATATTTTACAAAGCAGTAATAGTATTTGAACAAATCCTGAAAAGATACAATAATTGCATTTCATACACTCTGGATCACTGACAAAATCAGAAGTGAACCCTGGGATCTCTCTGACTCTTGATGTGAGCAGTTCTCTTTTTCAAACCAATCTCAGATGTCATTGTTTTATAACTAAATAATGAATCACTTTTATGAGTGTCACATGGCATGAAATATCTTTTCTTTTTTTTTTCTTTTTTTTTTTTTTGAGACGGTGTCTCGCTCTGTCTCCCAGGCTGGAGTGCAGCTGTGTGATCTCAGCTCACTACAACCTCCACCTTCCAGATTCAAGCAATTCTCCTGCTTCAGCCTCCCAAGTAGCTGGGATTACAGGCATGCGCCACCACACCCAGCTAATTTTTGTATTTTTAGTAGAGGTAGGGTTTCTCCATGTTGGCCAGGCTGGTCTCCAACTCCTGACCTTGGGTGATCTGCACATCTTGGCCTCCCAAACTGCTGGGGATTACAGGTGTGAACCACCGTGCCTAGCCATCCTTTTTAAAAGTTGTGATAAGTATATATAACATAAAATTTACCATCTTAATCATTTTTAAGTGTGCAGTTCAGTAGTAAACACATTCACATTTTACGCAGCAGATATCCAGAACTCTTTTTATCTTGCAAAACTGAAACTCTATGCTCATTGAACAACAACTCCCTTTTCCCTCTCCCCACCAGGCCCTGGCAACTGCCATTTTACTTTCTATAAGCTCCACAAATTTGACCACCGTAGGTACCCCCATATAAGTGAATCATACAAAATCTGTCCTTTTGTGCCTGACTTGTTTCAGTTAGCATAATGTCATCAAGGTTCATTCATGCAGTACCACGTGTCAGAATTCCTTTCCTTTTTAAGGCCAAGTAAAATTCTATTGTGTGTATATACCACATTTTATCCATTCATTAATCCATGGGTGGACATTTGTGTTGCTTCTACGTCTTGACTACTGTGAATAATGCTGCTATGAACGTGAGACATGAGTGCATAGATATCTCTTTGAGATCCTGCTTTTAATTCTTTAGGGTATATACTCAGGAGCAGAATTTCTGGATCATTTTTTAAAGTTTTAATTTTTTAAAATTCCATTTTTTCATTTTTGAGGAACTGCCATACTGTTTTCCACAGGAGTGGCATCATTTTTTTTTTTTACTTTTATTTTTATTTTTTTGCAGGGATGTTGCTAACATTTATTTTTCTGGATTATCTTTTTTTTTTGTATGTGTTTCTGTCACATATATTTTATAGATACATAAAAGGTAGCAATTACACATAGTAAGTAATAAGTAAATGTCTGTTGAACCAGGATTGGGGAAAATACCCCAAAAGCCCTCCTTTTAGTCCCTTGTCAATTTTCCAGTTTTTTTTTTTTTTTATACTTTAAGTTCTAGGGTACATGTGCACAACGTGCAGGTTTGTTACATAGGTATACTTGAGGAGTGGCATCATTTTATATTCCCGCCAGCAATGCACAAGTGTTCCAATTTCTCCACATCCTCACTAACACTTGTTATTTTCTGTTGTTGTTTTTAATGATAGCTATTGCGTTGCATATAAGGGGGTATCTTGTTGTGGTTTTGATTTACACTTCCCTAATGATTAGTGATGTGGGGCATCTTTTCACCTGCTCATTAGCCATTTGTATCTCTTCTTTGGAGAAACAGCTTTCAAGTCCTTTACCCATTTTAAGATCAGGTTGCATTGTTGGCAAAACCTGAGTCCTGTCCTCTTGCTCTCCTCCCGGACAGCATGAGCTTCACCACTCGTTCCACCTTCTCCACCAAATACGGGTCCCTGGGCTCCGCTCAGCCACTCAGCTATGGCGCCCAACCGATCAGAACAGCTGCCAGTGTCTATGCAGGCGCAGAGGGCTCTGGTTCCCGGATCTCCGTGTCCTGCTCCACCAGCTTCTGGGACGGCTTGGGGTCCGGTGGCCTGGCCACAGGGATGGGTGGGGGTCTGGCAGGAAAGGGGGGGGGGCATCCAGAATGAGAAGAAGACCATGCAAAGCCTGAACTACTGCCTGGCCTTCCTCATGGACAGGGTGAGGAGTGTGGAGACTAAGAATTGGAGGCTGGAGAACAAAATCTGGGAGTACCTGGAAAATAACGGACCCCAGGTCAGAGGCTGGGGACATTGCTTCAAGACATGTGGACCTGAGGGCTCAGATCTTTGCAAATACTGTGGACAATTCTTGCATCGTTCTGCAGATTGACAATGCTCATCTTCCTGCTGATGACCTTAGAGTCAGGTATTAGACAGAGCTGGCCATGTGCCAGTCTGTGCAAAGCAACATCCATGGGCTCTGCAAGGTCATAGATGACACCGATGTCACTAGGCTGCAGCTGGAGACAGAGATTGAGGCTTTCAAGGAGGAGTTGCTCTTCATGAAGAAGAACATGAAGAGAAAGTAAAAAGCCTACAAGCCCAGATTGCCAGCTCTGGGTTGACTGTGGAGGTAGATGTCCCCAAATCTCAGGACCTCAGCAAGATCATGGCAGACAACCAGGCCCAATACGATGAGCTGTCTCAAAAGAACCGAGAGGAACTAGACAAGTACTGGTCCCAGCAGATTGAGAAGAGCACCACAGTGGTCACTGCACAGTCCTCCAAGATCAGAGCTGCTGAGATGACGTTCACAGGGCTGAGATGTACAGTCCAGTCCTTGGAGATCGACCTGGACTCGATGAGAAATCTGAGGGTCAGCTTGAAGAACAGCCTGAGGGAGGTGGAGGCCCGCTACACTATGCAGCTCGACAGGGTCCTGCTACACCTGGAGGTGGTCCTGCTGCATCCCAGGCAGAGGGGCAGTATCAGGCCCAGGAGTATGAGATCGCCACCTACCATGGCCTGTTGGATGACGGGGAGGACTTCAATCTTGGTGATGCCCTGGACAACAGCAACTTCATGCAAACCATCCAAAAGATCACCACCTGCAAGACAGTGGACAGCAAAGTGGTGTCTGAGATCAATGACATGAAAGTTCTGAGACATTAAGCCAGCAGAAGCAAGGTACCTTTTGGGAGCTGGAGGCCAATAAAAAGTTCAGAGGTCAAAAATAAAAAATAAAATCAAGTTGCTTGCCTTTTTGTTGTTGTTGAATTGCAGAAGTTCTTTGTATATTCTGGATATTAACCATTTATCAGGTAAATGATTTGCAAATATTTTTTCTCATTCTATAGGCAGGATTGAAGCCTGGGTGAGAGAATGAGACCTTGGATATAAAAAAAAAAAAATAACTGGACATGGTGGCACATGCCTGTGGTCTCAGCTACTCAGGAGGCTGAGGTGGAAGACTGCCAAGGCCTGGGAGGTCAAGGCTGCAGTGAGTCATGATGGCACCACTGCATTCCATCCTGGGCAACAGAACAAGACCCTGTCTCACCAAAAAAAAAAAAAAAAAGTTTGGTCTTCCCCAAGACCAGAAAGAGTCCAAGTTTATCTTCAAGAAACTGAAAGCTACTTGAAAGCATCAATCATTGAGCCTTTTTCTAAGCTGGTTGCTTATATCTTTGAGGGATGACTTAGGATCAACAGTACTAAAGTTGGCAAAATAGAATTTGAGTTAGCTGCAAAATATCCTGCATCAGTCATCAGTGCTAAATTTATTGCTCCATCCATGTATAAAATGGTTCAATGCCTGAGGAGCTCCTTTAAGATCAAGGAGATATGTGTTGTCATCTTTAACCATGAAAACATTTCCAGTGCCCTTCATTCCTTTGAGCAGATCCAGATTCCTATGCGGTATCATTTTCTTTTGGTTGTAGGAATTTCTTGAATATTTCATGTAACACATGTCAGTCTGTGGGGAATTCTTTTAGTTTTTATCTGTCTGAAAAAAAAAAAAAACAATTTTTCCTTTATATTTTCACTTGGTGTAGAAGTCTAAATTGACAGGATTTTTCCCCAGTACTTTAAAGGTATTGTTTGGCTGGGCTTACACCTGTTATGCTAGCATTTTGGAAGGCTGAGGCAGGAGGATCACTTTGATTTCAAGAGTTCAAGACCAGCCTAGGCAACATAGCAAAACCCTGTATCTTAAAAAAATAAAAATAAAATTTAAAATTAGCTGAACGTGGTGGTGTGTGCCTGTTGTCTTAACTACTTGGGAGGCTGAGCTGGGAGGATCACTTGAGTCCAAAATGTCGAGGCTTCAGTGAACCATGATTGCATCACTGCACTCCAGCCTGGGCAATGGAGTGAGACCCTGTCTCAAAAATTAAAAAATAAAAAACAAAATAAACGTACAATTCCACTGTTTCTTGCTTCATTGTTTCTAGTAAGATGTCTGCTATCATTCTCATCTTTGGCTCACTGTATATAATGTGTCTTTTTATTCCTCTAGCTGCTTTTAAGATTTTAAAAATGTATCACTGGTGTTAGGCAATTTGATTATAATATGCACTGTTTAGTTTTTTTGTGTGTGCTTCTTGTGTCTGGGGCTCACTGAACTTCTTGGTTTTGTGGGTTTATGGTTCTCCTCGATTTAAAAAAAAAAAAATTTAGCCATTCCTCTATGAAGTAATTTTTATTCCTCCTTTTTCCTTTAGGGACTTCAGTTACACATATTTAGCTCAGTTGAAGTTATCTCACAGCTAGCTAATGTCGTCTTCTTTTTTTTTTTTTTTAATTTATTTATTATTATTATACTTTAAGTTGTAGGGTACATGTGCATAACGTGCAGGTTTGTTACATATGTATACTTGTGCCATGTTGGTGTGCTGCACCCATGTCGTCTTCTTTTTAAAAAAACTTTTGGCTGGACACAGTGGTTCATGCCTATAATCCCAGCACTCTGGGAGGCTGAGGGGGGCGGATCACCTGAGGTTGGGAGTTCGAGACTAGCCTGACCAAAATGGAGAAGAAACTCCGTCTCCACTAAAAATACAAAATTAGCTGAGTGTGGTGGCGCATGCCTGTAATCCCAGCTACTCCGGAGGCTGAGGCAGGAGAATAGCTTGAACCCAAGAGGCAGAGGTTGCAGTGAGCCAAGATCGCGCCACCACACTCCAGCTTGGGCAACAAGAGTGAAATTCCGTCTTGGGAAAACAAAACAAAACAAAACCAAAAACAACTTTTTTTCTCTCATATATATTTTTACATACTTTCCTTAAAAAAGCATTTCTATCTTAAATGTGGTACCAAATGTGCAAAACAGAACATCACCCTTACTTGCTCTGGTGATATGAAGAAAGCATTCAAACTACAGCATAGGTGTCTGTATATAAGGTGGAGCTGGGAAGGGTAATGGTTAAAAGCATGGGCTCTGGAGCCAGGCTAGATGGCTCACATCCTGGTTCTTTTACTTACTAGCTCTGCAGTCTTAGCCTCTTTCTGCTTAGGTACTCATCTCTAATATGAAGATGGTATTAGCACCTGCCTCTTAAAATTATGGCAAGGATCTCAGTTTATACCTATAAAGAACTTTGAATTGTGACTGATGCATGGTAGACACTCAATAATCATCAGCTATTATCACTGCATTTTACAACTGCCTTAGTAGGAAGCCCAGATAAACTGAACTAGACTCTCCAGAGAAGGGGTCTGGGATCTGTATTTTTAACAAGTATTCTAGCTAATTCTTATATTCATGCAACTTTAGAAATGCTGATCCAAATAATATTGCTAAAGATTGAATTAACCAAATTAAGGAGCTCTCCCTCTCTGTAGAAGTCTTTTCTCACCTGCACCACAAGAAAAGAAAAATCATCCGACTTTTCACTGTATGCAGTAGCTGTGCCACAGCCTTTGAGACATACAGGAAATCACTGTTACAAATACTTTCCTTTCTTTGAAAGCAACAAAATAAGTAACAAATTATCAACAAACACTAAGTTCAATAGGTAAGATAGAAAATCATGTGTTCATAAAGAACTTTCCTTAATCATCACCCCCTGAAAACAGCTGTTCTATGAATCCCAAATAATAAAAGGAAGGATAGAGAGCATTACTTCTAGAATCCTCTCCCCACCCTTCCCCACAGCCCTCAGCAGCCACCCAGTAAGTCTGGAGATATATATACAGTTGATATTCCTTGTCACCAACACTTAATCAGTAATCAAATTGTTACGACACACCAAACATTTCACATGCACCATCTTATATTATCTTTATAATAATCCTCTGAGGTAGCCACTATCATTTGCTTCATTCTAGAAATGGAAACTGAAGCTCAAGAGGTCAAGATCCTAGTAGAGGCACAGCCAGAATTTGAACCCAGGCCTATTTGTCTTGAAATTTAGGTGTGTAACCACTATTCTATTCTACCACTTCCAATGGTATGGTCCTCAGTCAACCACACTCATTTTACCCCACAAGGTAAGCAGTTTGCTTGGGTTTCTAAGACAGTGCATAGCTTGGCTTTTATTAAAACTTTTCAAATAATAAGTTTCAACTAATTGGTATTCCAGTCTCATCTAAATCTGGTCCAAATACCTCATCCCAACGTTTCCACTCCTCGTTACTGTGAACTCTGTTGCCCTATTCTGCACACAGACCTTGCACATTCTTGACTCTGGGCCCTGCTTCCTCTCAGTTTCTCTGGAAAGCTTTCCCTCTTTCTCACCCAAGTCCCAAGTTCCACCCTTCCTTCATGCCTTAGCTCCAATTCTACTCACTAGGAAAGCTTCTCTGAGTATCTCAGTAATTTCTCTTATCACTTTATTATACTTATAGCTTCAATCTACAAGATGCACCCCTTAATGAAATATTATTTTGTACTGATCTTTTATTGTCGTCACATGTTATTCTTAATTTCCCAATTAGAATGTATTGGAAATGTGGCAACATAGAATGTAAGGAAAAGGTTCGTGTCTTATACCGCTGGAATATCCTCCCCATAAAAATGCATACATCCAAAAGTACTTATTGGTGTTGGTCTGTGCTGGGCATTAGGGATAAGCCTGTAAAAGTCTTTGCAAAGGAAGAAGACACAAGGTTATTTTTGCTTCCTTCAATGATAAGGCACATAATAGGTATTACAAATAATTAATTAGATTAAGTTTGGGGATATAGTATATAAAAAGAACCACAGAATTTCAGAACTAGAAGAGATCTCAGACCAGGGATTTTCACTAGGGATGAGGTGCCTCCTCAGGTATTTTAGAAACCTAGGGAGGGCTGGGAGACAGAGGCAGGTGGATCACCCGGGATCACCGGTCGGGAGATGGAAACCATCCTGGCTAACATGGTGAAACCCAGTCTCTACTAAAAACACAAAAAATTAGCTGGGCGTGGTGTGTAGTCCCAGCTACTTGGGAGGCTGAGGCACGAGAATGGCTTGAACCCGGGAGGCGGAGCTTTCAGTGAGCCAAGATCATGCCACTGCACTCCAGTCTGGGCGACAGAGTGAAACTCTGTCTCAAAAAAAAAAAAAAAAAAAAAAAAAAAGAAAGAGAGAGAGAGAGAGAGAGACTTACGGAGGGTTTCTGGTTGGTTGGCTGTTTGGGGAATGTTATGGGATTTGATGTTTGATGGGTGGTCCTGGGATAAAGTATGCCTTGTAGTGTGTGGACTGCCCTGCTCAATGAAGCACTGTATTGCCTCACACAAAATTTTAAGACGATTTTCTGGGAATTCATGGAGATAAATTAGAATTAGCAGAGCTTAGAACGGAACTCCACTTTACATGAAACACAGAGCTTTCTCTTGTGTGATTTTATATACATTGAATTTTCCAGTTATTCAATTCTGATATAAGTTCAGGGGAAATTGTTTTTTTCTGTTTCAAACTTTATTAACAGTTACTCGTTGCAAAAACATCACATCAGGAAGAGCAATGCCATTTATGCTATTTGAGTCACCACATAAACACACCACATCATTGTATGTTCCTAGACATTCTATGACTGGCTCTCTCTATCTAAAACCTCACAGTATACTACTGTGAACAATATAATAACTTAATTCTGATTTCAAAATGTTAAATATTTTAAAAGTCAAAAATATTCATTTGGCCGGGCATTGTAGCTCATGCCTCTTATCTCAGCACTTTGGGAGGCTGAAGCTGAAGGAGTCCTTGAGCCCAGAAATTAGAGACAAGCCTGGGCAACATGGTGAGATCCCAGTCTCTATAAAAAATTTAAAAATTAGCCAGGTGTAGTGGTGCACACCTTAGTCCTAGCTACTCAGGAGGCTGAGGCAGGGCAATCACCTGAGCCCAGCAGGTGGAGGCTGCAGTGAGCCATGTGTATGCCACTGCATTCTAGCCTGGGTGACAGAGCAGGACTGTCTCAAAAAAATTGAAGAAAAATAAAACACACACATATATATATGTTCCATTGAATATAAATTAAAATATATTGTTATATTAAATATAATTTAGATATATTGAAATGTAATAAAATAGTAAAGTAATATACATAAATTAAATCAAACATTATAAATATAAACAGGCACAAGTGGCTGGCTTTTCTATGTCTTTCTGTGTAGTTGTGCTGGAATATTTGCATATTAAAATGCATGACTTTTTAAAGATTACTTTCATTGGTTTTCTCCTTCATATTACAGTTCAGGCACTATATTGATTTTCTTTTTCCACTCTGTCGCCCAGGTTGGAGTGCAGTGGCATGATCTTGGCTCACTGCAGCCTCTCCCTCCTGGGTTCAAGCGGTTCTCCTGCCTCAGCCTCCTAAGTACCTGGGATTACCAGCGTGTGCCATCACGCCCAGCTAATTTTTGTATTTTTAGTAGAGATGGGTTTTCACCAGGTTGGCCAGGCTGGTCTTGAATTCCTGACCTCCAGTGATCCGCCCGCCTCACCCTCCCAAAGTGCTGGAATTACAGGCTTGAGCCACCGCACCCGGCCTATATTGATCTTTTAAAGACTTTTTAAAAAAGTAGTTTTAGATCCAAAGCAACATTGAAAAAAGGGTACAGAGATTTCCTTCCCATATGCCCCCAGGTCCCCTACATACATAGCCTCTCTCATTATCAACACCGCCCCCTCACCACACACACGAGTAGTATGTTTGTCACAACTGATGAACCTAAATTGTCACATTGTAATCACCCAAACTCTATAGTTTGCATTAGGTGTACATTCTGTGGATTTAGACAAATGTATAATGACATGCATCCATCATTATAGTATCATACAGGGCATTTTTGCTGCCCTAAATGTACTCTGATTTTTTGGAGGTGTGCAGGCAAGTTATATTTTCTATGAATTGTTCTTCGGGATGTTAAGGAGATGCTGCCAAACATTTGTTATTAGAATAGGGCACTGGGTCCCACTTCGGTAAGAACCACTGCAGGAGGATCAAGCCTGACCTGAAGTCATCAGTGTATGCTTACCTCTGCTACAACCCTTGTTTCACTGCAGTGTTTTTTTGGTTTTTTTTTTTCTTACCTTACTGCCCTCCTTGAGAGTGTTCGTGCCCCTGCGCAGAGTCTGTGATCTCTTGAATCTCCAAGTGCCACCTGCAGTACTGGGCATGCTGAAGTGAAATGGCACCATGAATGATGAGATGCATGCTGAAGTGGTGACTACAAAGTGCAATAAAAATATTGGGCAAAGAAAGAGAGAGCTTGCCTTACCTGCAGCTTACAATGTAATTTTAAAGATACTCATAAGGATGTTATGAGTATAAGGATGTTATGTTATCTGGAAAGGATAATAATGACAAAAGAAATAATGCCTTTTGGGTGGGTTCAGTCCTAGGAAGTAGAGTTCAGGCTAAACTTTCATGCTTCCTGTCCTTTTCACGCATGTCAGAATTATATTCAGAAAGGAGGCTTTAAAACTCATCTCCTGAAGGGAGATTCTAATACTTTGTGGGTTTTGGTCAAGGTTTAGGACACAATGAGAGACGAAATGCTTGAAAATGTATCTGGGAAGTGTTGAGGGAAACACAGCCCGGCACTTACATTCAGCAAGCACACCACCAGTCCCATCCCCACCCCAGCACACACAGACACACACAGGAGTCACCATTTTGCACAAAAACTGTGTTTTCATTTCTTTGTAGTGTCCCCTCCTTAGGTCTCTGATCAAAAACGCAGCAGAGATTCACAAAAGTAATAACATGTTGTCAACTTTTAGCAGAACAAAATCTCCCTTTACGTAACAGAAACAAACCCTGATCAAAGTTATATGCTTCATGCTACACACTATGGCTAGAAACTCAGGTTCTCTTGACTGGAGAAAGAAACATGCTTCAGAGAGAAAGACAAGTTCCAGCTGGTCCAACATGCTTGAGAGAAAAAAATAAGAAGTGTGATTTCCTTCAGTTCACCCACGTAGGGAGAGCCCTGGGGAGACAAGCAACCAGGCTCCAGCCAATGAGCCAAAACCAGTTTGTGAAGAAGGTAAGTCAGACTGGGCATGGTGGCTCATGTCTGTAATCCCAGCACTTTGGGAGGCCAAAGCAGGCGGATCACCTGAGGTCGGGAGTTCCAGACCAGCCTGTACAACATGATGAAACCTGTCTCTACTAAAAATACAAAAATTAGCCAGGCATGGCGGCATGTGCCTGTAGTCCCAGCTACTCGGGAGGCTGAAGCAGAAGAATCACTTGAACCCGGGAGGCAGAGGTTGCAGTGAGCCAAGATCACACGACTGCACTCTAGCCTGGGTGACAGAGTAAGACTCCGTCTCAAAAAAAAAAAAAAAAAAAAAAAAAAAAAAGAAAGAAAAAGAAAAAGAAGATAAGTCAATAAAAAATACAATATGTCAATTGATTTTTGGGGTGAATTATGAATTCTTTTTTTTTTTTTTTTTTTTTTTTTTTTTTTGAGGCGGAGTGTAGCTCTGTCGCCCAGGCTGGAGTGCAGTGGCCGGATCTCAGCTCACTGCAAGCTCCGCCTCCCCGGGTTCACGCCATTCTCCGGCCTCAGCCTCCCGAGTAGCTGGGACTACAGGCGCCCGCCACCTCGCCCGGCTAGTTTTTTGTATTTTTTTTAGTAGAGACAGGGTTTCACCGTGTTAACCAGGATGGTCTCGATCTCTTGACCTCATGATCCGCCCGTCTCGGCCTCCCAAAGTGCTGGGATTACAGGCTTGAGCCACCGCGCCCGGCCGAATTATGAATTCTTATAGGTATAACAGAAAAAGAAGTTTAACTTTTCTGATCCTAGGATTAATTTTATTTATTTATTTATTTATTTATTTATTTATTTATTTACTTACTTACTTTAAGACAGAATCTCACTCTGTAACCCAGGCTGGAGTGCAGTGGTGCAGTCTCGGCTCACTGCAACTTCCACCTCCGGGGTTCAAGCCATTCTCCTACCTCCTACCTGAGTAGCTAGGATTACAAGCACCCGCCACCACACTCGACTAAATTTTGTATTTTCTTTTTAGTAGAGATGGGGTTTCACTGTGTTGGCCAGGCTGGTCTGAACCTCCTAACCTCAGGCAATCCACCCATCCTGGCCTCCCAAAGTGCTGAGATTACAGGTAGGAGCCAATGCACCTGGCCAATTCAGTAACTCTTAACACTAGTTTTTCCTACTTTCTATTCTCCTGCTGTTGCCTTTCTAAAGATGTGCTAAGAAAAACAAAAGTGAGGTCTTATCTTTTCCGTATATAAACGCAAAAAAATGGTATTTCTGACTCTACGCCTGCCTCAGAAACCATGGCAACAGCCTTTCTACCAGGAAGCTGCAGCTGGAGTTTCACCCTTTCTAGACACTGAGGAAAAGGTTGCCCATATCAAGGCCCTCGAACAGAGAAACTCCTCTGATTCGAATCCTTCTCACCACACCTCCTGAGACAACATTCTCATTTTGTGGATGTTTTATGTTTGTGAAACTGACAAGCTACCCATATTATATTGGATGTGGAGAGAGGGTGATTATGAAATGTGATACAGTGACCATTAGAACAACACGAGTTTGAACTGTGTGGGTACACTTATAGATCACCCTTGAGACAGCAAGACTAATCCCTCCTCCTTAGCCTATTCTTTTTTTAAATTATACTTTAAGTTCTAGGGTAACTGTGCACAACGTGCAGGTTTGTTACATATGCATACATGTGCCATGCTGGTTTGTTGCACCCAATAACTCATCATTTACATTAAGTATTTCTCCTAATGCTATCCCTCCCCCATTCCCCCAACCCACAACAGTGTGATGCTCCCTGCCCTGGGTCCAAGTGTTCTCATTGTTCAATTCCCACCTACGAGTGAGAACATGCTGTGTTTGGTTTTCTGTTCTTGCGATAGCTAGCTCAGAATGATGGTTTCCAGCTTCATCCATGTTCCTAGAAAGGACATGAACTCATCCTTTCTTTATGCTCCTTAGCTTATTCTCAATGTGAAGATGAAGAGGATGAAAACCTTCATGAAGATCCATTTTCCTGTAATGAATAGTAAATATATTTTCTCTTCCTTACGATATTCTTTTTCTTTTCTTTTTTTTTTTTTTTTTGAGATGGAGTCTTGCACTGTCACCCAGGTTGGAGTGCAGCAGAATGATCTCGGCTCACTGCAAGCTCCACCTTCCGGATTCACACCATTCTCCTGCCTCAGCCTCCCAAGTAGCTAGGACTACAGGCTTCTGCCACCACACCCGGCTAATTTTTTGCATTTTTAGTAGAGATGGGGTTTCACCGTGTTCGCCAGGATGGTCGATCTCCTGACCTCGTGATCTGCCCGCCTCAGCCTCCCACAGTGCTGGGATTACAGGTGTGAGCCACCGCGCCTGGCTGACACTATTTTTTTTTAGATGGAGTCTCACTCTGTCACCGAGGCTGGAATGCAGTGGCATGATCTCAGCTCACTGCAACCTCTGCCTTCCGGGTTCAAGCAATTCTCCTGTCTCAGCCTCCCAAGTAGCTGGGATTACAGAGGGATGCCATCACACCTGGCTAATTTTTGTATTTTCAGTTGAGATGGGGATTCACCATGTTGGCCAGGCTGGAATGCTTGACACTCTTTAGCTAAGGAATTGTCATTCCATCACTGTCATCATTCTAGCTCTAATACTGGAAGCATTGTGATTAAGGATGCAGCCGTTGTGGCTGGAAGTCTACTTTACATATTTGAAAGGGTAAGGCTTTTTCTTTGTATGCTTGCTCTGGGCCAGACTCCAAACAGCAGGGATGATGGTTATGTGAAGTTGTTTTTCACAGTCGGGGCTTGTGGACACCTGGTTTGCACATAAGTGACCCCCTCAAATTCTTGGAAAAATGGGGTAGTAAATTTTGGGAAATTACAAACTCTTGGAGCGTCAAGATGAAGAATTTTGGCTGGGCAAGGTGACTCACACCTGTAATCCCAGCACTTTGGGAGGCTGAGGTGGGTGGATCACCTGAGGTCAGAATTTGAGACCAGTCTGGCCAAAATGGTGAAACCCAGTCTCTACTAAAAATACAAAAATTAGCCAGGCGTGTAATTACAGACTCACGCCTGTAACCCCAACTATTTGGGAGGCTGAGGTAGGAGTCACTTAAACCCAGGAGGCAGAGGTTGTAGTGAACTGAGATCGCGCCAGGCTGGGCGACAAGAACAAGACATAGTTGCAAAAAAAAAAAATAAAAGAATTTCAGACAAAAATGTGATGAAGGCTACCCCCAATTTAGGGAGACTGGGGTACCTTGAAGCAGAGACATAACATGTCTTGAAAAATAAAAGAAAAATTAGTCTTGTCCTGGGAGAAGAGCTCCAGGGCAAGAAGGAAGAAATATTCTATTCCCTGACCATATTTTTCAAGATCCCATATCCCAACTTCCTCAAAAGAGCAAGCTATCTTTTGAAAGGGGCCCAAGGAATATAATAGCCAGTGTAAGGTTGGGCCACTGATGTTTGCTGGCAAGGGAAAATCTTTTCTTTGGGTTTAAGGACTATGCAGTGAAAAAGAAGAGAGCTAAGAACACTACTATAATGACAGGAAAGTAACAGCCACAAACCAGGCCACCAAGAGCCAAAAAGGCAACATTAATCACAGCAGTGTTGAGAAAGCTTCAGGAGCAAGAGTGGGAGGGTGATCTTGGTGCCAACAGGCAAAGAAAGGGAACTTGGGGCCTTGTAACCCAGTGCCTTCCTGGGAAGACAGGCGGTTCAAACAAATGCAATTGTCCCCAAGGATAGGGAGGTCTTGGGAAGGAAGGGTCACCCAGTGTTAGGGGTTGAATTGTACCTCCTTTCCCCATTCACATGGGGAAGTCCTAAGACCCAACACCTCAGGATGTGGCCTTATTTGGAGATGGAGTGTTCATAGAAGTAACTGAGTTAAGACGAGTTTATTAGAGTGAGCACTAATATGACTGATGTCCTTATAAAAAGGAGACAGTTGGAGGCAGATGTACACACAGGGAGAGCACTTGTGAAGATGAAGACAGAAAGATCAGGGTGATGCACCTACATGTGGAACATGAAAGATGGTCAGCAACCATGACATTTCCACCACAGCCATCAGAAGGAACCAACCCCAACACAACCTTGATCTCACACTTCTAGCCCAGAATGTGAGATAACAGACTTCTGTTGTTCAAGTCATTCTACTTTATGGTTATGGCAGCCCCAGAAAATGAATACATCTGGAAAAGCCCTCAGAGCTCGAGGTATTAGAATGTTTTAGTTGCAATGTTGGGGGACCAAAGCGATGGTAGCCGTCATGATCCCAATGAGATTATGCCCTTTAAATTGTGAGCCAGGTGCAGTAGCTCACTCCTGTAATCCCAGCACTTTGGGAGGCCGAGGCAGGCAGGTCATGATGTCAGGAGATTAAGACCATCTTGGCCAACATGGTAAAACCCCGTCTCTACTAAAAATACAAAAAATTAGCTGGGCGTGGTGGTGTATCCCTGTAATCCCAGCTACTCAGGAGGCTGAGGCAGGAGAATCGCTTGAACCAGGGAGGCAGAGGTTGCAGTGAGCTGAGATCGTGCCACTGGACTCCAGCCTGGCAACAGAGCAAGACTCTGTCTCAAAAATAAATAAATAAAAATAAATAAAAAATTGTGTTCACTCCCCAGGCTGTGTTCTGATGAACAGCTCGGATGGCCTCCCCACTGAATCCTATGAAATACTATATGCACAAGTATTCATTCAGTGGACACTTAAAGACAACTACTACGTGCCCAGCAACTTTTAAGATTTAAAAAAACAGGACAAGGGCCAGGCGCGGTGGCTCACGCCCGTAATCCCAGCACTTTGGGAGGCCGAGGCAGGTGGATCGTCTGAGTTCAGGAGTTCAAGACCAGCCTGGCCAACGTCGTGAAACCCTGTCTCTACTAAAAATACAAAAAAAATTTAGCTGGGCGTGGCGGCAGGCACCTGTAATCCCAGCTACTCGGGAGGCTGAGACACAAGAATCACTTAAACCCGGGAGGCGGAGGCTGCAGTGGGCCAAGATTGCGCCACTGCACTCCAGCCTGGGCAACAAGAGTGAAACTGTCTCAAAAAACAAATAATTAGGAAAAAAAAAAAAGATAAAATTTTCTTTAAAAATTCAGTCACGGCTGGGCACAGTGGCTCACGCCTGTAATCCCAGCACTTTGGGAGGCCGAGATGGGTGCATCACGTGAGGTCAGGAGTTTGAGACCAGCCAGGCCAACATGGTGAAACCCCATCTCTACTAAAAATAAAAATTAGCTGGGCGTGGTGGCACATGCCTGTAATCCCAGCTACTCAGGAGGCTGAGGAAGGAGAATCGCTTGAACCTGGGAGGCAGAGGTTGCAGTGAGCCGAGGTCACGCCACTGCACTCCAGCCTGGGCGACACAGTGAGACTCAATCTCAAAAAACAAACAAAAAAACTTAAAAACAACAAAAACTCAGTCACCTCCTTTTGTATATATATTTCAACGAAAAGATTCATTGAACCTGATCTCCGGTATTGCTGCCCTGGCCCATCCTCCAGATGTAAGGTGAGGTCCAGAGGAGGATGTGCCTTAGCAGATGTCAGGAAACTGGGCACACAAGGTTTCATTTCTTTCAACACCACCTTATGGCACCTGCATGAAATATTTAATTGAGAGCACTAAATGCTATAGAATTTCTCTTTCAACACTGGAAATCCTGCATAAGACAATCATGAAGGTCATTAAGGCTGCCTTTCCCTTTTTCTTGACTTTTCCTCAGAGGCGAGACTGCAGCAGTGATTCATGGGTCCCTTCAAACTAGTTTTGTTACTGGATTCCACTACAGCATTTGGAATTCTTGATTCTGAGAAGGATTTTCTCTAGTGTGTGCTTTAGAAATACAGAGGAGGATGGCTGTTGGACATAAGCCTTTAGAAAAACCTTGAAAAATTCCAGACGTATATGAAGGGAGACAGAATGGAACAATAACCCTGAATATACAAATTATGTAGCTACAACCATCAGAAAATTGTGCCCACTCTTGTTTCACCCATACCTTCTAAGACTACAGAAGGTACACCTTTCACCTTCCCCACACCGGAGTATACAGAAGCCAGTGCCAGCTATGGTAATTATTTCATCCACAAATACTTTAGTGTTTCTAAAAGAGAAAGACATAAAAAAATTACCATAAAATTATAACCTAAAACTTTTAACAACGTTTAATATTACCTGTTATCTGTAATCCCAGTACTTTGGGAGGCGAGGCAGGTGGATCACCTGAGATCAGGAGTTCAAGACCCAGCCTGGCCTACGTGGTGTAATTCCATCTCCACTAAAAATATAAAAATCAGCTGGGTGTGGTGGCACACGCCTGTAATCCCAGCCACTCAGGAGGCTGAGGCATGAGAATTGCTTGAGCCCAGGAGGCAGAGGTTGCAGTGAGCCGAGACTGCGCCACTTCACTTCAGCCTGGGGGACAGAGACTCGGTCTCAAAAAATAATAATTACCTGTTATCCAGTGTTCAAACTTCCCCGATTGCCTTATAATTTTTCAAAAATTTGGTTTGAATGAGAATCCAAAAAAGGTCCACAAGTTGCATTTGGCTTATGTGTCCTGAGTTTCTTTTAAGCTACAGGTTTTCTTCTCGCTGCTTTTGTCTTGAAGTATATTTGCTTAATAAACAGGTTATCTTTCCAGTTGAGTCTGCCACAGTCTGGTTTGGCTTATCCTACTCCATGGTGTTCCGCAGGGCTCTGTATTTCCTAAAACTTGCTTATTAGATTTAGATGCTTGATCTGATTCGGGTTTGAGTTTTTGGCAGAACAGTCTCGCAGGTAGTGTTGGATCTTCCATCAGGATGCACGTCATCTTCGGTTATTTCTCTTCCTGTGATGTTAGTGGCTACTGAAAGTCATACCTGTATCTTATTTGAGATTTGCCAAATGATGATATTCTATTATTCTTTGTGTATGTTTGTGTGTGGAGAGGGAGTGAGGGAGAGGGAATGAAATTTCCCTCATTAAATATTTGGTAACCTAGGGTACAGCTCACACAAGAAAAGTTCAATGTTTGATTCTTTTCAGAATAATTAATTGGTTTATTAACATCCTTTAAAGATGACCAAGGTGTTTATTTTAAAAATACTATGAATGTATCAATTTTAAATTTATTTAATATGTTTCAATCCATTGTATTAGCGTTCAAATTATCCTATCTTTGGCTACCTGGAGCTGTTTCAAGCTGGTTCTTGTGTCTCAGAAATAAGCTTTTTAATTGCTTCTGGGAAAAGGGCATAGAAACCTTTTCTAGAACTTTTGCTCATAGAACAGTGGTATCCATACTTTTTTGATTGGGAACTCTCTTCAGAAAATATTTTTATACATGAATTCCTTTACATATTTATAAACGTTATGTATTTATGCACATGAACTGTGATTAAATATGCTATGTATGTGATAAAACACTCCCAAATAGAAATTTTAAATGATGAAATAAACAATGTTTTAGAAATGGTAGCCATGTACGAGATCACTGGATACAGCTCTCTCAACCAACACAAGAGAGCGGGGACAAAAACTCAGCAATGGAAGAGAGCACCCCCTTGCCTGCCCCCGCAACTTTGCCTGGTGAGGAGCCAGGCATCACAGAAGGATCCGGTCTTTTGGCCTCTAGCACTGGGGCCTGGAGCACTCAACCTGGTTTCCTGCCAAGTTTGGCATGAGCACAGCAGAGATTCCTAAAGTGTCCTGGCCCCAGACCAGGTCCTTTCAACATCCAACAATCTGGTGAGCAGGCCCAAGTCGGGTAATGATCGTTCAGGAGAGGAGGCACCCAGGCTGACCTCATAGGTGGGGAAACAGAATCATAGACTTCTTTTCTCTGAGAAGGAAACACCTGAAGTTACAAAAGCGCAGCTTTTTAAAGAAGGAAGTCAGCTTTAATTTAGAATAATAAGGCAAATTTCTGAAAGTGCTTTTCCATGTGTTAATAAACTAAGCTAAGGGATAAACATGTTTATGACTTAGGGACTAAAGGACCTGAGTGATCTGGTTGAAACAAACTCTCAAAGACTCAAGAAAAGATTTTTCTCCATCACAAGTGGCAGATATCCTCTGTTGTGTTTCTGTGACTTTCAGTTTAAAACATGAGGAAAATTGTCAAATTGTTGTGATAATCCATTTAAATTGCAAAGTTTTGTTCTTGCCAATAACTGAAATATGTTTCGAAAATTATGAAACATCAGAAAGGCTGGTGTGAGATGTAATGGTGATTTATGCAAGAAACCTGTCATTATCTCTCTAATGTATGCAAACATAAAAATCAACTCTGATGTTTCCAACAAAAAAGTCTTTTGTTCTTGAAAACAAAAAAACAGCATTTGGTTTTGCAACTGGTGATCCCAATTCCCTGCTTCTCTTTTCTAAATGTTTAAAAAGCAAATTTGAATAAAACAAAAATTTCTCTTCTGGCAATTTCTAAGTTTAAACATGCAAACTTTCATCATTTGAATTTGCAATTGTATTAAAGAAAGTTAAGAGCTGGAGGAAACTTAGAGAGTGGATAATTTTTAAGAGAAAGTAGAAAAGCCTAAATGGTTCATCATCTGAAATTCTATCCTCAGGTAGTCTTTTATTTGAATCAAACATTGTTGACCCTGTAAGAATGCAAATAGGCCTGGGAAGCAGAACATCTTGTTGGTGACATTTTGTGTGAATCAGTAGTGTCTTCCCCTTGATTGGAAGGACACAGGCAGTGATACTTTGCAACTTTTGGGTGACAGCCTCTTCAACTGATGGGAAATCATCTCAACTATCGATTTTCTTTCTATGCTAGCATTTAAGCCCTGTTTTTGTGATGCCAAGTACCTTTTACTAAGTACAAAATTTGAGCCAGGGGCTGTGGCATGTGCCAATAGTCACAGCTACTCAGGAGGCTGAGGTTGGAGGATCCCTTGAGCCCGGGAGTTCAAGCCCAGCCTAGGCAACACACCAAGACTCTGCCTGTCTCTAAAAAAAAATACTAAATAAATAAAAATGGACACATTTTAGGATCTATATTAGAGATCTATTCCAAAAGTTTAGTTCTCAAAATTGGAAACAAAAGGCCCAAGCTGAAACCGAAAGCCCCTTTATGTTATCACAGTCATCCTCACCTGAAAGGAAGGCCAAACAGATCTTCAATCATGTGACGTTGATCCATTACTGCTACTGTTTCAGGTATACAACACCTTGGAATTCTAAATGATTGTTCTGCAAACACTCAGCATCACCAATGTACCCAAGGAAAGAGACATAGGAATTACATTATTACGGAAAATCCCCCAATTCATTTGATTTCCAACTGGATGGGGTTCTTAGAGGCTCCCGTGTTGGAAAGATCACCATGCTCCCTCTATTATGTAAATAAGTAAAAATGGTTCCAAACTATAAAATACTTGTAGGGAGTCCAGCAAGAATTTACCTTTCCTGTGATGACTGCTTCTGTGTTTTTTTTCAAATATAAAGTATCAAACATTTTAAAAAGAGGTTTTTGTGCGTGTACTTCTCCTCTGCTCATCAGAATGTGCTGGGTTTTCCCCTTGGCTGACCCAGTCCCATGTATTTTCATCACAAAAAGCAACTTGCTATGGAAAGTTGGCACAGTACTAGAATTTCAGTCCCTTGGGAGCAAGCTCTTACCAGTTAATAAATACATTTTATTGAACATTTGCTTTATGCCCAGTACTGTGTTAAGTAAAACAGGGAACTCTAAGACTTACAAGTATGCAGGTGGTCATTTCATTCAAAGAACTTCTGATGTGGTAGAGAAAGATGAGTTCCATGAAAAAGGACACAACAATCAAACGTCAGTTGGACCATGTGGATCTGGATGAGTGTCTGGGGATACTTTGGAAAGAAGACAGATTTGTGCTGGCTTTTTAAAATTTGTACTTTATGTTTTGAGTATATAATATATTCACATGGTTCAAAATTCTAAGATCTTCCTTCCTTTCTGTCCTTCAACTCCAACTTCTGTCCTCAAAGGCAATCAGTGTTACTGCTTTCTTGTATATTTTTAGAGATATTTTATGCATATATAAATAAATGTGAATACATATAACCTACCACCCTTTAGAGTTACAAATGGTAGTTATTCTGTGTCTTTAAACATAGGAAAGAAATTAGCAACCTCTCTGAGACTTATTTTATAATGTCTTCCTATTAATGAAGACAACGACCTTATTTTCAAATACCATTGCCTTAGGAGTTAGGATTTCTACATATGAACATTGGGGGGATATAAACATTCAGTCCACTGTAATTACTCAGTTGGGGAATTTTTTCTTTTAATCGCTTTGTTGAGTCAATAGATATTCATTTGTTAAACTAAATTGTTTATGTTTTGCTTAAGTAGGGGATGAGAAAGAGCTTGATTGGTGCGAGTATGTGTATGTTTACAGTGTGTGCATATTGGGATGGGGTATGTAGAGAGATGGCTAGTTAAGTGGTGGGACTGTCTCAATTCAAAGTCACTGCTATTTTCCTTATACCAGTGATTCTTGAACTTTTTGATCTCAGGATCCATTTTTGCTCTTAAAATATACTGAGTGCCAAGAAACAAACAAACAAATGAAACGCTTTGTTTAAAAAGGTATGTTGGCCAGGTGCAGTGGCTCATACCTGTAGTCCCAGCACTTAGAGAGGCCAAGGAAAGTGGATCACTTGAGCTCAGGGGTTCAAGACCAGCTTGGGCAACACAGTGAGACCACATCTCTAAAAAAATTAAAAACATTAGCTGGGCATGGTGGTGTGTGCCTGTAGCCCCAGCTACATGGGAAGGCTGGCGTGGGAGGATAGCTTGAGCCCAAGAGGTAGAGGCTGCAAATGATCATGCCACTGCACTGCAGCCTGGGTGACAGAGTAGGACCCTGTCTCAAAAAAAAAAAAAAAAAAAAAAAAAGTATGTCCGTCAATATCTACTACATTAGAAATTAAAACAAATTTTAAAAATATCAACTCATAATAAATCCATTACATGTTGACATAAGTAATTTTTTTTTTTTTTTTTTTGAGACAGAGTCTTACTCTGTTGCCCAGGATAGAGTGCAGTGGCATGATCTCGGCTCACTGCAAGCTCTGCCTCCCGGGTTCATGCCATTCTTCTGCCTCAGCCTCCCGAGTAGCTGGGACTACAGGTACCCACCACCACACTCGGCTAATTTTTTTGTATTTTTAGTAGAGACAGGGTTTCACTATGTTGGCCAGGATGGTCTCTATCTCCTGATCTCGTGATCCGCCTGCCTCAGCCTCCCAAAGTGCTGGGATTACAGGCGTGAGCCACTGCGCCCAGCCGTAAGTAGCATTTTTTTAAATAAAAAATAACTATTTAAAAAATTAGTTGAGAGGGCCAGGCGCATGGCTCACACCTGTAATCCCAGCACTTTGGGAGGCTGAGGCGGGTGGATCACGAGGTCAGAGATCAAGACCATCCTGGCCAACATAGTGAAACCCTGTCTCTACTAAAAACACAAAAATTAGCTGGGTATGGTGGCGCATGCCTGTAGTCCCAGCTACTCTGGAGGCTAAAGCAGAATCACTTGAACCTGGGAGGCAGAGGTTGCAGTGAGCCAAGACTGTGCCACTGCACTCCAGCCTGGCGACAGAGTGAGACTCCACCTCAAAAAAAAAAAAAAAAAAAAAAAAACAAAGTAAAATAAAATAAAATAAAATGGATATGTGCCAAAGATGATAAGGATCATTTGTATATTTAATTGATATTTGTCCCCAAGCCTTAAAGAATACTAGATGTTAAAAATCTTTATTACGACACAGACTACTCTGAAAATCAACCTACTAAATGACACTTAGAATTGCCTTAGCAATAAATGAAACAGTCCCCTGTCGACACATTTCTTGAATGGCAACACAGTTTCCACTGTTTTCCTGGATGAAAACAGTCATTAAGAGCCCTTTCAGGGCAGAACATGGTTTTCCCTCATGCCCAAGCTACTGGATTAATTTAATCGAATTAAGTAGCAGAAACCTCACTATTGTGCATAAGTGATACTGCTGCTAGCCAGAATTTGGGAGTGACTGCATTGCTAGAAAAGTTCTAGCTTCATTTAATGTACAAACTATATAAAGCCTAGTTAAGAAACAAAAAAGTCAGTAGGTTTTTTTTGTTTGCTTGCTTTTTTGAGACAGACTCTTGCTCTGTCACCCAGGTTGGAGTGCAGTGGCATAATCTTGGCTCATCGCAAGCTCTGTCGCCCGGGTTCACACCACTCTCCTGCCTCAGCCTCCCTAGTAGCTGGGACTACAGATGCCCGCCACCACACCTGGCTAATTTTTTGTATTTTTAGTAGAGATGGGGTTTCACCGTGTTACCCAGGATGGTCTTGATCTCCTGACCTCGTGATCCACCCGCCTTGGCCTCCAAAAGTCAGCAGTCTTTGATTGTGCATTGACTCTTGAGATTAACTGTATGTTTTCCTAGTGAGAAAAAATAAAATAAATATATTGAAAGCCAGAGTAAAATCTCTCCTTGCCCACACTCCAGGAGTTATTTTGAATTCCTTCTGTTTCCACTCAATCACGGTTAATTTCATCCCATTAGTTTAGTGCAGAAGTTACATGACTAATAGGTATAGAACTAGAATTAACCTTTTTTCCATCAATAACCCTGAAACAAAGGGGTAAGTGCTTTAATGAAGAAAGTAAAAGAAAAAAAAAGTTTAAACAGTTTTCTTTGGGGAGATATGTCTTAATTTGGGCTTGAAGACTTGCAGTTGATTTGGGGACAGGGAAGAATGAAACAGAAAGAGGAAAAGCCAGTCCTGGATATGTGTCAGAGAGGTGGTTACTCCTAATGGGCAGTGGTGGTTCACTTTCTCTGGGAGCCCCATGAGGAAATATGTAAAAAGCTCTCAAAAGTCGCTCCTGGTGGCTCACGCCTGTAATCCCAGCACTTTGGGAGGCCGAGGCAGGTGGATCACGAGGTCAAGAAATGGAGACCACCCTGGCCAACATGGTGAAACCCCGTCTCTACTAAAAATGCAAAAAGTAGCTGGGCATTGTGTGCACACAGAGGAAAGGCCATGTGAAGACACAGCGAGAAGGCAGTCGCTGCAAGCTGAGGAGAGAAGCCTTACCTGAAACAAACCCCACCTTGGTCAACAGGCCTTCGATTTTCAGTATTTTATGAGTCCTGATCACACAAATAGCAAGTCGTTGCTTGAGGAAATCCATGCTCAAATTTGCCCTTATAATACTTACCACTTAACTAGCAATTAACTCCACAATTGTGGAGAATGTGAGTCTAAGATCTTACGTTTTCCACAACTGTGATGAATACATTTGTTGTTTAAGCCACCCAGTCAGCAATATTTTGTTACAGCAGCCTGAGCCAGCTAACATACTACCTAAATGAGTTCTGAAAAACGCTCAGGCCTTATCCACATTGATTCTATTCCCCTGTCAGAGAGACATCTCCTCTTCTACAGGTGGCCAAGGAATTCCAAATCCTCCACTTTAGGGAGACCTGAACAAAGGTTTTGTTCATATCCAGGTGCCGCTTCAAGGCATGATTCTGCCTTTTAAAATTAATCTCCCTGAGGCAGAAACAATTGGCAGAAATGATTACCCTTTCTTGACTCCCTAATCTACCCTGGGACCAATTCAATGACCTGGAAGCTCCTTCTCAGGTCTTTACTAACCTGTTAAGGAGAAGACTAAGTGGAATATATCTCACAGGAGTTTCACAATTGTTTAATTTGTTGTAATATATTATCTTTCTGGGATAGATATTGGTGAACTTGTGTAATTTTCATAGACAAGAGTTACAATTTTCAAATCTCACATTTTCCACAAGAGGAAAAATAGTTAAGTAGGAAGTGTCATGGGGCGAATTTGAGCATGGATTTCCTCAAGCAACAACTTGCTATTTGTGGGATCCTCAGTATCTATGGGCTGTATGCCTCAATATCTTCTTATATAACATGGAATAACATAATGCGATGATTAAATGAGATGGTGTATGTCAACTGCTCATTATAATGTCTGGTATATACAAATGTTGGATTTTTATATCATCATCATATTCATCATCACCACCACCACAACTATTAGGTAGCTGGCATTTGCTCTAATATTCTCAATCATTAGGGTTATTTATTTATTTATTTATTTTGGAGATAGAATCTTGCTCTGTCACCCAGGCTGGAATGCAGTGGCACCATCTCGGCTCACTGCAACCTCTGCCTCCTGGGTTCAAGCAATTCTCCTGCTTCAGCCTTCCAAGTAGCTGAGATTACAGGTGCCTGCCACCACACTGAGCTAATTTTTTTTTTTGTATTTTTAGTCGAGATGGGGGTCTGCCCATGTTGGCTAGGCTGGTCTCAAACTCCTGACCTCAGGTGATCTGCCTGCCATGCCCTCTCAAAGTGCTGGGATTACAGGTGTGAGCCACCACACTCCACCAGGGCTATTTGAATGCCCATGAGAAGTTCTAGAAATAAGTGCCAGCCGGGCAGGAATAATGGTTTCTCTTTGCTATGGGGCCCTCTCCCTTTTGTACTTCAAGTCCTCTCTGAGGTCCCAAGGTAATACAGGGCAAAGACCAGTCTTCGGTGCAGAATCTTAACTGCAGCCAATGCCATAGCTTCAGTCCTTCCTGGCCGTGTCCACCACCCTTAACAGTTAGTCTCCTCTAGTCCTCATGCAGCCGTGCATGCTTTTTTACACAGTGAGTTATTACAGAAGATAGAATAAGCAGCCTGCCTGTGTGGTATGCAACTCCCATTTCGGAGATGTTCATCCTCAGTTGCCTCTTCTATTGAACTTGTCTCCTTATCGGCAGATTGTAACAAAGTGAGCACATTCGAGTTTAAAAAACCTCCATATACGTCCGGGTGCGGTGGCTCACGCCTGTAACCCCACCACTTTGGCAGGCCGAGGCAAGTGGATCATGAGGTCAGGAGACCATCCTGGCCAACATGGTAAAACCCTCTCTCTGCTAAAACTACACAAACTAGCTGGGCGTGGTGGCGCAGCTGGTGTAATCCCAGCTACTCAGGAGGCTGAGGCCAGACAATAGTTTGAACCAGGGAGTTGAGAAGTTGCAGTCAGTCAAGATCACGCCATTGCACTCCAGCCTGGCAACAGAGGAAGATTGACTTTTAAAAAAAAAAAAAGAAAAAAAAGAAAAAAGAAAAGAAAAGAAAAAGCCTTGATAGGGGTTTAGATGGTCACATTTTCCTCACCTGGATATAACCTCCCATATGCCCTATGCCAAAACATCAGGACTCACAAAATCCTGAAAATCAAAGGCCTAGCTAAACACATCCTCAAGGTAGAGTAAAGGCAGAGGAAATCAGAGTTTTAAGGGTACTGTACCTTTTAACTGTAATCACAGAAAAAGATATGAACCCAGAGAACTATGAAGTCTGTGTCCGGAATTGGTGAGTTCTTGGTCTCGCTGACTTCAAGAATGAAGCCACGGATCCTCGCGGTGAGTGTTACAGTTCTTAAAGATGATGTGTCTGGAGTTTCCTCCTCCTGGTGGGTTCGTGGTCTCGCTGATTTCAGGAGTGAAGCTACAGACCTTGGCAGTGAGAGTTACAGTTCATAAAGGTGGCACGTCCGGAGTTGTTCGTCCCTCCCTGTGGGTTCGTGGCCTCACTGGCTTTAAGAGTGAAGCTACAGACCTTCGTGGGGCGATGTGGACCCAAAAAGTGAGCAGCAGCGAGATTTATTCTGAAGACTGAAAGAACGAAGCTACAAACGGCAGGAAAATCACCCAACTCCGTTGCCGCTGTGGGAGCTGGCAGCCTGCTTTTATTCCCTTATCTGACCACACCCACATCCTGCTGATTGGTCCATTTTACAGAGAGCTGATTGATGCGTTTTGATAGGGAGCTGATTGGTGTGTTTACAAACCTTTAGCTAGATACAGAGTGCTGATTGGTGTGTTTACAATCCTTTAGCTAGACACGAAAGTTCTCCAAGTTCCCACCAGTCCCAGAAGTCCAGACAGCTTTACCTCTCCCTGGCACTCCCTGGGGGATTTTGCGGCATCTAGCCTGAAGGAGCTCGTCCCAGACCAAGAGGAAAAGAGGGAAAGCGAGAAAGAGAGGGAGAACCGCCATCTTGGCGAATGACCTGGCCAAGAGGGAACGGCAGTCCACACACGGGATCCAGCCCTGATCAAGGCGCCGGCTGCCTCGAACGTGGGGCCCTCCGAGTCCGCGCCCACCGGGAACCCCCGCTGCCCCGCGCACATCCCCGGTTCCCGCCTGCGCCTCTCCCTCCACGCCTCCCTGCGGGCAGAGGGAGTGGGCTCCACCCTCGGCGAGCCCCAGAGAGCAGCCCCCATAGCGCAGCGGTGAGATGAAGGGTTCCTCGAGGGCGGCCAGAGTGGACACTGAGGCCGAGGAGGCGCCGAGAGCGAGCGAGGGCTGCTAGCACGTTGTCACTTCTCATATCTACCCTCCTCTGGCCTTTAAGCAAGATTCAACATAGCTTATTCCTATTGCATTACCTAGCTGCCTTTTAAACCTTCTCACAACAGTCTAGAACAACTGCATTATACAGGAACTCAGTGAGACGAGTAATATTTGTATAAGAATGTATATGAATATTACACAGTGCTGGGTTCCAACAGAGCTCATCTGTGATGAAGAAGTCACCCTTTTAAGAGTTTCTAATGTTCCCAAAGCAAGGCATAGAAAAACAGAAAGGCACATGCTTTAATCAAATGCTAAAGAGGTGGAGAAATACATGCTTCACAGTGGTTTTATTTTTGATAGGGAAAAATACGATAGGAAGATAAGGAGAGTGTCACTAGGTTAGCATAGGACTTTGAAGAGCTAAAGTGAAGGAAGACCTTCCAAGTGGGGATCACACTTGTCAACCTTGATTCCTCTGATATGTGGTGTGATGAACACAATAAATTATACACTGAATTTCAATCCCCTTCTAGCAGGTTTTCCCTACTGCAGAGACAACAAAGTTAAAATGACTTTTCCCAGCCTCACTTGAAGCTAGGTTCAGGAAGTGATTTAGATTCTCCTGATCCTTCACATTTATGCAAGCCTTGAATTTGCAACTGAGGTACATAGGGTGACAAGCAGGTCACATGACATCCAATTTCCTGATGTCTGTGATTTGAGCCAGCAGCTGTGACACTACTTCTAGTTTCAATAGGCAGTGTCTTCACTATGACAGGGCCACAGCTTTCTGGGTAGCACAGTTATGTGGGGTGGCTTTGGGAGTTCTTCCTGGAAAGACAACTTAGAATCCATTTCTCCATGATTCCACAGCTATTTAATACATGTGGCAATTCTCTTTTACTAAGCTAGCCAGTGATTCCTGGTCTCTGCCAAAGATTGCTGCCAATACCATGGTGTTATGGGATATTTGGGGTATTGATTTTCTGGCCAGAAACCTCTGTGGCTGGTGGCACCTTGACCTGAGTTCTTGTCCTGCCTCCAGGAAGAATGAGGTATGCAGACAAGTGAAGGGTGAAGAAGATGAAGAGGAGTTTTATTTAGTGTTGGAGACCCACAGTGGGTAGCTCCTCTCTGTAGGCAGGTCATCCTGTTGAATGTTCGGCTCTCAGCAGAGAGGAGGAGCTGGAGAAGGTGGCTCCTCTTGGCAGGCCGGTCATCTCTGCAGCTCTCCGCAGAGAGGGTAACTCCTTTCTGCAGCTGGTTGTTGTGTCTGTCTCTCTGCCCTCTTCACCTTCTGGCCCTCCTCTGCCCTGCTCTGGCTGAGCCTAGGGCTTTTACAGACCTTGGAGGGGAGGAAGTGCATGCTGATTGGTCCAGGGGCAGCCATGGGTGGGTCCAGAAGAGGCACTCCAAGTCTCCACTCTAGTCCACAGGACTGGCAGCCCAAGCCCCCAGCCTTCAGGCCCTCCCTGGCCTGAACATGGAGCCTTACTGGGGACCTGCCCCCTTCTGCCCAGGAATCAATCTGCCTCCCACTGCCATTCATGGCCCCAACCCCACTCTGAGATCAGAGTAGGTGCTGGGACCACAGAGGCACCAGGCAGTGGGAGCCTGGTGCCTGCAGGCTGCAAAGATGCCCAGGTCCTGCACCTGGGAGGGTAGCTGCTCCTGCGAACTCGGAAGGGGTAGGGTTCCTGCTTGTCCCTGGCTCCTGCCTGCTCTGTGGAGCAGGAGGCCCAGCTCTGTAGCCGCAGGTCGGGCAGTTGCTGCTGCACCCGGGCAGGCAGATCCTGCCTACTCCTAGCCCCCTCCAAGAGCACAGGGAGGCTCGGATACACAACTGCAGTTTGGGTGGCTGTAGCCCCACTCAGGAGGGCAGGGCTCCCACCAGCTCCATGGAGTGTGCAGTCCCAGCCATGCTTCCCTGCTGTAGCCGGCATCACTGGGATGGTAGAAGGTCCTGGTTGCTACAGGAGGAATGGGATAGACCCCTGGCTGACCTCATCGCAAGGGTATATGCTCAACCTCTCAACTTGCTTAACTCTTTCCCAACTGGGAAGAGCTCTGTGCTCACAAGGGCTGTGTCCACAAGGGCTGCTGGGATAAAGGAAACTATAACAGGAGGGTGGTAAGTGACCATTCATTGTTTCAAGAATACCCAAGTCAGTTTTGGAAAAAAAGATTGAACTCTTTAACAGAGCCCACAGGCCCCACACAATCTGGCTTCTACATGTTTCACAAGTCTCATGAACTGTTTCCCCACTTTCTCTTGTCCAGCCACATTGGCCTTTTCTTTTTCAGATTTGCTGTACCCCTCCCTGATGCAGAACCTCAGCCTGGAATAGTCTTTAACTGGCCCCTCCTATTTGTTCTTAAATCAACCTTCCCATTGAACCTGAGGCCTTGGGATGCCTGCATTATGTGCTCTCTGGACAAGTTCTACTGTCTTCATAACATGAATCACAGCCAGAATTAAATAATGACTTATGTTTAAGTTGAAAATAGATGTCTGCCATGGCAGACAGGAACGTCCATGAGGTCAGAGACCTTGCCTTGCGCACTAGTATATCCCCAGTATCTAACAATGCTTCGCCCATGGTTGGTGCTCAGTAAGTATACTTTGAGTGAATGCACTCCGTCTCCCTGCTCCAACGTTGCGGCATCTCTAACTGAACATCTGCTCCCATGATTGCTGCAGCAAGGGAAGACAGCTGCAAAAACTGGGTACTGGCTCTTAAATGCTTCTGCCTAGGAGTGTCACACCTCAATTCCACATTTTGATGGCCAAACATTTTGATGGCCAAAGCAAGTCACAAGGCCACCTAAATTCAAAAAGATAATCCAGGGAGAGGAGGAGAATGGCAGGTACTGGTGTGTAACAGTAATGTCTATCGCAGCCTCCTACCCAAGAAACTGACCTAAACATTAAGGTTGGGATAGGACGAAGGGTTGATTGTTCTGTAACTGGTGCCTTGAGTTTTACCCCCTAAAATAAGTGCATTGCATTCTTTGCTCTAAGGAATATTTTTTCCATTTCACTCTCACTGTCATATTTTCATGTTCTTTACTGCTAATGTGCATTCTTCTTTTTCTTTTTTCTTTTTTTTTTTTTTTGAGACAGAGTTGTGCTCTTGTTACCAGGCTGGAGTGTGATGGCGCGATCTCGGCTCACTGCAACCTCCACCTCCCGGGTTCAAGCAATTCTCCTGCCTCAGCCTCCCGAGTAGCTGGGATTACCGGCGTGTGCCACCATGCCCAGCTAATTTTGTATTTTTAGTAGAGATGGGGTTTCACCATATTGGTCAGGCTGGTTTCAAACTCCCGCCCACCTGGGCCTCCCAAAGTGCTGGGATTACAGGCGTGAGCCACAGCACCTGGCCGAATGCGCATTCTTATTTTGGCAGTCCTAAGCTCAGGGCTTTACCAGAAACGCCCCTGTGACAATGAACTTTAGGTCAATAACAGAATCTGCTTACCTGGGCAGGCTCTTCGAGTATTCATTTCCTTCACAGGACAAGCAGATTTAGTCCCTTTGTTACATGTGAACCGTGAATGTTTTGCTGTTGCTCTCCCTCATTTGCCTTGAAATACAGTTGCTCTTGGAGCTTTGCAGAATGGGCCTGCCTCAGCATCAGTCACACATTTATGAACATCTGTGACCTATAATGACAGTACTGGGTATTAATAGGTGCAAAGAAATACAACTCATGGCTATTGTCCTTAAGGAACTAACTGCCCAGTTGAGGAAACAAGATGTTAATACCTTAAATATTACTTAAATTCATGGCTATGTGTGTTTAAATACAGGTCAGGCAATACAAGAATTTCAGAGGTGAGAAAGCTCCATACAGCCAGTTACATAGTCAAAGTCTATGGGGATGTGGGAGGTGAGCTGGCTTGGGGGTGGTAGGACTCAGGTTTTGGAGGCTGGATGGCTCTCCTGAGCCTGGGCTTCTTCCGGGAGAGCCTGGGAGAAGATCAGGGAGGAACAAGAGCACAACACAGACAGTGGAGCGAGAGCCCCTACCATCAGCAGCTGGGTGGAGGATGCCATAGAGCAGCAGGGTAGAAATGCTGAGAGCAGAGCACTTCACCCAACAGTGGCCTTCCCTTTGTCTTTGTCAGGTTATCTCAGTTCTGACCTCAGGCTTTCCCCAGCTCATGATGTAACCAGGCAGCTTAAATTCAAAATGCATTTTAAAACTTTTTTTTTTTTTTTTTTTTTGAGACGAAGTCTTGCTCTGTTGCCAGGGTGGAGTGCAGTGGTGCGATCTTGGCTCACTGTAACCTCCACCTCCTGGGTTCAAGCCTCCCCAGTTTAAGCAATTCTCCTGCCTCAGCCTCCTGAGTAGCTGGAATTACAGGTGGGTACCACCATGCCCAGCTAATTTTTGTATTTTTAGTAGAGACAAGGTTTTGCCATGTTGGCCAGGCTGGTCTCAAACTCCTGACCTCAAGGGATCCACCCGCCTCAGCCTCCCAAAGTGCGGAGATTACAGGTGTGAACCACCGCACCCAGCCTGTATTTTGTTTTTAATTCCACAGGTATTTCAAAGAATCTCTGAGGAGGCTTAGAAGCTGCAGCTATGGCTCCAGGAAGCAAGAATCATGCAGAATCCATTCTGAAGACATGGCCTTGGCTGTGGCAATTATATTAGGCTTTGAAGGCAGCAGGGGCCAAGGTTCTAGCAGAGAGCCCAGCATGCCGCATCAGTGGGGTTAATGGTGCAGAATGTGGTGTCTGCACTCAGTGGTAACAAGGAGAAAATAGAGATTAGAATTATTTGTGTCTCCTTTTGCCCAGCTTTGATTAAAAAGAAATAACTAAGACAAAACATCCATAAAGATGATGTGCTATGAAAGGCTTGAGTTGAAGCAAGTTTCTGGGAGTGCTAGGTAACTGTTTTCTTATTCTAGTTCATATTAGGAGAAAACTTTCAGCTTCCCTAAATGCTTTTAATGTATTTAAGCACCTTCAATGTAATTTGTAATTTCTAGACTTGAAATAATTTGCTTGAATTTAGGATTTTTTTTTTTTAGGAAATTATTAATTCACAAAATGCCTGTTATCCTTTACTTAAGTTGTAAATGACATAGCCAGTATATATTTTCCATGTTTTCATTTTTCTCCAGAAGGTTGTAAAAAGCGAGAACAGCTTTTAGTTCTTTGAGTTGACCTTGTGATTTCTCATCTCCCTTTCCCAAAAGACTTAATAAGAAAAAAAATTAATTTAAATTGTTTCTGTCAGATTCAGAAAACTGTAAACATAGTAAGTAAGAGTTTTGTTCAGGAAACGCATCTCTTTTACCTTTCGTCTGCCGTGTACCTCTGCATTTCCAAATAACATGCTTATCCTGTTATTTCAGGTTTAGGTATTACCTGTTGTCTTCTTTGTAGGGCAAATGAGGATTTATTTCTGCTACATGTTTGCAAATTTCCCCCTCCCTCAGCATTCCAATGTGGTTATTCCTGAGTTTTAACATATAGTGCTTATATTATTATGGCTGTGTAAAAGTTGTTCACAGCTTAACCACAAAATATACCAAAAATGTGTAAGCTCACTCATTCAATGTGTACAATTCAATGACTTTAAATATATTCAGAGTTGTGCAGCCATCACTGCAATCAATTTTAGGACAATTCCGCATTTCTGTAGAAATGTGGAAATGAAACCCCATATCCTTTAGTTATTGTATCACTATCTCCTCACCCCAATGTACAACTATTAATCTACTTTGTTTTATTCCGGCTATTTAATATAAATGGAATAACATATGTGGCCTTTCGTGTCTGGCTTCTTTCGCTTAGCATATTTTCAAGGTTTATTCATATTTAGTCATGTATCAATACTTCATTACTTTTTTATGCCTGAATAATATTATTACTGGATCTTTGGAGTGTCTATTTTCTTCCTGGAAACTCTGTGGCTGGTAGCACCTTTGCCTGAGTTCTGTGGCTGGTAGCACCTTTGCCTGAGTTCAGGAAGAATGAGGTACACAGACAAATGAAGGGTGAAGAAGATAAAGAGGAGCTTTATTTAGTGTTAGAACAGCTCAGAGGAGACCCACAGTGGGTAGCTCCCCTCTGTAGGCAGGCAGGTCACCCCCTCAGTGTTCAGCACTCAGAAGAGAGAGGGCCCTGGAGAGAGTAGTTCCTCTCTGCAGGCAGGTCATTTGGTGGTCTCTGCAGATCTCTGAAGTTCTCAGCAGAGAAGGTGGTTCCTCTTTGTAGCTGGTTGTTCCCTCATCTACTCAACTCTGGCTGAGCCCGGGGCTTTTATGGGCCTCAGAGGGGTTATTGTTGGAGGATTGGGTAGATTCCAAACCGCACCAACAACCGGGTGCGGTGGCTCATGCCTGTAATCCCAGCACTTTGGGAGGCCAAAGTGGGTGGATCACTTGAGGTCAGGAGTTCAAGACCAACCTGGCCAACATGGTGAAACCCCGTCTCTACTAAAAACACAAAAATTAGCCATGTGTGGTGGCGGATGCCTGTAATCCCAGCTACTTGTGAGGCTAAGGCAGGAGAATCGCTTGAACCCAGGTGGCAGAGGTTGCAGTGAGCCAGGATCGTGCCACTGTACTCCGGCCTAGGCAACAGAGCTAGACTCCATCTCAATAAATAAACAAACAAATAAATAAATAAATACAACAACAACAAAAACCCACTTCACCATCAACATTTTCATTTTGCCCAGAAACTGCTATCTAGAAGTTCTTCTGTTCTCTGAATGTTCTCTTAACTTGTGAACCATACGTCATCTCATAACACTCTAAGTATAATAGTGATTTGTAAAAGTCCCCTCTTCTCCCCACATTGTCTTTATTTTCTGAGTTTTGTTCTTCTTACTGTTTCTGCACCTCGTTTTTATGTCAGAATTTTTCCTCAAATATCCTGAGATCCTGGGTGCTCCATGCATATGTAGATTATGCATTATACTGGAATGTCTGTATATAAGTAGGGCCTGTCAATCAGTGGATTTCTTTGTAATGTGCTTGGGCAGGGACAGATTCATTTAGCTGAAGGACTTTCAACATTCATTATCTAGGTCTTTTCTCTTAGACTGGCCAGTTTCTTCAGATAGTTGTCATCCACTCTACCTCTGTTATGTGGCGAAGTGGGTAGTTACACTTGGTTGCCAGGGTGTTCTTGGAGGAACAGAAGAGGGAATAGGGAAGGGTTTCATGGCTCAGTTACAGACTTTACTTAAGCTCCTTTCAGATAAGGTCCTAAAATATGACCAGTGTCTGAGTCTAGATCTTCTATGTTTCTATGTGTTGTGAAAATAGACATTCTTTTCCAGATGGGGAAGGGGTAGGCCCCTGGCTGCCCGAAGTGAGAAATAGCATTTAACAATTTAACCTCTTACAAATATTTCACAAATCATCCTGTGTGCAGCCCTACTCACCCCTCTCTTTCCCTCAGAGTTACCTTGTGCTGTCAATTACTGAGACTTTTGGGATTCTGACGTTTAAAAAATTTGTTCTCCCAATCCATGCAGGCACTTACCTTTAAAGTCATTTAAACTCATCCTCTTGCTCTCTAGTTTTCAAAGTTGTGTGACATCTATCCAGTTCTCCTTATCCTTGCAGATTTATGATTTTTTTTAAAAAAATCTCCTGTTGATTAAATGGGGTTTCAAGAGAAGTGGAGGTAAACACATATTTACCTCTGCCATTGTTTTAGTAGAACTTCCACATCATCCTTTTAATAAATTCCCTTTCTGCTTAAATTAACTAAAAATAGTAGAGTTAACTAAAGTACTATAAAGATATCTACAATAATGCCTTTTGAAGACAAGAGTTATGAATGAGGCTGAACTAAGCTGATCAGATGTAGAACTCAAGATACTGCATGCCACCGGAAAACTGAGTGACTGACGCTTTTTTTTTTTTTTTCTGATTACCTAGGATTTTTATTTTATGCTTATTAAAAATATATTTAGTAGTTAGGCATGGATTTTCTAAAATCATGTCACATTTGTGGATACATAAGAAGGAAAATAAAAGTAGAAATTGATTAATGTGTTCTTAAAACTTTACATTTAGAGTTCTAGGCCTCTAAATCACTTTTTTTTCCTTTTTTTTTTTTTTTTTTGAGATGGAGTCTCACTCTGTAGCCCAAGCTGGAGTGCAGTGGTGCCATTTCGGCTCACTGCAACCTCTGCCTCCCGGGCTCAAGCAATTCTCGTGCCTCAGTCTCATGAGTAGCTGGGACTACAGGTGCACACCGCCATGCCTAGCTAATTTTTTGTGTTTTAGTAGAGATGGATTTCATCATGTTGCCCAGGGTGGTCTTGAACTTCTGAGCTCAGGATATCTGCCCTCCTCGGCCTCCCAAAGTGCTGGAATTACAGGCATGAGACACGGCGCCCAGCCTGAATCACTTTTTAAAAATACACTTAAAAATGTTTTAATTGTGGTAAAAACTACAGAACACAAAATTAATCATCTTAACCATTTTTAAGTATACAGTTCAGTAGTGTTAAATATATCCACTTTGTCATACAACAGATTCACAAAGACAAACTTTTTCATCTTGCAAAACTGGAACTCTATACCCATCAGACGACTCCCTACTTCCCCTTCCCCCAGCCCCTGGCAACCACAACTGTTACTGTTTCCATGAATTTGACTACTTTAGATACCACATAGAAGAGGTATCATACAGTATTTATCTCATTGTGACTGGCTTATTTCACTTGGCATAATGTATGTCCTCAAGGTTAATTCATGTTGTAACGGGCAACAGAATTTCCTTTCCTTTTTAATGAAGTAAGTCTGTGGAGAAAGAAAAATGCATCTCCCTTTGACAAGCAACATTGAAAATATCATTCACTCTGAAACATTACGTCAAAAAATGAAAGACTGGCTGGGTGCGGTGACTCACACCTGTAATTTCAGCACTTTGGGAGGCTGAGGTGGGCGGACCACCTGAGGTCAGGAGTTTGAGACCAGCCTGGCCAACATGGTGAAATCCCATCTCTACCCAACATGCAAAAATTAGCCGGGTGTAGTGGCCGATGCCTGTAATCCCAGCTATTTGGGAGGATGAGGCAGGAGAATCATTTGAACCCAGGAGGCAGAGGTTGCAGTGAGCCGAGATTGCGGCATTGAACTTCAGCCTGGGCGACAGCGAGACTCTGTCTTAAAAAAAAAAAAAAAAAAAAAAAAAAAAAAAATTAAAAAAGACCTTTAAAAGCATTTCTCAAAAATTTTAAATTATATAAAACCCAAACCTAAGGATTGAAAAGAAAGGAAAGGTATTCCTTACTTTGTCAAAAGTAATAAATAAAAACAGCTTACATGCAAGAGAAATGACGTGTCCAATATGTGTTACTCTTGGGGCTTCATGGCAAACAACCTTAACTATTAAGAATATAGTAAATATGGAAAGTATCTGCTCAATTAATATTGATGAGTTGAATTGAAATTTCAGTCATTTCTTTTTCCTAAGGGCTCTTAAGTGAATGCTTTTGACCCTGGCAGAGGGGACAAGCCCCCAGTTTTTAGCTGCTGTATTGTGGTGGTTGTGCTGTGATCTGCAAGTTTTCCCAAATTCCTTTTCCAGGGATTACCTTTATAAAGTCCAGAGCAGGGATAAGGAGGAAGCGGAAGGTTTATTGAAGCTAAGATTTTAAAGATTGACTTGGTATGGGAAGCCTGAGGGCTTACTTAAGTTTTTATATGAAGAGGAATGTCCCAGACATATTTCAAAGAAAAAATTGTTATTGTTTTAAATATGAGCATGGTAACCTGGTACTTAACTACTATATATGAAGAAATGTGCAAATGCTTTCCCCTTTTCATTCAGAAGTCTTCCTTCCTCTGGCATGGTTCTTTCTTGTTGCCTTGTTAGCCTCCTGGTTACTTTCTACTCTCTTGTTCCTCTCCTCTCCTTTGCATCCTCTTCTGTTCCTTGGTTCCTGTGTTTCGTGGCTTCCTGGCTCCCCTGTTCCTTAGTGTACTGACCTTCACAGAGAACTGACTGGGCCTCAGAAGCTGGGTGGGGTTTCACCTGGGTAAATTACCACATCCTGGTGCGCCCTCCAGCACTGTTTTCTTAGGACTTGGGGAGTTGGAGTCAGCGCATTTGGGGGGAGGATAAAAAAGTGAAACCATTACTGAGCTAGCTCCCCAGAGAATAGCCTTGTCTAAATCTCTAAATGGTGAAATTGTCTGAAAATGACCATGGAGGTAAGTCTTGGGTAGGGGCCAGAAGAGCAGCAAACTGAGAAAGGCCTGGGGTGATGGTGGAATCAGGGTGGGGCAGCCAGGGCTGCAGGTCATGTTTAGATTTATGAGTTAGCACCCCTTTCCTTCTTCTTTTCCACCTAACCTCCTGAGACTCTAGTCAGCTGTGCTGCTGTGCATGGGATAATTGTCTAGTTCCATTGCTGTCTGTTGCTGGGTAAACCAGGGCTGGGCCCTGCTCTAATATGAAAGGAAAATTTTAAAAGAAAAATGGAATGTCCAGTTATGATTTCCAAAGCAGTGCTCCAAGTGCATGGAACATTCCATCCCTCAGGAGTGGAGGCGGGCTCTGCAAGGTCCATTTTTAGGATTCCCTGGGTAAAATGTTTCTTGGACTATTCTGGAACATAATGTTGCAGGAAGAGCTATTTTATTAGAGAGGAAACCATGAAAACTGTAATTTCAAGAATACCTCTGCTGGGCATGATGGTTCATACCTTTAAGCCCAGCACTTTGGGAGGTTGAGGTGGACGGATCACCTGAGGCCAGAAATTCAAGACCAGCCTGGCTAACGTGGTGAAAATCCATCTCTGTGTCAAAACAAAACAAAACACTTCTGTGTATCCCTTTAGTTTAAGTCCTTAGCCCTCCCATAAAATATAAGCAAATTTCGGGAGAGATAACAGATTGACTTTTACGAATCCTTTTTAGCTTCAGATCATACCAGATCTCACCCCTAACCTCCACACCCCCCAACCGACATCCCCACCTCCAATGCTAGGCTCTTCCAGCCCTTCCTGCCTGGGAGCTTTTTAGCTTGCTCTGTCTTCTGCCTGGGATGCTCTTCCCTCTCTTAAAAAGCTAACTCCCAGTCCTTCAAAACCCAGGCAATGTCACTCACTGTTCCAAGTCAGTTCTCCAAGGCATGCTTAGTTTACCTGTGGGTTCCCTGACCACCTCCCGTCTCTTAGCTCTTGTCCCACTCAGTCAATGGCATACAGATCTATCTTTCCACCAGGTTAAGATGCCATCAAAGACAAGAACTGTCTCTTGTTCATCATTGAAACTTTTGCATTTAGAACATTAACTGGCCTACAGTAGATTCTTTAAAACTATTTATGGAATGAATGAATTCTTTACTGCCAACATGTTTCAGTGGGGTGGTGGTGCAGGGTTGGGGGTAGAGAAAATATGAAAATGCAAAGAGAAAAAGGAGCCTGCGTGCAAAGGAAAGAGGTGGGGGTCACCGGAAGGCGGAGGTTCCTGAAGGCAAACTCCTCTGAGGACAGCTTTGCAAATGGCCAGTCCCTTTTAAAGGCATGCTAAGTCTTCAGATAACTCTAACTGACAGCTGTAATTTAAGATGTGTTGACACATGAGATGTGCTTGCCAAAGTCATGCTTGATGACTTATATCTCACACAATGAAATAGGGCAAAGTTAAAAACTCAAATTGCTTTGGGTTTGTATTGGTTCCCGGATCCTGGGTTACATCATTCTTACTGTTATGTTAAACATTAACAGCAATAAAAAAACAGAAAAAGAAAGGTGGCGGGGCTGGGGGTGGGGGGCACTCACGTAGGGGAGGATATTTTGATTGAACACAGGCTTGACAGAATCTTATTTTCTTCTTAGAAATCCTGGAAAACAGAAAACAACAGGAAGATGTCTTATTGGGAAATACCCCAGTCAACTTCACCATGAGTCAAACAAGGAAGAAAACTTCCTCAGAAGGAGAAACTAAGCCCCAGACTTCATCTGTCAACAAATTTCTCAGGGGCTCCAAAGCTGAAAGCAGAAAAGAGAACAATGACCTTAAAATAACTGATTCCCAACCCAGCAACTGGATACAGAAGACAGCCCCCTCAGAGACTGGTAAGCTGCTGGCTGCTGGTGTTTTGCTGTTGTATTTGTTTTGTTTTTACTTCCACATTTAAAACATTTTTATTTTTAAATTTTGTGGGTACATCATAGGTGTATATATTTATGGAGTATATGAGATGTTTCAATACACGCATGTAATGCCTCATAATCACACTGTGGAGAATGGGGTATCCATCCCCTCAAGCATTTATCCTTTGTGTTACAAACAATCCCATTATACTTTTAGTTTTATTTATATATTTATTTGGAGACAGAGTTTTGCTCTTGTCACCCAGGCTGGAGTGCAATGGTATGATCTCAGCTCATAGTAACGTCTGCCTCCCAGGTTCAAGCGATTCTCCTGCCTCAGCCTCCCAAGTAGCTGGGATTACAGGTGCACACCACCATGCCCAGTTAATTTTTGTATTTTAGTAGAGATGGGGTTTCACTGCCTTGGCCGGGCTGGTCTCGAATTCCTGACCTCTGGTGACCCTCCTGCCTTGGCCTCCCAAAGTGCTGGGATTACAGGTGTAAGCCACCATGCCAGGCCTCTTTTAGTTATTTTTAAATGTACGGTAATTTAATTGCACATTTAAAAATAACTAAAAGAGCGTAACAGGTTGCTTGTAACACAAAGGATAAATATAGTCACCCTGTTGTGCTATCAAACAGTAGATCTTATATATTCTATTTTTTCTATACCCATTAACCACCCACACCTCCCCCACCAACAACACACACACCCTTCCCAGCCTCTGTATTTCTTTATTTTTTAGAGTTTTCTTCTAAAGTGATCTTATGTGTTAAACTAAAGACTTTAAGACTTTTGAGACTAAAGACTCAAACTATGAGTCTCTGTGCCCATCATTTATTATGTTACTTAAATGCTTTAAATGATTCATAATTTTACTTTTAAATTGTTAAAAGCAACATAACACTACAGAAAGGTTTAGGGAAAATACCGAACTTCCTCTCATTATAACACAAATGATCATTTCTTTAAGACTCTTCTCAGTCTTTTTTCTTCATGTCATGCATTTATGTTCTATCAGTCAGCAGGTAATCCCTGCGCTAAGTGTTAGAAATACAGCCATGAAAAGGACCAAATGCAGATATAACTTCAGGTGGTGATAAATGATATGAAGAAAAATAATGCAGGCTAAGGAGACAAAGAATGATGGGATGGGGTGCTATTTAGATGGGGTGGAGGAAAGAAGTCTTCGATTTGGAGGCATTTGAACAGCAATCTGAATAAAATCAGCTGTGTTGAATGAATGACTAAAGCCAGCCACTTAGGTATTTGTGGAAATAGCTTTCCAGGCAAAGGGACTATACATGCAAAGGCCCCAGCTAGCAGTGAGCCTAGAGTGTTTGAGAGAGAGTCAGGAAGTCAGGGGTGCTGAAGCAGGATGGGAGACATGGAGAGGAAGGGGTAGTGGAAGACAAGTCAGTGAGGTCGCTGGGGCCAGATTGGCATCTTTTCCACAGCTGTAATAGTTTACAGATACCTCCTGAGTTTATATGGAGCTGTGATCCTACTTCTGGAACATATTATTATATTGCTCAATTCCCACTTTGCTACATGATGCTCACATGCATAATTTTCATGGTTGCATAATATTCCATTACATTCGTATGTCTTTTTTTTTTTTTTTTTTTTTTTTTTTTGAGGCAGAATCTTGCTCTGTCACCCAGGCTGGAGCGCTGTGGCATGATCTCGGCCCACTGCAAGCTCCGCCTCCCGGGTTCACGCCATTCTCCTGCCTCAGCCTCCCCAGTAGCTGGGACTACAGGCGCCTGCCGCCACAACCAGCTAGTTTTTTTTGTAGTTTTAGTAGAGATGGGGTTTCACCGTGTTAGCCAGGATGGTCTCGATCTCCTGACTTCGTGATCCGCCCACCTCGGCCTCCCAAAGCGCCGGGATTACAAGCATGAGCCACCGCGCCCGGCCACATTCATATGTCTTAATTACTCAGTGAGTTCCTTGTTTGTCCTTCAATGAGTATCTTTGGCTTTCCTTCTTTCCCATTCCCTGTTTCACCATATTTCAGCTATTTTTAAACTATAAATTTCCAGAACAGGGATTGCAAATTCAACAGTTATGAAAATAAATATTGTCAAATCTCTCTCTAAAGTTACGTGTTATGTGCAATGTCATCAATATATTATCTATTAGATTAAAAGCATTTTAAAAACATTTTAAGCATATGCAAAAATAAAATAAAGAATCCCCATGGTCACCTACCTTTAGTAATTATCAGTCAGTTATTGTGGCTCATGCCTGTAATCCCAACACTTTGACAGGCTGAGGCGGGAGGATTGCTTAAGGCCAGTAGTTTAAGACCAGCCTGGGCAATATAGCAAGACTCCGTCTCAGCCGGGTGCAGTGGCTCATGCCTGTAATCCCAACACTTTGGGAGGCCGAGGCAGGCAGATCATGAGGTCAGGAGATCGAGACCATCCTGGCTAATATGGTAAAACCCAGTCTCTACTAAAAATATAAAAGAGTAGCCAGGTATGGTGGCAGGCACCTGTAATCCCAGCTACTCAGGAGGCTGAGGCAGGAGAATCCCTTGAACCTGGGAGGCGGAGGTTGCAGTGAGCTGAGATCATGCCACTGCACCACTGCACTCCAGTCTGGGTGACACAGTGAGACTCCGTCTCAAACAACAACAACAACAACAACAACAACAACAACAACAACAGCAAAAAACACTCCATCTCTAGAAAATAGTTAAAAATTAGCTGGGCATGGTGGTGTGTGCCTGTGGTCCTAGCTACTCTGGAGGCTGAGGTGAGATGATTGCTTGAATCTTAGAGGTTGAAGCTGTGGTGAGCCATGATTGCACCACTGGACTCCAGGCTGGGTGACAGAGCAAGACCCTCCAAAAAAAAAAAACAAAAAAACCAACAAAAAAAACCCTTGGCCGATTTCCTTTCTTTCTTTCTTTCTTTCTTTCTTTCTTTCTTTCTTTCTTTCTTTCTTTCTTTCTTTCTTTTCTTTCTTTTCTTTCTTTTCTTTCTTTTCTTTCCTTTCTTTCCTTTCTCTTTCCTTTCTCTTTCCTCTCTTTCCTTTCCCTTTCCTTCCTTTCCTTTCTTCCTTTCTTTTCTTTTCTTTTCTTTTCTTTTCTTTTCTTTTCTTTTCTTTTCTTTTCTTTTCTTTTCTTTTCTTTTCTTTTCTTTTCTTTTCTTTCTTGAGACAGAGTTTCGCACCATCACCCAGGCTGGAGTGCAGCAGTGTGGTCTCGGCTCACTGCAACCTCTGCCTCCCGGGTTCAAGTGATTCTCCTGCCTCAGCCTCCCAAGTAGCTGGAACTACAGGCGTGCGCCACCATGCCCAGCTAATATTTTTGTATTTTTAGTAGAGATGGGATTTCACCTTGTGGGCCAGGCTGATCTCAAACTCCTGATCTCAGGTGGTCTGCCTGCCTCAGCCTCCCAAAGTACTGGGATTATAGGCCTGGCCAGGAGCCACCGTGCCTAGCCAATTTTATATCATTTATACCTACCCTCCCTTCCATCAGATTGTTTGCCATCAAATGCCAAAAATAATACAGTTTTAGCAGCAAGTAGATTAAATGTATTTTAAGTATGTTTTTATATATAGGAAATTAAAGTCTGTCTTTAAAAGAAGACCATCTCTATCAGAAAATTGTTCATTTTTGTTCTAGAGTGTGATTTAGAGCATCAGGAATGAGGTTAATGAATAAATGTAATCGTGATTAAATTAACAGTGCAAAACCAAGCCGGGGTCATCGCTGCTATGCAACACTGACCACCCAAGCTGCTTGGTTCTTCATTTCTATTTCTCCCAAAATTCAATGGCTCCTGGAGTCATGTTAATTCTGTCCCCAAATAGCTCTCCCACCTGGTTCTTCCTGCCCATTGCTGCTGCCCAGCTCTCATTGTCTCTTGCCTGGACCACAGCAATAGCTTCCTAACTGGTTTTCCTGCTTCTAGTCTTGCTCTCTTGCCAATCTGTCCTCCACACTGCCACAATGCTCTTTCTAAACCACAGATAGGGTGGTGTCTCTCGCCTGCTTAAAATCCTTCACTGAGTTTCTCTCATCTATATTCCCAAGCATGGCCTTCAAGGTATTGGTGATCAGTTGGATATTGGATATCTCTTCATGACCTTTGCCTTCTCCCACCTCCCACCACAGCGCCGCCCTCATCCTCTGCGTGTGGCACTCTGATTTACTTATAATTCCCTGGACTGGCCACATTCTTCTCTTCCCCAGCAAGTGGTTCTTTGTGGCTAGAAAGATGCTCTCTCGTGTCACCATCCTCCCCTGCACCCCTCCCTGACATATCCCTCTCTCATGTCCACCCACCTGGATGACTCCCATTCTTCCTTTAAGGTGCAATCCAGGTACCAGTTTCTCTTGGAAACTTCCCGAGACCCACCTCCTCGACCTGGAATCCCCAGACTTGGGGTACTTATTGTCAGTGAAGTGTGCAACCACATACCCCTGTGTGCCTCTGCTTCTCATCTCTATGGTAACGGTGGCTTTCTTGCTGTCTCTCTCATGAAACAGGCAGCTCTTTGAAAACAGGAACTTGTTATCTTGGTTCCTGGTACAGTACCACCCATGTTAGCAATGTGTAATAACGTCTTATGAATGTCGAGTGTTTTGGCTGACAAACCTTGACAGATTTCAGTCGGAAAGGAACTTAGTGAGAGCACTAAGGACCAAGAGCTTCGTTTGGAGCTAACACAGCTAGGAAAAGGCCTCAATCTCCACAGAGCCCCTCCTGTGTGGTTACTAATGCGCCCCCCATGGGTGCCTCCCACCCCACTCCAGCCTGGCTGCAGCAGCCCTGACTCACCTGTTCTACACAGTGAACTGTGACATAAGGTATCCTGTGAAGAGAAGATTTCATATATTTTTTTCTTTTTCTTTTTTTTTTTGAGACAGAGCCTTACTCTATCACCCAGGCTGGAGTACAGTGGCGCAATCTCAGCTCACTGCAACCTCCGCCTCCCGGGTTCAAGAGATTCTTGTGCCTTAGCCTCCCTACTAGCTGGGACTACAGGCTCCTGCCACTACGCTTGGCTAATTTGGTTTCATAGGTTTTTTGTTTTTTTTTTTGAGATGGAGTCTTGCTCTGTTGCCCAGGCTGGAGTACAGTGGGACGATCTCGGCTTACTGCAACCTCTGCCTCCGGGTTTAAGCGATTCTCCTGCCTCAGCCTCCCAAGTAGCTGGGATTACAGGTGCATGCCAGTATGCCTGGCAAATTTTTGTGTTTTTAATAGAGATGTTTTACCATGTTGGCCAGGCTGGTTTCGAACTCCTGACCTCAGGTGATCCACCCGTCTCAGCTTTCCAAAGTTCTGGGATTATGGGCATGAGCCACAGTGCCTGGCTGGTTTCACAGATTTTTTAAAAATTGAAATCATGATCTGTGAGGAGATGTCCAGGGATCTCATAAGTTAGTACTCACTTTTATATTTAAGTGTTTTGATAAAGATTTATCATGATGATTTATTTTGGTAATTGAGCAACTGTAAAACCAATATTCATTCATTCAATTGTTTGCTCTTTCAACAAATATTTACCAAGTACCTCTCAGGTAAAAGGCCCTGCAGATTACCATGTCCCTGGGAGGTTCCAGTAAGTTTAAATCACTATGCTCTTGAGAAATGAACCAGGCATTTCATAGATGAGTAAACCAAGGCTCAGAAAGATTAAGTGACTTGTTCCCCGAACAGACCTGTGATTTGGACCAGGTCTTCCGACTGCTTACTTGTCAGTCACATCAAACATGACAGAGCACCCAGTGGGATGTGAACTGAGAAGAGATTTCTGTGTCTGTCAGTTTCTAGGTTATTACCGGTGACCTTTGAGAAACAATTGATTTGGATAGAGGAGTGTAGCAACCAGAAGGTTGAGGGTTAGCTTGCAAATGTGGGGAAGGAGTTGGGCTGGCAAGTGCAAACCACTCTTTCCAAACATTTGACAGTAAAGGAAATGCTTGACAGAGCAGTGTCTTGAGGAGAAAACAGAAGAGTGGGTTTGGTGGGGCTGGAACTTGGGCATGATTGTAGGTTGAGATAAAAAGCTTAAAAACAAAAGAGAAACAGCAATAAAATGCAACGCAGAAAAAAAATTTTAAATACAAAAATAAAATACACACACACCATAGGCTTTGGAACAAACTACTCCGGGTTCAAATTCAGGCTCTGCTTCTTCCTAGTTAATCATTTCTCTGAGTTTCCAAATCTATGAAATGGGTTGTGACTCCTTTAGACAAAATGTACTGTACTTTCTGGCACCTAAGAGGCTGTCCCTTCCTGTCTCCTATCCACAACTCTGCCCTGCCCCACCCAAAATTAGGGTTGCCAGAGAAAATACATGCAATAGTTGAGACATATTATAAAATGATTCCTTGTTGATTTGGAATTTAAATTTAACTGGGCATGCCGTTGTTGTTTTTCCTAAATCTGGCAACTCTACCCAAAATTAAATACTTTGTATCCAATGTGCCATAAAAATGGAAGGTGAGAGTGAAAGGTTACATGGTGGGTGCTGCTGCCTCCTACTGGTGAAATGTGGTAACACCAATCATCCCAACAAGGATGTGTATCCTACATGTGGTTTTCTTAGACCAAACAGGAAGCCACAAGACTGCTGTGGATTAGAGGTGTAGTTTTTATTATCCTGCTAATCATTTGGTCTAAATTTATTACCACCGCAATCCTACTATCTTTTACTTTTCACTGGTACCAATGTATTTCTTCTTAGCTATGTGGTCTTACACCTTTTTGTCAGGGTTAATATTACTGCACATTCCAGAACTTATTATTTCCTATTGGATTTCAATATACATAATCTATATGTTTAAAATTGTATATTTCACTTATAAAACCACTTTAAAATCACTGTCAGTACACGTCTATTGACTTTTCCTTACAAAAGTATGATGTATTTTATGTATGTCTTAAATGCTGGCACCTGGCAGGCCATGGTGACTCACACGTGTAATCCCAGCACTTTGGGAGGCCGGGTGGGTGGATCACCTGAGGTCAGGAGTTCAAGACCAGCCTGGCCAAAATGGCGAACCCCCGTCTCTACTAAAAATACAAAAATTAGCCGGGCATGGTGGCAGGGCTTGTAGTTCAGCTACTCGGGAGGCTGAGGCAGGAGAATTGCTTGAACCTGGGAGGTGGAGGTTGCAGTGAACTGAGACTGTGCCACTGCACTCTAACCTGGGCGACAGAGTGAGACTCCATCCCACCCCCCAACAAAAAAAAGAAAAGCTGGCACCTGCAAGTAGGCGAAGAACGAGTACATAACAGGTGCTCAATAAAATGATAGCTTTTATTATTATAGTGCTATCTTTTTTCTTTCTTTCTTTCTTTCTTTTTTTTTTTTTTTTTTGAGACGCAGTCTCACTGTGTCACCAGGCTGGAGTACAGTGGCGTAATCTCAGCTTACTGCAATCTCTGCCTGCTGGGTTCAAGAGATTCCCCTGCCTCAGCCTCCTGAGTAGCTGGGACTACAGGCGTGCACCACCATGCCTGGCTAATTTTTTGTATTTTAGTAGAGACAGCGTTTCACCATGTTGGCCAGGATGGTGTCAATCTCCTGACCTCGTGATCCGCCCGCCTCAGCCTCCCAAAGTGCTAGGATTACAGGCATGAGGCACCGTGCCCAGCCACTATCATGTTATTATAGTGTTATTACAGAGGAAGCTGGTGAGGGTGCCACAGTAGTCCCTAGTAACAAGAAGGACAAATGAGGCTTTCCAAATGCACTTTCTGGCAGGAGTTGAGAAAAAGCAAAAGCTCTCCCAGGCCTAGTTTCTCTGGATATGTGTTTCCCAATTGAATGGTCTAGGAATGACCGGCAAGAATTCCACTCACCCCGTGTAGCCATTTGAAGCTCCTTGATGGTGATTTCAATGCTTTCCCTTCTTCACCTGCTTGGTTTGAGGAGACAAGTATCTCTGCTTCCTCCCTAGTAGTTGCACTCACCAAAGATATGTGTGCCCTTCAAGTAAGCAAGCATCTCAAAAGCTGGGCTGACAGGTTTACTTCTCACCCAGGAACGCAGCTCCGTCTTCATGCTGAGAAGCCCAGGTCAGGTCATGATAGAAAAGCCACTGAGTTCCTCAGGCTCCTGAAGCAGTGTCTGAGCGCCTGGCGGCAGGAACAGTGGTTAGTTGAGCTTTGTCCCTAGTAAATGGTTCTGCCTCTGAGTTGAGGTTTTTATAAAAGAGCAATTCAGAGTTATGCAGTCTTTTCATTTATCTGATTGTGTTCACTATGCATCTTTAATACATCCATCTTTAACAGCAAATTCTTTTTTATGCTTATCACACAGCTAAGCCTCTCAGTTCAGAAATGGAATTGAGATCCAGTATGGAGAAATACGAGCAGTTCCTGCAGAAGCTGGGCAAAAAGGCTGTCAACAAGTGTCTAGATTTTAATAACTGTGGATTAACAACAGCAGACATGAAAGAAATGGGTCTGTATGCAGTGGACTTTGCAAAGAGGAAGATAGGGCCTTTCCATTGAGATGAGCAGATAAAACATACTCAGCTACCCACCTAGTAGCCCCAAGTCTGCTCAGTGGTCCCAGACAATTGCAGAAATAGCACCGCTATTTTTATTTATTTATTTTTTTTAAAGATAAAGGCCAGGCATGGTGGCTCACTCCTGTAATCCCAGCACTTTGGGAGGCCGAGGTGGGTGAATCACAGGGTTAGGAGTTCAAGACCAGCCTGGCCAAGATGATGAAACCCCGTCTCTACTAAAAATACCAAAATTAGCCAGGCGTGGTGGCGGTTGCCTATAATCCCAGCTACTCGGGAGGCTGAGGCAGAGAACTGCTTGAACCTGGGAGGCAGAGGTTGCAGTGAGGCAGGATTGTGCCACTGCACTCCAGCCTGACAACAGATTGAGACTCCTCACAAAAAAAAAAAAAAAAAAAGCAAAGCAAGTTAATTGATCCTTCCTTAGGTTTTGAAGACTTCAGCTGAGTTTAGGAAAAGAGGCTGTATGAAATCTTACAGACACACCCCTGCATTTTCAGACTGCAGTTCTTTGGCAGAAATAAAAAACATCCTAAGAAATAGAAAATGTAAACATCACAATTTCTCCAATTGTAGACCTGAGGGCTCTTTGCCAAAAGTCAACACGCCCCTGTCTATTCTCTTACCATGTAAAACTATGTCCTGTGTGTGTAGGCATTGCATTTTATTTACTACAAATCCCAAGGCACATACACATATCTGTATTTTCTTCTGTTCACTTCTAGTTGCCTTGCTGCCTTTTCTCCCGGACTTGGAAGAACTGGATATCTCCTGGAATGATTTTGTAGGTGGAACCCTCCATTCTATCACTCAGCAAATGCATCTGGTCAGCAAGTTAAAAATCTTGAGGCTGGGTAGCTGCAGACTCACCACTGACGACGTTCAAGCACTGGGTATGATGAATGCATTTCTTAAAAAATTGATTCGGCCGGGCGTCGTGGCTCACGCCTGTAATCCTAACACTTTGGGAGGCTGAGGTCGACGGATTGCCTGAGCTCAGGAGTTCGAGACCAGCCTGGGCAACATGGTGAAACCCCGTCTCTACTAAAATACAAAAAATTAGCCAGGTGTGGTGGTGGGTGCCTGTAATCCCAGCTACTCGGGAAGCTGAGGCAGGAGGATTGCTTGAACCCGGGAGGCAGAAGTTGCAGTGAGCCGAGATCATGCCACTGCACACCAGCCTAGATGACAGAGCAAGACTCCATCTCCAAAAAAAAAAAAAAAAAAAAGAAGAAGAAGATGGGTTCACTCCTCAAGGGCAAACTATCTCTGTTGCCTGCTCCATTGGGGATCATGGTCAAGGGCACTATGCTGTATTGGGCACTTGTATAACTGCTAAAAAGTCATGTAAACCATGTCTAGGTCTGTGCTAAGCTCTGTGGATAGAGAAAAGAACAAGGCTGACCAGGTCCCTGCTTTCATGTAGTTTATTTATTTGTTTATTTTTATTTTTATTTTTTTGAGATGGAGGCTCACTCTGTTGCCCAGGCTGGAGTGCAGTGGTGCAATCTCGGCTCACTGCAACCTCTGCCTCCCGGATTCAAGCAGTTCTCCTGCCTCAGCCTTCCAAGTAGCTGGGATTACAGGTGTGCACCACCATATCCGGTTAATTTTTGTATTTTTAGTAGAGATGGGGTTTCACCGTGTAGGCCAGGCTGATCTTGAACTCCTGACCTCAGGGAATCCACCCGCCTCAGCCTCCCGAAGTGCTGAGATGATAGGCGTGAGCCACCGTGTCCGGCCTCATGTAGTTTAAATGGAGGTTACTGTAAAACATGCTCACACTGGGTCTCCGTTACTTCATGTGTAAAATAGAGGAGTTAGAGTAGGCAAGAATTAAGTTCTTTGACAATTCCAAAAGAATATTTCTCTCTTCTATTTTCCCACCCACATTTTGAAAAATTAAACAAAACAAGATTTTTAAGTTAATAGTTTAACTAGAACTAGAACCTCCATTAAGTTAGTTTATATACGGAGCATAGAATTAAATCTGTACAATGTCATTCTACTTATCCAACTGCTGTACCAAAATGCTTGCTGGTTTATTACATGTCTTTGATAGTTTTTAATCTTCTTTTGTTGTAAAGTTTCTTGTTTTCATGACTTATTTTAATCCTTTACATCTATTTAAAGATTTCTGTAAAAACAACACATTTTATGCCAATTATCTCCGCTTGTCAGTCCCTCCCTGGAAATGGGGGCAGCTGACATCCCCTGGCCCATGCCTCCTGTAGCTGAGGAGAGACATTACACATCTCAGGTTGGCCAGATCCTACTTCAAATCCTAGTGCTGACCCCGCCCCCCTGGCCTTTTTGTTTTGAGACGGCTTTTCATTCTTGTCACCCAGGCTGGAGTGTAGTGGTGCAATCTTGGCTCACTGAAACCTCTGCCTCCCTGGTTCAAGTGATTCTCCTACCTCAGTCTCCCAAGAGCTGGGATGACAAGAGTGCACCACCATGCCCGGCTAATTTTTTGTATTTTTTTGTATTTTAGGCATGCACCACTATGACTGGCTAATTTTTGTAATTATTTTGTATTTTTTGTATTTTTAGTAGATCCTACTTCAAATCTTAGTGTCTATCCCCCAGCCCCCCCCGCCCTTTTTTTTGAGATGGCGTTTCATTCTTGTCGCCCAGGCTGGAGTGCAGTGGTACAATATTGGCTCACTGAAACCTCCGCCTCCCTGGTTCAAGTGATTCTCCTACCTCAGCCTCCAAAGTAGCTGGAATTACAGGTGTGCACCACCATGCCCAGCTAACTTTTTTGTATTTTTAGTAGAGACAGGGTTTCACCATTCTGGCCAGGCTGGTTTTGAACTCCTGACTTCAAGTGATCTGCCCGCCTTGGCCTCCCAAAGTGCTAGGATTACAGGCATGAACCACCACACCCGGCCCCTACTGCCACTTTTAACTAGCTTTGTGAACATGGACAAATAATTTAACTTTTCTGAGCCTCAGTTTTCTTATATCTGAAATAGGGATAACTTCCCTCTCAAAAAATTGTTGCAAGGATTAAACAATTTCTTTAAAGTACCTACTGCATGCCTGGTGCATAATAGGTGCTCAATAACTGATAGTCCTTCTTTCTCCATTCTGTCATCTAAGACCACCTTTCTTTGGGTTTACATGATCAGTTTAGCCCCACATTAAGCAGCTGGTTATTGTGTAGCAGACTCACAATTTTAACATACAATTACTCACATATGAAAAGACAACTTTCTTATTTTCTATGATTAACCTGATCTTTTTCCTGATCCTCCATCCTTAGAAAACAAGAAAATGAAATTTCTGCCTGGGACCTGTTCCAAACTTACCTGGTTGAGGAGGGAATCTGTACTGTTGTTGTTCTGATGTTTGTGCCCTTTTCCCTCTCCCAGAGTTATTTCTTCTCTGGAAGGACTTCTGCATCCTCTCCCATCAGGAGGGGCTTACCTATCTATCATCCATACTCTGTCTTCTTCACTCAGTCTTAATGTAGATGGGGTATAGGGAAAATAAATGTTTCTTGATAAGAGAACATAAATCAGAAGGCATTTCAAAATTGTTACACCCATTATAATAGTTTAGTACCAGGTGGCAAATGCATGGCACTCCAGTACCATGACCACTGCAGACATAACTAATCAATCATGAGTTCTTTCTCCCTGATCCTGGGGAACACCTCAGAACTATAGAAAGCCACCCCCAATTGACTGGCAAGTGCACACAAAATGATACCTGTTCATTGCTGGCTTAAGATGCTATAACTGCTGGAGAATATGCATTTTAGCATGGGGTTCCTGGACTTCTAAAACCTTAATCCATGGAATGAACAAACAATGGTAGAAGTTCAAACCCAGGGGAGGGTAGTAAAGAGGCTTCTAGATACAGGGGACTTGCCAGAATGCTTAATTATTTGCACATTGAGAAAGTACATTTTCCATGTATGTGTCTACCCCCAAGGTGGTGAAAATCATTCCTAAGGGCTGATCTGTCTGGTCACTTCTCTTATTCTCTCCCAGCCTCCACTCTGCAGCCCTGGGAGCTTTCCTGTGTGTAATGGTTTCAGAAATGTTAGTTTTCATCCCTGTTTCACTACACCCTTCTTTACCCCTTAAGGCAGCATGGCTGTTATAAGATGCTAGTGCCTGATGCTCTATTATTAGTTTCTCTCTGTAGTGGTCAGTTCAGGTTGCATGTGATATTCCATATATATATATATATATATATGTGTGTGTGTGTGTGTGTGTGTGTGTGTGTGTATATGTGTGTGTGTATATATATAGGCATGTGATATTCTTGACTTTGGAGAGAGCTTTACTATATATACAGGCATGTGCTATTCTTGACGTTGGAGAGAGCTTTACCTCTGTGGTGGCCAGTTATCTGCTTTGCCTCCCTTCTATCCCTGGTCAAACTTCTCAGAAATGCTGATGCCAGAGAGGGGGGCTAAGGGAAAGCAGATGAACCACCACAAAAGCAGCTTCCTAAAACCACCCTACCAATAGGTGGATTTTTCTACAACAATTGTTTAGCTCATACGCATGACTTCAGAATTTTGGAGGGACTAGAATGACTGTACGTGTAAATCTAGAGAAGCACGCCCTGCTATGAAGGAACTGGGTTCTTTCCTTCTCTCTGTTCCTCTGTGCCAAACAGGACAGTACCTGGCCCAGTTTCCACACTCCATTAATCATAGTTGTGCTGATTCTGAAATGAATTCCCTGCTTTACTGACTAGTGACTAACAGAATTTTCGGGCCATTTGCTAACAGGAGAAGCACTTGAGATGATTCCTGAACTTGAAGAGCTAAATTTGTCTTGGAACAGTAAAGTGGGAGGAAATTTGCCTCTGATCCTTCAGAAGTTCCAAAAAGGGAGCAAGATACAAATGCTTAAGCTTGTGGATTGCACCCTCACGTCGGAAGATGGGACATTTCTGGGTAAGTGGAATTTGAAGAGAAAAAAAATTGAAGATGCTCATTGGATAGCTTGGGAATCTACGTTTGCTGTGTTTTGTCTTATCCTGAATTTAAAGAAGGGTATGTAGGAGGGGAGTGGAGTTTTACGTCACTATATCCCCAGGTGACATAAAACTCCACTCCCCTCCTACATACCCTTCTTACTTGGATTTCTTTTCTAGGTCAACTGCTACCTATGCTGCAAAGTCTTGAAGTACTTGATCTTTCCATTAACAGAGACATTGGTGGCAGTCTGAACAGTATTGCTCAGGGATTAAAAAGCACGTCAAATCTGAAAGTACTGAAGTTACATTCATGTGGATTATCACAAAAGAGTGTCAAAATATTGGGTGAGTTAACAATGGCTGGATTTAAGATTACAAGTATAAATATATATGATATACATATAAATATATATATTGAAAAGTTACTAGGAAATATAGCAAAATATAAATAGTGGTTGCACTGGGGAATAAGATTATGGGTAATTGAAATCTCCTTTAGGCTGGGCGCAGTGGTTCACACCTATAATCCCAGCACTTTGGGAGGCCCAAGCAGGCGGATCACTTGAGATCAGGAGTTTGAAACCAGCCTGGCCAACATGATGAAACCCCATCCCTACTAAAAATACAAAAATTAGTTGGGCATGGTGACACTTGTGCCTGTAATCCCAGCTACTTGGGAGACTGAGGCAGCAGAAATCGCTTTAACTCAGGAAGCGAGGTTGCAGTGAGCTGATAGGGATGACAGAAGAGACTCTATCTCAAAAAAAATCTTTTTTATATTTTATTTATTTTCTAAATATTTGACAGAGAACATACACTTTCATGATTATAAAAATGAGCCTTTAATATGACTGACTCTGAAAAGGCCAGTATATTTTAGGTTGAGATAAACACTGGGAAAAATAAAGTTTCTTTGCTGCCAGCACTACTAGGTTTTCTGTTCTGAAAGTGTCAGCATTATTTTATGCTCCATAGTAGGAAGGAATTCGTATTGATAAAAAGAATGGCTTCGATGGCGTCTGGAGTTAAAACTTATTCCCCTGTACATAGTATCCATATTTACGGAGAATAGGAAATGACATTAAACTTACAGAACCTGTAATATTCACTGGCAGCTTGAATAAGTCTAAAAATGTATGTAAACTCCAATGTTCAAGTGTAATAGGAGAGGATGCTCAAGTGTAGTTGCAGGATTCATGTCAAAACCCTCGGCAATCTATGCAGATCTTAGGGAATGTGTGTGTGAAATCATGGTCGGGTCCACAGAGGGCCAGATGGTAGGAAGTTTACACTTATTCCTTCTTTTGTCTTTTGTGAACACAGTGTGCTCCCTCAGCCTCCCTTACTGCACCATGGCCCCACCCCTGTTCCACACCTTCTTACCACCTTGCAATATGTCAGAATGGTAGTAGAGATGGGGTTTCACCATCTTGGTCAGGCTGGACTTGAACTCCTGACCCCGTGATCCACCCCACTTGGCCTCCCAAAGTCCTGGGATTATAGATGGGAGTCACCATGCCTGGTCCGGTTTTTCTTTTTTTAAGAGATGGATCTCACTATTCTGCCCAGGCTGAACTCGAACTCCGGGGTTCAAGCAATCCTCCCACCTTGGTCTCCCAAGCAGTTGAGACTATAGGTACACCACTGTGTCCAGCTATCAGAATGGGATTCTGACTTTCTTTGTAGATGCCGCTTTTAGGTATTTGGCTGAGCTGAGGAAATTAGATCTTTCCTGCAATAAGGATCTAGGTGGAGGTTTTGAAGACTCGTCGGCTCAGTTGGTCATGCTAAAGCATCTGCAAGTCCTAGATCTTCACCAGTGTTCACTAACAGCAGATGACGTGATGTCACTGAGTGAGTACATATTACAGAGCAAAGGAAAGACTTTTTGGAATCTTGGCCTATCTTTGGAAACTTGGAAATTTTAATATGTACACTTATAAATTTACTTTTTATGAAGTTATTGGAAAGATTAATTCCTAAAAATTCTGTGAATGTCTCAACACAGTACTTGGCATGTATTAAACACCCAGTAAATGTTAGTGAATCTCAGTTCCACCTATACATGCCTGTAAATAATAGATTTGGCGCTTAGGGAACATTTTGAATTTATGTTGCTGTTTAGAAATAAATCTCTTAGTGTCACAAAGCTGATTACAAACAGGTTACATACCTGTAACCAAATGCCAACACAAAAGGTATTGAGGATTTCTGAATAACAAGTGAAGTCAAGCCACTCAGATACAAATGAAGTTACAGAAAAAGAGTCAGCGGGGTGGCGCGTGATGGCTATACGTTACCGCTTTAGGCAACTACACTTATTTTCCTACTGCAAACATAGTTCTGTAATTACGACATGTAATATATAAATGCAATTTCCCATAACAAACAGAGCAAGCATAGCCTTGAGATTAAGGGTTTTATCCCGTCTGTGGCCACAGTAAGCCTTCAGTGTACATCCAGAATCTGACCATGGCTCACCATCTAGACCTCCACTACCCTGGTCCAAGCAACGATTATCTTATGCTTAGATTATTGCAAGAGCCCAAATGGTCTCCCTGTCCTCTATCGCTCTGACTTCATTCGCTCCCCCTCCTCCTCGCTGACTCCACCCTGGCCACAGCCCTTGCTGATTCTCAGACACGCCAGGCATACTCTGGCTTTGGGCCCTTTGCCCATGCTCTCTCTTTCCAGGTCATGGGCAAGTCCAGGCTAGAGGTGTCTCATTTAGCATCTCCCCACTGCTCAAGCACAGGCACCTGCACATGATTGGCACCAAGTAAATGCATGTTGAATATGTGAATGAATGAAGAATGAGTGCACAATGAGAATGCAAGTAAGTTTTTGGTTGTTTATAGTACAATTTGGGGAGGAAGACCGTAAGATAGGTTTCTAGGTCTCACACATCTATCTTTTTAAACCTGCTAAATTATCTCTCAGACTCTTCTCTCAATATTTGGGAAAATGAGAAGAGTTCAAGGCTTTCATGAAGATTTAAAAATGACAAAATAATCCCTTTTTGAGCTTTGCATGGAGCATTATGGGTTCTTACCATTCCCTTTACTTATCATAGCCTGAGCGTCATACCTAGGAAGACCTTCATGAGTTATCAGCCCGCCCAATTCCCTTGGTACAACTAAATAACATGAATACCACATCTCATTTTGTTACTCAGTGCTGGAGGACCTCAATTGTTCCCACTGGTATAATGGAGGACTAGGCTTTCCTTACCTAGGTTCACAGCCACTGACATGGGTGAATGGCCCTGGAAAACTAATAATGATTTGATAAGTGTAATGAATTGCATTGTTCTCCTTCTGCTTAATTTTGAAAAGATGGAAATGAAAATACATCCTGCTTTATACTTTATGCCGTTAAATAATTGAACATTCTTTTATCTGATCATTGTAAATCGCTCCAAAGAAATGGAATTATAGATCCTTTAAGCAGTAACTACTGATGAATCCTCTAATGGTGTGGGACACCGTGCCAGGGGCTGCAGAAAATCCCAGCTATCAGGGAACTTCGGTATGGCAGGGGCAGGAGTAAACCAACACATATTCAAACTGCATGGCGAAATATAAAGTGCTGAGGGGGTTGGAAGAAGGAGAAGTAGTTACACCTGTTGACTTTACGAGTGTCTGCCTGCCTTCCCTGCCTTTCCCCTTTCTTTCCCCGACCTCTCTCCCTCCTCCCACAAACATTTATACCTCTGATGTTTCAGGTACTGATCCTCATTCTGGGAGTGAGATAGTTCCTATAACACAGAGCTTGCCTTCAGTGAGGGAAGACAGAAAACAAATATATCAACAAGAAAATATCACATAATGCTGGGTGCTGTGAAAATAAAATATGGTGATGTGATAGTGACCAAGGGGTTACTTTGGTGTGGGTGACCCTGGAAGGCTTCGAGGAGGTGAGCCAGCCTTGTAGAGATCCAGCATACTGCATTTTCTGCCTTGATAAGAGTTGGGGCAAAGGCCAGAAAAGCAGCCAAAAGATAGTGAACGGGGGTAATTCCTAGCTGGGCCCCTCAGGACCCAGTGTGGTTACCAACAGGTGTCTGTTCTGATTGCTGTTTTCATTGCCTTACTGGTACTTACATTCTGAGAAAAGAATTATAATTTCAAACATTAATTGAGCAGTTAGTATGTGCCAGGCATTATACCAAGTACTTTATCTTTACCAAGTCACTTTACCTTCCCAATGACCACCGAAATAGAGAAGACTAAGAGCTCTAGAGTTGAGAATGCTAAGGTTCAGAGAGGTTAATTAACTTGTCCAAAATCACACAGTTCTTTAGTAGCAGATCCAAGATCTAGCTCTCTGTCTCCACAGCCTTTGCTCTTCTAGCCTGGAAAGGAGCTTGGAAGCAAGAAAGCCCAAACAGCATGCTGGGAAGATGGCTGGTTTGCGGTGTGTAAGGGAGGGAGGGTCGGGTTGGGGAGAGCTGTATTGACTGACAGATTAAATAGAGTGTGGGAACCAAACACCCGGAAGACGCTGTGAGGTGGTGCCTAAAACATGTCACTGCTGATATTTTTAACAGCCCAGGTCATTCCTTTACTCTCAAATCTTCAAGAACTGGATTTATCAGCCAACAAAAAGATGGGCAATTCTTCTGAAAACTTACTCAGCAGGCTCCGATTTTTACCAGCATTGAAGTCATTAGTTATTAACAACTGTGCTTTGGAGACTGAGACTTTTACAGCTCTCGGTAAGAGATTTCCCAGATCCTTGCAGGAGCCATGCAATAATGTGAGAGGGAGACCTCTTTTTCTCTGCATTTCATTCCAAGGTTCAGCCAAATTTGTGAAGTACTAATTTGTCTTCTTTTCAGGACATATGCCTTCTTAAAAGTGACCTTCTGAAAGTCCAAAAAAAAATGATTCTAGTATGTGCAGGGTTTGTTGTTGTTGTTGTTTGTGTTTTGAGACAGAGTGTCACCCAGGCCAGAGTGCAGTGGCGTGATCTTGGCTCACTACAGCCTCCGCTTCCCGGGTTTAAGCGATTCTCCTGCCTCAGCCTCGCGAGTAGCTGGGATCACAGACAGGTGCACGTCACCATACCCGACTAATTTTTGTATTTTTAGTAGAGACAGGGTTTCACCATGTTGTCCAGCCTGGTCTCAAACTCCTGACTTCAAGTGATCCACCCTCCTGGGCCTTCCAAAGTGCTGGGGTTATAGGTGTGAGCCACCGTGCCTGGCCATGGTATGTGCAGATTTAGCATTTAAAATTTAATGTGTGTACAACCAACCTGGGACCACCACATCCATGGTAACTTGTAATTTTGCGGAGGTGTCAGTATGAGTTGGGATTGCTGTGGATCTGATAGGAAAGTAAGCCATTTACTAGAGTGTGAGCCTAGCTAACTGACAAGCAATCACTCCCCACAGGATTTATATGCTCCCTTAGGAATCTGTGTATGCCTTAAGGTCACAGATGTGCCCCAGCCTACATCAGGAACCTACTGAATCTGAAAGTTGGTGACAAAGTTTCCATTTGATGACAAGTGCAGTGTCAGCAAGTAAAGGGAGATGGTGTTCTGCGGCACTGTGTGCACAAATTACTGGTTCCCTGGGTGATCGATTTGGAGAAGTGCTACTAAGCGTCTTTGTTTCACAATACCTCCCCTTACTTGCTGACATTGCACTTGTCACCAAATGGGCAGAACTTAACAACTGACATTTATAGAGCATATCCTATGTGCCAGGCCCCTTTCCAAGAACTTTACATGCATTCACCAATTTAACTCTTAACAACTGTATAAGGCATGTGCCGTTGTTCCATTTTATATTTTGCAGACAATTAAACTGAAGCACAGAGATGTTAAGTACATGAGGTAACCCTAGGTCATAAGAGCCAGAGCCAGGATTTGATTTAAGGCAGTCTAATTCCAGATGTTTTGGAGACAGAAAATGTACCATACTCTTCCCCACAGAATAACTGTAATCAGTTTGAGGAAGCTCACAGGCACCCCTTCAAGCATATCTGTAGACTGTCTGGTGGGTCCATGGGCCCTAGAACAGCAGGGCTGAAAGCTACATATCCTGGGACTTTTCCCCATCCAGAGATGTGGACGATGAGATGAATGATGCTGAGGGAGTGCTGGGAGGAGGGCATGGTGAGGACCAAGTCTATGGGAGCTGAGCAAAATACTCGGGCTAAGCAAAATACTCGGGCTGAGCAAAATACTCAAGCTGAACAAAATACTCAGGCTGAAAAGGAGGGCAAGAATGCTCTAAATATAGTGTTCTTCAAATTTGGGGTAAATAACATGCATTTATTTTTATTAATGTATAATAATAAATAGCTACTCATTTTTATGAATTTAATGCATTTATTTCATTAATAATAGCCCTTGTCTGGTTGACAGTACAATTCGTTTTCAAGGAAGTGCCAACTGATAAAGAAAAAACACCGGTGAGAGGGTTAGAGAGAAGGACTCTGTTTTTAGCATTATCCAGGAAGCACACAAATCCAACAACTCCAGCCACGTGTATGGGGGCAAAAAAGAGTTAACATAGCAGGCCTGATGCTGCTATCCCTGGAAAGGCCTACTGTCAACCAGAAAGACCAACCCTTAGCTGATATCCCAGAACTTGGAATCTGGGGGTGTTCGTACCATTTCCTAACTGATAAGGGTGGTTTACTATGCCTAACCTGTTTGCACAAACAACATGGTTTATGCTGAACATGAGCTTTTCTTTTGTAAGCATGGAATTTTGGTATATGCTAGGTGGAGGGTACCTAGATGACTGACCTCCAGTAAAGAACTGTGAACTTGGGCCAGGTGCAGTGGCTCACACCTCTAATCCCAGTACTTTGGGAGGGTCTTGCTTTGCTGACCAGGCTGGAGTGCAGTGGCACTATCATGGCTCACTGTAGCCTTGATCTCCTGGGCTTAAGCGATCATGCCATCTCAACCTCCCCAGTAGCCGAGTCTACAGGAACGTGACACCACACCTGGCTAATTTTTGTATTTTTGGTAGAGATGGAGTTTTACCATGTTGCCCAGTCTGGAAAAATATGGTTTTTTTTAAAGGAACTATAGCCATTAGAAGGCACAGCTGTTTCTAATTCTAGCTGCACAATCAATGAATCATGATCAACTAGGTATTACACTAAATTACATCATCTGACATAAATCTACTATTCAATTTGAATTAAGCAAATGAAGCAAATATATATTTCCCTACATTACTTTTAGAAGAAAAAGTTCCATTTCTCCTTAATGTAGATCTCTGTACCATGAATAAGGGATTTTCTTACTAGATATTATAAAAGAATGTATATTTTCCCCTCGAATACATTGTTCTCTAGAAGGAAGGCAGAATAGTTTAAAGTACAATTAACTTGGGAATAAGATATTCTGGTTAATTTTAACTTTGGGGGCAATTGAGAATTAAGCAGAAAATCTTTTACTTTTCTTGAAAGCTCTTTCCAAAATACATTAGTTGCCTTCCTTGCCTGCATTTATTGCAGTGAAGTAAACACAAATAGGTTTTGGTATTTCAGACTCTTAGGGAGACTTGACCCTATCTCAATCTCAGCAGTGACTGTGCAGTGGAATATGTACCAACCAACCAGGACACATTCTGAAATCTTGACTAGCCGTCCAAGCACGTTGCCTCTTTCTCCTTCCTACATGTGAAATGAAGGAAAGAAACCTCAGTTGGACAGTGAATTCCAATTTATCAAGTTTTGCTTTGCTAAAGTTTCCAATATTTCCCCAAATAAAAACAGACAACAGGCTGGGTGTGGTGGCTCATGCCTGCAATCCCAGCACTTCGGGAGGCCAAGGCTGGTGGATCCCGAGTCAGGAGATCCAGACCATCCTGGCCAACATGGCGAAACCCTGTCTCTGTTAAAATACAAAAATAATTAGCTGAGTATGGTGGTGCACACATGTAGTCCCAGCTGCTTGAGAGGCTGAGGCAGGGGAATCACTTGAACCCAGGAGGCAGAGGTTGCAGTGAGCCAAGATTGTGCCACTGCACTCCAGCCTGGTGACAGAGCAAGACTCCGTCTCAAAACGAAACAAACAACAACAACAACAACAACAAAAACAGACAACATAAATTGAGGCCATAAATTTAAGGCAGAAGAAAACGGCCTCTACAACTTTCTCAACCCCAGTTATATTAATGTGTTGTCCTAGACCAGTTTCCTCAAATCCAAAGCTTATGATCTGTAAGAAAACCTAAATTACTGCTGTTCTTATCGTTATCACTTTTAGCTGAAACCTCTGTTCACCTCTCTGCTCTGGAAGTATTCAACCTTTCTTGGAACAAGTGTGTTGGTGGCAACTTGAAGCTGCTTCTGGAAACACTAAAGCTTTCCATGTCTCTTCGAGTGCTGAGGCTGAGCAGCTGTTCCCTGGTGACACAGGACGTGGTTCTCCTGGGTGTGTATCTACTTGTTCCCAAGCGGTCTTGGCACACAGAGCAGAGGGTGCGGCTCCTGCAAAGCACCGGGTGGGGAGGTTATGGAGGCACTAGACTTGGGGTGAAGCCCTCTGTGCAGATTACCTTCTCCCCAATATCTCCCGAGAGTTCTAATTAAAATGAACAAAGGCAATTCTAAAACCACATGAGAATGGGGGGTGTTTCCTAAAAGGATATGGATTTAGATAGGTGTGCGGTTCCTGAAAGGCAAACAGCTGTTCCACACCTCCCTGGTCCGTGAGTTTTCCCACTTCAGACATCTACATCTCACTCATCCCCATGGTTCCAGCACTAATACTTAACTTTTCCTTTAACTTAACTAATACTTCCTTTCCTTAGTATTCAAGTTAAAATACTTAACTTTAAATTGACTCTTCAATTTAAATGCTTTTATTTAAACAAGAAGCTGATTATCACTGTAACTGAAATGCGGGTATCACTTCTCATAGATATTAAACTGCTGATGGCTTTGATTAGAGACTCCTCTCTATTAGAAAAAGATGAAAGGGGTTAAAGGCATACTGTAGTAACAATCTGACCCTTTTTCCATGTCAGTCTAGAAAGATGGAAAGATAATTGAATAAGGAATAACTTTTGCACTGTGGGATTGAGGCTACCCAAATATTCCCTAAAATCATTCTATGTGGCCAGGCGTGGTGGCTTACGCCTGTAATCCCAAGACTTTGGGAGGCCAAGGCTGGCAGATCACTTGAGGTCAGGAGTTCAAGACCAGCCGGACCAACATGGAGAAACCCCGTCTCTACTAAAATTACAAAATTAGCAGGGCATGGTGGTGCATGCCTGTAATCCCAGCTACTCGGGAGGCTGAGGCAAGAGAATCGCTTGAACCTGGGAGGCGGAGGTTGCGGTGAGCCAAGATTGCACCGTTGCACTCCAGTCTGGGCAACAGGAGTGAAACTCCTTCTCAAAAAACAATGAAAAAAACAACTCATTCTATGTTTCCACTTTCCCATTATAAAACAATGAACCAGAGAGTACTCCCTCTGTCTCCCATCTAGCCTTGTCCTCACACTCTAATCACTATTCAGCCATCAACTGCCAGAATTCCAAAGCAATGAGCACGCCTCCAAATGAAGGGTCAGAACAGTCACTCCAAGTAGTTGTATGTGTGTTTTCAGTGTATATACTAGTCAGTTTTGCTATGACATGGCACATGGGCCTAAAAATCATGTGTTATGCAAGAATTATTCAGTAATAACCACAGGACTTATGGTTGGAAGCACCGCACTCAAACACTTCATCAGTGGCATATTTTAAAAAACAGAAGCTATGAAAAATAGCAATACAGTTTTACATATTAAATAGTTAAGAAATGAGCAAATATTAGACTTTCCCCTGAGAAAGACCTGAAGTTTGTCTGTGGAAGTGGCCTGTCCACACTTCAGTTGGTGGAAAGAGGGTGTGTGGATAGATGAGGGTTGTTGTCTTCATGAGGTGTGTGCATGTCTACATTTTCTTTCTTTCTTTCTTTCTTTCTTTTTTATACAGAGTTTCACTCTGTCACCCAAGCTGGAGTGCAGTGGCATGATCTTGGCTCACTGCAACCTCCACCTGCCAGATTCAAGAGATTCTCCTGCCTCAGGCTCCCGAGTAGCTGGGATTACAGGCGCCTACCACCACGCCTGGCTAATTTTTGTGTTTTTGGTAGAGACGGGGTTTCACCATGTTAGCCAGGCTGGTCTCGAACTCCTGACCTCAGGTGATCCACCTGCCTCGGCCTCCCAAGGTGCTGGGATTACAGGTGTGAGCCACCGTGCCCAGGCTGTTTATTTCTATATGCAGCTCAATTCAGCTGGGGACAGTCTTACATGTTCACCTAGTGTTTCCTGTGGACAAATCGTGCATAATGCAAACAAGAAATTTGCATTATGCTCAAATTGTTTCCTGACATTTCAGTCTCATTGAAATAAACTTGTGTTTTCAAAACAAGTGTTATAGCAAAAATGATTGTAATTAGAAGATGGGACAAAACATTGTGATTTTAATTTGCATTTCCCTAATGACCAGTGATGTCAAACATCTTTTTATGTGTGTATTTTCATTTCTTAGCTCCTTTGGTGAAATGTCTGTTCTAAATCTCTTGCCTAATTTTAAAAATTGGATTGTTTGTTTTGTTGTTGATGAGTTTGGAGAGTTTTTTAGATTTTTCTGAATATAAGTAAGTCCTTTATCAGAAATATAATTTGCTATTATTTTCTCTGGGTCTGTCCCACTGGCTTTTTCATTCTCTTAATAGTGTTTTGTTTTTTTTTTTTTGCAGAGCAAAGCATTCAGTTTTAATAAAGATCTATCAATTTGTTAATTTGATGAACTTTTTGTATTGCGTCTTAGAGTGTTTTGCAAATCTAAGTTCTCAAAATTTTTTTCCATATTTTTTCTTGAAGCTTTGTATTTGCCTTTTGTATTTTGACCTATTATCTATTTTGAGTTCATTTTTATACAAGGTATGAGGTATGGGTAGAGATTAATGTGTCTGCATGTCACTGTCCAATTATTGGAGTGCCATTAGTTGAAAAGACTATCCATTCTCTATTGATTTGCCTTAATATTTTTGTCAAAAATCAATTGACCATATTTGTGATGGCCTACTTCTGATCTCTCAATTCTGTTCCATTGATCTCTGTGTCTCTTATTTTACCAATACCACGCTGTTTTGATTGCTGAAACTTCATAGTAAGTCTTGAAGTAGTATAAGTATTCTTTGTTCTTTTTGAAAATTGTTTTGGTTATTCTAGTTACTTGGCATTTCCATATAGAGCTAGCATCAGATTGTCAATATCTATTGTAAAAATCCATCGGGAAATTTGATTGGGATTATATTGAATTTATAGATCAATTCAGGGAGAAATGCCATCTTAACAATATTGAGTATTCCAATCCATGAACACAGTCTATCTCTGTATTTAAGTACTCTTTGATTTCTTTCACTGGTGTTTTATAGTTTTTATATTTTGTTAAACTTGTATCTGAGTATTTAATTTTTGTGCTCTTATAAAAGATACTGTTTAATTTTAGATTCCCAATGTTATTGCTAGTGTATGGATATACAATTGATTTTTGTATGACATTTTACTGCAACCTTGCTAAACTCATTTGTTAGCTGTAGGATATTTTTGGTAGATTCTGTAGTATTTTCTATATAGACAATCATATCATCTATGATTACAGACAGCTTTTTTTTTTTTTTTTTGAGATGAAGTCTCATTCTGTCTCCAGGCTGAAGTACAGTGGCGCCATCTCGGCTCACCACAACTTCTGACTCTTGGGTTCAAGCGATTCTCCTGCCTCAGCTTCCTGAGTAACTGGAACTACAGACACTCGCCACCACCTCCAGCTAGTTTTTGTATTTTTAGTAGAGACGGAGTTTCACCATGTTGGCCAGGATGGTCTCGATCTCCTGACCTCGTGATCTGCCCGCCTCGGCCTCCCAAAGTGCTGGGATTACAGACATGAAACCACTGCACCCGGCCTAGAGACAGTTTTATGTCTTTATCTCCACTGCATATCTTTTATTTCTTTTGCTTGGTTATTTAGCTGGCTAGGATTTCCAATAGATGTTGAATGAGATGAGAGCAGACATTCTTGCCTTGCTTCCAGTGTCTAAACCATTGTCCACAATCTCGAAAATTTGATGGTTGAAGGCTAATATCCAGCTCGATTAACTCTTTGAGGAACCGCACGTTTTGGCAGAACATAGTCCACCCTGCATCACAGATGCTGTCCCCTAAGCTGAGGGGGAAAGCATTCCATTTTTCACTATTAAGTATGACGTTAGCTATAGGTTTTTTTGTAGCTACCCTTTATCAGGCTAAGGAATCCTAATTTGCTAATCCTAATTTGCTAATTCATTTCTTATAATGAATTTTGTCAGATTATTTTTCTGCATCTATTGAGATGAGCATTTAAAAAACTTTATAGTTCATTAATATCATGAATAATAATATTAATAATAACTAATAATAATAATTAATAATATTAAGTGATTTTTAAATGTTAAATCATCCTGGTCATGATCATTATGTATTATCTTGTTTACATAGCATTGGATGTTATCTGCTAATATTCTTTTGAGGATATTTGTGCCTGTGTTCACAAGGGATAACAGCCTACTGGTTTTCTTAAAATGTCTTTGGCTTTGTTATGAGGGTATAGGTAGCCTCATACAATGAGTTGGAAAGTGTTCCTTCCTCTTTTATTTTCCAGAAAGATTGGGTAAAATTGGTATTATTTCTTCCTCAGCTGTTTCACAGAATTCACCACTGAAGCCATCTAAACTTGGAATTTTCTTTGTGGGATATTTTTAATTACCAATTCAATTTTAAAAATAGAGATAGAAAAAAAATAGAGCTAGGACTATTCCAGTTGTCTATTTCTTCTTTAAGTTTTGATAGTGTCTTTTAAGGAGTTGGCCCATTTCATCTAGGTTGTTGAATTTATGGAATTAAAGTTGTTTCCTTATTATCCTTTTACTGCCCATAGTGATATGGGCATCCTGTCTCATTCCTGATATTGGTAAGCTGTGTTTCTATCTCTTTGTTCTTGGCTAGTGTGACCAAAGGTATTCGTTTTCTGTTGCTGTGTAACATGTTAATTTGTGGATTAAAACAACACCCATGTATTTGTTCACAGTTCTTTTTAAAAGCTTATATAAATGTAAGGGGCACCAGTGCAGTTTTCTTCCATGGGTATATTGTAGTGGTGAAGTATGAGGTGCTGATGTAACCATCACCCAAATGAATAATGCGGGAAGTAATTTCCCATCCCTCAGCCGGCTCACAGTTCTGTAGGTAAGAAGTCTGGCACAGCTTGTGTTGGTTCTCTGTGTAGTGTATTACAACACTAAAATCAAGGTGTCAGCCAGGCTGAGTTCTCATCTGAAGGCTCTAGGAATAAATCCACTTTCAAGCTCATTTTTGTTGTCAGAGTCTAGGACCTTGCAGCTGTAGGACTGCGGGTCCTCTTTTCTTGCTAACTCTCAACTGGAGGCTGCTCTCAGCTACTAGAGGCCAGCCACATTCCTTGATACATGGCCCCTCATTTGCAAGCCTGGAGTGGATTGTCCGTGCCTCTGACACTTTAAATCTCTCTGACTTCTGTGTCTTCCTTCCTCTTCTGCCACCAGTAGGAGGAAATTCTCTCTGCTTTCAAAGGGCTCCTCTGATTGGGTTAACTCCATATGGAAAATCTCCCATTCTTAAAGTCGGGTGTGCCATATAGCCTAAGCTAATCCTGGGAGCAAAATCTATCACATTCAGTCCTGGGGACACAATGGAAACCTTAAGGTGGCTATTTAGAATTCTGACTATCACAAGGGTTTACTGATGTTGTGAGTCTTCTAAAAAATAAGCTTTTGATTTTCATTTATTTATTTTTCTGAATTAGACACCATTAAATATATTTAAGTTATTTTATTTAATGTTTATGATTAAAATTTGCTTCTTCAATTAGGTTTTTTTTTTTTTTTTGAGACGGAGTCTCGCTCTGTCACCCAGGCCGGAGTGCAGTGGCGCAGTCTTGGCTCACTGCAAGCTCCGCCTCCCGGGTTCAAGCCATTCTCCTGCCTTAGCCTCCCAAGTAGCTGGGACTACAGGTGCCCACCACTATGCCCGGCTAATTTTTTTTTGTGTGTGTATTTTTAGTAGAGACAGGGTTTCACCGTGTTAGCCAGGATGGTCTTGATCTCCTGACCTTGTGATCCGCCTGTTTTGGCCTCCCAAAGTGCTGGGATTATAGGCATGAGCCACCACACCAGGCCTCAATTAGGTCTTTTTTATTTTTGTCTGCATCAAATTTTATTTGCCATATCTTCAGCCATCGTATATTTTTTTTTAATCTTTACTGACAGTTTTTTCTCAGGTCAAATTTATACTTTTACATTTCATCAGGGTATATTTTCCTTCTTTGAATTTTTAGTCAATAACAAGTATCACAGGTCAGGCGTGGTGGCTCACACCCGTAATCCCAGCATTTTGGGAGGATGAGGTGGGTGTATCACCTGAGGTCAGGAGTTTGAGACCAGCTTGGCCAACATGGCGAAACTCTGTCTCTAATAAAGGTAAAAAAATTAGCTGGGCATAGTGGCAGGTGCCTGTAATCCCAGCTACTTGGAAGGCTGAGGCAGGAGGATCGCTTGAACCTGGAGGTGGAGGTTGCAGTGAGCTGAGATTGTGCCATTGCATTCCAGCCTGGACAAAGAGCAGACTCTATCTCAAAAAACGAAAACAACAGCAGCAACAAAAAACAAGTATTACTATATGTGGTTTTAGCAATTGCCACTTTTATATTTTTTCTAATAGAAACATTAAAAATTTGTTAATCACTAGCTTATGCACATTTTAAAAATAATTAATGGCATTTATTTTTTCACATAGTAAACTATAAAGAGTATATCTATGGCCTATGTTTCCACTACCTAGATTTTTAAAAATGTAGTAAATCTAAAATAATAAAATAGGATGCAAGAGAAAAAGCATGCACATTGTCTTTAACACTTAGTTAGGTCTTGAGAATATTGTGAGTAATGTTGCGAGACAGGAAGAGACACACACTGACATGGACACCTAGAGACAGAGTGCAGCTGCTGTGTGCACGGGTGGCTGAGCTCTCAAATTCACTGTGGAATGAAACCGTCGGCAAGTGAAAGTGATGGAGTTGGAACATCCTCCTTGATCAGAAAGCCATGTGTGTGACGAAAGACTGAAAGACCAGGGCATGTTCAGTCCTAGAGGGATAAAGTTTGAGGGAGACCTGGCTGTTATCTAACACTGCAGGGCTGACATGAGGAAGAAGGAGCTGAATGTTTCAGCTGACTGATGGGGGCATGGGGTGAAAGACACCAGAAGATAGACTGGGGCCCTGTGGGAGGGCTTCCTCCTGCTAGGAGCTGCTCCATAATGCTAAGGCAAACTTGAAAGAACGGTTCAGGCAGAATTGTGGTGATCATCAGTAGAGAGGCTGTGAAAAGGATTTCTCTCTGATTACTTATTAGGAGGTTGGATAAGGAGACTTCCAAGATCCCTTTCATCTCCAAGATTCTACACAACTCACCTGATGTCTGCAATCCATTCCTGGGTTTGGTTGAAAAGGGAAGCATATTCCATTTGCCTTGGTTATCTCTCCTGCCTTCTCTTACAGAAATCTTTATTTCATCAATAACTTATTTATTTTCTGATCAAATAGCTCAGATTGTACATTAGTCATCATTTTTAAGTGCCATTGTAGGTAGCACCCATATAGGGAAAACTGTCATGTGTATTGGGGTCTCTAAGGTGAATTGGAAATTATCCAGGTATGTTCTGCATATGGAAAGTGCTCATTTAAATAATTGCTGGATGAATAATGACTGAATGAATGAACAATGAACAATTAAACAGTATAAGCAGCAAGACGATTATTTACAAATGGTCCTTAGTTAAAGTCAATGAGCCATCACTCTTTACATTTAATTAGAGAAAGACTAGGAAGAGCTGGGACTCCAGTGGAGCAGAGAGCAGGAACTTGACAAAAAAATTATTGGATTGAGATTTGGAAAAAGAAATTTAAAAAGCTGTAGATGGGATGTATAGAGAGGAAATCTGTTACTAATTTCAGATGTCCTGAATAAAGCTGCTAATAACAAATCATTACTAATTACTAATCTTGTTATTACTAGTCCTGGAAATAGTGTTATGGAAAATGGGAATAGCCCTGGCAGACAGTATTCTTGTATGTTAGCATTTAGAGTGATTTTGTTTTCCAGCATCGGTCATACAGACGGGTCATCTGGCCAAACTGCGAAAGCTGGACCTGAGCTACAATGACAGCATCTGTGATGCAGGGTGGACCATGTTCTGCCAAAACGTGCGGTTCCTCAAAGAGTTAATCGAGCTGGATATTAGCCTTCGACCATCAAATTTTCGAGATTGTGGACAATGGTTTAGACACTTGTTATGTGCTGTGATCAAACTTCCCCAGATCACAGAGATAGGAATGAAAAGATGGATACTCCCAGCTTCACAGGAGGAAGAACTAGAATGCTTTGACCAAGATAAAAAAAGGAGCATTCACTTTGACCATGGTGGGTTTCAGTAAGCTGACTTCCCACATCCTAATAAGCTACAAACCATTCTCCAAAGGAAAAGAACATGAACGGATTCCAGTGTCATGAACTGAATATCAACCTCTGGGCCATTTAATGGGACATTTAATGGCCATTTAATAATCATTTAATAATATTACAAGAGCTTTGTAAATATATGTATATAATATCTAATATAAGCATGCCGTTATTCTCTGTCTCATGAAACAAAGACGGCATTTTTCAATGGATTTGTTTTGGATATATAATTAGTTCATTTACTGTTTAGAAGCCTTGCCAAAAGCGTTTAGATTCTGGTACTGCAACTGCTTTTCTCTTGCCCAGAAATGTTGTGCCTCTTCTTTTCCTACAAGTTAAATGTTCTAAATATAAGGGTGTGCGTGAGTGTGTGTGTGTGATTCTAATGTGAAAGGCACTAGCTGTCTAAGAGTTTCATGTATCATTACTATCACTGTATGTATCTTAATGTGGTCTATGTAGGTTTTTATCAGAAAGTGTACCCTTCTATGGTTTATTATTTTATGTTCTGGTGCCTTTTATCTCAGACACAAACCATGAACAATAATGATAGTCACTGACATATAAATCTTAGTAAAAAGTGTTTGAAAATTTAAAACTCATCGTGAAAAACACGTCTTGTTAAAATACATTAAAACTTCTTTTTATTGTTTAAAAAAATTGTTAACATATTGCCTCCAGGCATTTCTTTGAAATGGAATTGGCTCATAAAACTAATTTAGTTCATTAATGACAGTTTTCGTGTTGCTCTAAACTAGTTTTGAAATCTTTGATTTTCTTTTGCTAGAGTGGCAGAGAGGTTTGTCTACACATTTGTATTCTGACATGCTCTAGTCAAATTATGTTTTGCTTTCTTCTTACTACACTAATAATTAGTATTGCAATCACTGCCTGAAAGATATGCAAATTTAAAATCAACACTATTCCAAATTAAAACATTTTCAGGATGAGGAGGTTTTGAATGCTGTAAAGGGGATATTTTGGGTTACATCGTATGAAAGAATACCATGAATACCATAAGCATTCCCACGAATTCCGTGAGTATCTATGCATATGCAAAAACCTATGCATGAATGTTCATAGCAGCTTTGTTCACAATAGCAAAAAAACTGGAAACCATGAGTGAAAGGTTAAACAAACTGTGGGACTATGGAATACTCCTTCAGCAACAGGAAGGAACAAACCACTGATCCAGGCCCCAGCTGGGTAGACTTCAAGTGGATTATGCTGAATAAAAAAGCCAATCCCAGTTACATACTGTGTGTTTCCATTTATGTGACATTCCTAAAATGACACAATTATGGATCTGGAGAACAGGTTAGGCACTGGGAGAGGAGTAGGCAGGAGGTATGGCTACAGAGGAATAGCACAAGGGAAACTTGTGGCAATGGAACAATTCTGTGTCTTGATTGTGATGGTGCCTACACAAAACTATATGTGACAAAATTGCATAGGATTACACACACACACACACAAACGAGTGCAATGTCAATCTTCTGGTTTTGTTATTGTGCTATAGTTATGAAAGAGATCAGCACTGAGGGAGGCTGAGCAGTGCATGGACCTACCTAAATATTTCTTTGGAACTTCCTGTGAATCTATAATTATTTCAGAATAAAAGTTTTAAAAGTAGACTGGCTAGGTGCAGTGGCTTATGCCTGTAATCCCAACATTTTGGGAGGCCAAGGCGGGTAGATCACTCGATGTCAGGAGTTTGAGACCAGCCTGGCCAACATGATGAAACCCCATCTCTACCAAAGAAATATAAAAGCCAGGCAGGGTGGCATGTGCTTGTAGTCCTAGCTACTCAGGAGGCTGAGGCATGAGAATTGCTGGAACCTGGGAAATGGAGGTTGCAGTGACCCAAGATTGCACCACTGTACACCAGCCTGGGCAACAGAGTGAGATCCTGTCTTAAAAAATAATTAAAAATAAATAAAAGTAGGCAAATAGTATAACGAACTCCTGTGTACTCATCACCTTATTCTACAGTTATCAGTGTATGGCCAATCTTGTTTCACTTGTACTCCTACCCACTTTCCCCTCCCCCTCCCATATTATTTAGAAGAAATTCCAAGGTGTTACATCATTTTATCTATAAATATTTCAGTAAAAGTAAGAATCATTTATTTTTACACATAAACATAATTTTATGAATAATTTTAATGTAGTAGGCATCTAATTCCTAGATATTTTGCCTTCTTAATCCATCTAGGTCTGGTACCCCAATTTATCAATTTATAGGATTATTTCTTTTTTCCCTTTCCTGGTTTTCCTTTTACATCCTTCTTTCCTTTCTTATCTTTTGGAGAAGTCTTTCCTTTCTTTCGTGGTTTTAGTAGTTCACCGAATTTCCCAAATCCTTTCCGTACCATTGTTCCACGCCACCACGCCTGAATCTGAAAACAAAATAAACCCATATTCAGCATCGGCTGGTATCACAATGAACTGGAGATTGTTAAATCTCTTTATTCTGATACGTGGTCTTGAAGATGTGGAGAATGGGATGTGATCAGAACTCTAAATTTTATTTTCTATCTTTCTCAATTGGCCAGGCATTCAGACAAATTTTTTAAAAAATGCATTTATTGCTTTTATGTGCCAGGGCCTGTTCTAGACTTTTGGGCAACAGTAGAGAAATAACTGTCTCAACTTTATGGAGCTCACATTCCAGTGAGGGAAGAGACAGTAAAAAATAAACACATGAATGTTTAATTTGACAGATGGTGATGAGTGCTATGGAGAGCAACCGTGCATGGTGAGGGGATCTGAGTGCCTATGCCCTGCCTTCCTGCTCCTTACTGGGCTGTCTGTGCTCCTGCCTAAAGCCAGCCCTCACTTGTTCCCTGGATCCTATTCCCTCCTACCCAGCCAGCAACACCCCTCCTCTAGTAGCAGACTTGTCCAGTGGCTCCCCATTTCTCTCTGAATAGAAGCCAAAGTCCTTATATGGCTTACAAGGCCCTCTCTGATCTGCCTCCCCAATCCTGACCCCTCTAACCTCTTAACTCCCCTTTCCCTGGCTCACTCTGCTCCAGCCGTATAGGCCTCCTCCCTGCTCAGACACACAGTTGTGACTCAGGGCCTGTACATTCGCTGCTTCCTTTGCCTGGAACTCTTCTCAGTATTCAGATGGCTCACCTCTCTGCTGCTTCAAGGGTTTGCTCAATTGTCATTGCTATGGACTGAACTGTGTTGCCCCAAATTCATATGTTGAAGCCCTAATCCCCAGTGTGATGGAAATTGGAAAAGGGGCTTTGGGGAGATGATTAGATTTAGATGAAGTCATAACGGTGGGGACCTCATGATGAGATTAGTGGCATTATAGGGAGAGACATCAGAGAGTTAGCACTCTCTAGTGCAATCTCTCTCTGTCTCCGTCTCTCTCTCTCCCTCTCTCTCTCTCTTTCTCTCTCTCTCTCTCTCTCTGTCTCTCTCTCTTTCCGCCATATGAAGACACAGGGAGAAGTCAGGTTCTATAGGCCAGGAAGAGGACCTTCACCAGACTCCAATCATGCTGATACTCTGACCTTAGACTTCCAGCTTCCAGAACTGTGAGAAAATACAGTTCCGTTGTTTAAGCCGCCTGTTCTGTGGTATTTTGTTGTGGCAGCCTAAGCTAAGACTGTCATCTTTTCAATGAGGCCTACTCTGACAATCTTATTTACATTAACCACTTCCCCACCTCCAAACACTACTGGCAATTTCAGTTCCCCTTAGGGTGACCTTGTTTTTTTTTTCCCACAGTAGCACTCTCTAACGTAGTATTTAATTTTCTGTTTTATATTTCATGCTTTTATTTCCCTCCTACTAGATTTTAAGTGCTGTGAGGACATAAATGTTTGTTTTGTTCACTGATGTATCTCAGTGCTTAGAACAGTGTCTGGTACATAGTAGAAGCTCAGTAAATGTTTGTTAAATGAATGAACAAATGAAAGAGGTGGCTGGGGGTATGCTGTTTTATATAAGGTGGATCAAGGAAGGGCTCTCTGATAAGAGGACGTTTAAGCAGAGATGGAATGAAGTGAGGACCAGAATCTTGCCCGTATCTGAGGGAAGCATCTCTGGGCACAGGAAGAGCCAGTGTTAAGGTCCTGAGCCAGGAGCACGCTTGGTCCTTGGAAGAACACCAGGTATCTGCTTGTGACTGAAGCCCAGTGAGAGTAGGAAAGATGAGATGGGGAGTGAAAACAGCAGACTGGGCCGGGCGCGGTGGCTCAAGCCTGTAATCCCAGCACTTTGGGAGGCCGAGACGGGCGGATCACGAGGTCAGGAGATCGAGACCATCCTGGCTAACATGGTGAAACGCCGTCTCTACTAAAAATACAAAAAAAACTAGCCGGGCGAGGTGGCGGGCGCCTGTAGTCCCAGCTACTCGGGAGGCTGAGGCAGGAGAATGGCGTGAACCTGGGAGGCGGAGCTTGCAGTGAGCTGAGATCCGGCCACTGCACTCCAGCCTGGGCGACAGAGCGAGACTCCGTCTCAAAAAAAAAACAAAAAAAAAACAAAAAAAAACAAAAAACAGCAGACTGATCAGGATCCAGGGAACAGCACTACTCTCTAGAGGCAGTTTGGAAATTTATGGGACTTTTTATTGTCTTAAGATTAAGCAGTCTTCAATTGTGTGGTCTGTACCCTGGTCTACAAAGCCTTTCCAATGGTGTGCAGGCATGGATAGGTTGAAGACAGTCCATTTCCTGAGCTTCAGCTTCCATATGCATCCCTTCCTAAAATCATCTCAAGAACATAACTGCAGATCCCGCATCCCAGTTTCCCCTTTGGTTCTCCACAGAGGAAGGGCATGCCTTGAACCCACCTGAATCTTACTATGGTGCATTGCCCTGGATTCCAAAAATCATTAGGACACACACACACACACACACACACACAAAAGACAATTCAAAGTACAAGTGTTGATGAGAAAATGAATGACTCTAAGGACTGGTTAACCAATCCTTTTGCAAGACAGGTGGTTTCTAATTCTACCTTCAAGAAAAATAAGGGAAACCTAGTTAACATGTCAGTTAAGACCTGCTGTCAATTTGGGGGATACAAATCTGGAAGAAGTTCAGAGATGTATGAAGCATTGTTTTTTTAAAATAAAACATTACAGGCAAAAAAACTTCTTCCGTTCTCATTAACTCATCTACATGAACAAGTTTTCTCAAGGCTTTCATCTGTAAAATGAAAAACAGGAGTAGAATCTGTAATAAACCCTGTGTTATTCTAATAATCATCAATATTTATGCATGAATATATAAACTACACTAAAAAACGCTCTCATTTTGGTACACTGTTCTAAAAAATTCTATATGTCTAATAATTTTTAAAATTTGTAAGAAATTTTATGTTGTTTTAGGTGATTTTATACTACTAATAGTTATAATGTATATACATTTTTAAATTTTTAAAATTTAATTTATATAAATATTTTTGTTGCCTAGAAGTACAAAAGAGCAATCTATGAAAGACATATGTGTATATATATAACCTTAGGATCAATTTTGAGGGGAAAGTAGAATGGAAGTACATGTTTAAGAAGAAAAGATATAAAAATTCTGCCTATAAAATAATAACTTGTTTAAGTATTTGTAAATTGGTGTTGACAAATCATAATGATATTCAGTTTCCACTGGATACAGTTAAAATATTGTTCTAACAGCTCTATTTTAAAATGTCAACATTTAAAATTCACTGGAAATTACATCCTTTGCAATGATTTAAACTTGTAGCCAGCAATATTAAATATCATTTTAAGAATGTGCAAGAAGGTGCATGGTTTTTCAAAATGCTTTCAGGAAGTATTCAATTAAAAACCACAATTTTCATTCTTTCAAGTGTAATCCATCCTGAGCATATACACATTGAAATAATTTTTTATTTTAGTTTTTGAGATAGCTGTCGCCCAGGCTGGAGTGCAGTGGCACAATCTAGGATCACTGTAACCCCTGCCTCCTGGGTTCAAGCGATTCTCCTGCCTCAGCCTCCAGAGTAGCTGGGATTACAGGCACACACCACCATGCCCAGCTAATTTTTGTATTTTTAGTAGAGACAGGGTTTCACCATGTTGGTCAGGCTGATCTTGAACGCCTGACCTCAAGTGATCCACCCACCTCAGCCTCCCAAAGTGCTGGGATTATGGGCGTGAGCCACCGCGCCCAGCCTGAAATATGTATTTGTATACAAATTACTTTTCTTTCTCCTTTAAATTGCTACTCAGGGATTATTTTGATTAAAATTATGTGCTTTTGTAGGTTTTTATTATCTCTGAATTTATTTTGGAATGGTAAAAGAGGTATCACAAAAGATTTATCATAAAAGGGAGGACATTAGGTCTGATAGGGTTGAGGGCTATTGAGAGAGGATTTTACGGACTGAAGACTTGACTCGTACTCTGAGTGAAATGGAGGGTTGCCAATTTCAGTGGAGTGGTGAGCTCTAGCCCATGTTTTAACAGCATCAGTGCTACTGCTGAGCAGAAGGTATATTGTAGGGGAGCTGGCATGGAAGCAGGGACACTAGTCAAAGGGCTTATGTAGTCATCCGGCTGTGAGGTGATGGGGACTTGGGCCAGTTGGAGAACAAAGAACACTGGCTGAAGTGGACACATTCCAGAACTGTCCTACATCTCCATGGGCTCAAAGGGCTACAGCAGAATTACAAGGATCTCAGCCCTTTGATCCTAATTAATGGCAGCTCAGAACCCTGGACTCAGCCTCTCATCTATAAATGCTTTCATTTCTGATTTTTAAAATTTATTTTACTGCTTTTGTGAATACAAGCTTTTTCATTCCAATGAAATAGTCCAAGAATTTAAGATTGTTTGAAATTTTGAAGTTTTGGCTTCCTTTGCCTATTTGTTGGCTTCTTATTGAACAAAGAAATAAGGGACATAAAAGACAAAAATGCTAGGGCTGACATTAAAAAATCTTCTTACCCTTAGCCCTGGGGACATAAAAGTTACTAAGTAACTTCTCTTTTCAGAAGCAGGACAAGGGTGTAAGGAGTTGCTCCATAGGATAATCTGTAATGTGTTTACCATTAGACTCCCTCTAAAGCAACTGTTATCAAGAATCTGGGCTGATTTTACCTTTGTTGCCATTATCTTCCTATTTCTGTTTTCCTTGAGGTATTTCCATATGGCCTCATTGCCTTCAGCACACACTTCTTTTGGGGGTTCTTCCATGGGATTGTCCATCAGTGTCAGAACCTTAAGATTCACTAGGGAATCCAAATTCTCCGGAAGATGGGTGAGCAAGTTGTCCTCCAGCAGTAATTCTTTCAAAGCTGAAAAGATTTTTTTTTAAATGGTGGATCCATCTTAGAACAAACAATATTAACTTGTCACCTAATCCTGCCCACATAGATGAGGGATCCAATTCTGCATTTGCAAAAAGAATGAGAGCAAGGATGCACAAGATCCAACAAAACTTTTTCTACCATCTAATAAAAGTTCTAGCTCTATGTTTGCTCCTTCCCATAATGAAGAGAACAAAATTCAGTCTCCAGATATTCCAAATGTTTTGTTTGTTTAGAGCAACAGTTTTTAGCTGAAACTGACAGCTCACTGGGAAAAATCACTCTCAGACCCTGCTGCTCCTAAGCTCAGCGGGCTATTGAGTTTTTGTTTTGTTTTGTTTTGTTTTGTTTTGTTTTGTTTTGTTTTGTTTTGAGACAGAGTCTCTCACTTTGTTGCCCAGGCTGGAGTACAGTGGCATGACCTGGGCTTACTACAACCTCTGCCTCCCAGGTTGAAACGACTCTAGTGCCTCAGCCTCCTGAGTAGCTGGGATTCCAGGCACACGCCACCACACTTGGCTATTTTTTTTTTTTTTTTTTTTTTTTGAGATGGAGTCTAGCTCTGTCACCCAGGCTGGAGTGCAGTGGTGCAATCTCAGCTAACTGCAACCTCCGCCTCCTGGGTTCAAGTGATTCTCCTGCCTCAGCCTCCTGAGTATCTGGGATTACAGATACCCAACACCACGCCCGGCTAATTTTTGTATTTTTAGTAGAGACGGGGTTTCACTGTATTGGCTAGGCTGGTCTCGAACTTCTGACCTCATGATCCACCTGCCTCGGCCTCCCAAAGTGCTGGAATTAGAGGCATGAGCCACCGCACCCAGCCTACAACTTCTTTATAACAATTCAAAGTTGTTGAAGCCAGTGTCCATAAATATTAGAGACAGAAAAATAGAAAACACTGAAAATTTTGAGAATATTTCACTCCTCCAGGGACCAGGGACAGTATAAAAGTTTATGGTCAGGAGCATTACTAAGGAGTACTGCATACAACCCCTTGCCTCCAGTTTTTTTTTTTTTTTTTTCCTGAGACGGAATCTCGCCCTGTCGCCAGGCTGGAGTGCAGTGGTGTGATTTCGGTTCACTACAACCTCTGCCTCCCGGATTCAAGCAATTCTCCTACCTCAACCTCCCAAGTAGCTGGAATTACAGGCACGTGCCATCACACTCAGCTAATTTTGTATTTTTAGTAGAGATGGGGTTTTGCCATGTTGGCCAGGCTGGTCTTGAACTCCTAACCTCAGGTGATCCGCCCACCTTGGCCTCCCAAAGTGCTGGGATTACAGGCATGAGCACTGCGCCCGGCCTTGCCCCCAATTTTTGAATGTCTTATGAGTAGGCATCAGCTTCCACTCTAATATGTCTTCATTCTTTTTTCATTAAAGAATAGCCGTAGTTTAGGCCGGGTGCGATGACTCACGCCTGTAATTCCAACACTTTGGCCTGTAATTCCAACACTTTGGGAGGCTGAGGTGGGCAGATCATGAGGTCAGGAGATCGAGACCATCCTGGTTAACACGGTGAAACCCTGTCTCTACTAAAAATACAAAACAAACAAACAAACAAACAACCCCCCCCCCCAAAAAAAAACTAGCCGGGCGAGGTGGCGGGTGCCTGTAGTCCCAGCTACTCAGGAGACTGAGGCAGAAGAATGGTGTGAACCCGGGAGACGGAGTTTGCAGTGAGCTGAGATCTTGCCACTGCACTCCAGCCTAGGCAACAGAGCGAGACTGTCTAAAAAAATAAAAAGAAAGAAAAAAATCGCCGTAGTTTGAAAACATGTGCATAAGCCTAGGGATTCAGAAAAAAAAAAAAAAAAAAAAAGAAAGATTTAAAATCTGGTCCCAGTGGGTACTCAGCAAAAGCATGTTAAGTGGATGGATGAATGTACAGACAAAGAATGGCTTAGTCTAGTAGAAAATGTTTGGCTGTTTAAACAGGAATCATATATCGTTTTCCAGGTCAATCATGTAGGTCCAAGAAAGTCCCTTGCTAATTTCACCACTGTGGGCCAATACTTTTTCTTTTATTCAAGTGACTCAGTGACCTAGATGAAATTTACTGCAGGATCCCAATTCCAAATTCTGGCATACAGTAAGTGTACAGTAAATTCTTGTTGGTAGTGTAATGAATGTATGAGTGAATGCTAATTTTCTTAGCAGTTGTTATTTACTTTTCCATTCTAATAAATGACTTAACTGCCTTTGCAAGACACTTAGCTATACTAATCAGGACACCTGACCTCCCCCATGTCACTGAGTGAGCCCTGCAAGAAAGTAATGGGATAGACTCAGTTCTCCCAACACTCAGATCGGTCTTTAGCAAGGCAAGGAAGCCATTCCCATGGGAAGTACTGGCCACAAACTCTACTAGGCTATGAATCTACTAAGTTTCCTCACCTTGTGCTTGGCAAATGGCATCTGGAAGTTGCTTAAGCAAATTGTGCCGGCAATCAAGAACTTCTAGGTTAGGCATTGACCCCAAGGATACGGGCAGGTACTCCAGATGATTGTTCTCTATATATAGCTCTTTAAGACTCTGAAATAACATGAGTATACCATAATAATATACCTTGATTAATTAATTATAGTAACCAGAATCACCTGTGGGTGCCCATGCCTTTTTCTTTCTTTTTTTTTTTTTTACTTTCAATGGGGAAATTATGCGTTGGGTTAAAGGGAAAAAGCATGTCTAAAGGACCATCATCAAGACATAAAATTATTTTTGAGTAAATCCATTAGACTTGGTTTCCATTTATGCAGGGAAAAGAGACTACAGACATCTAGTGCTTATTTGTTTCACCAGAACTTTATGGAAAAATAATTTGAATAATTAACTACATTTATCATTAACTCTTTTTTAATAGCTAATTATCTGTGGCAGTTGCTACAGAATGATAATTGCTTCAACTATCAACCCAATATTGCCTCATGTGAAAGTAGCCAAAACGCACAGGGAATGGGTTTGAATGTATTCAAAATAACTATTTTCAACTTCACTGGGCAAAAATCTAACGTTCGTACTTCACCCTAAGATTGCGGCATGACAGGTACAAAGGAAAAGATGATGAAAGGTGTTCTATGAACACAGGGCAAAGGAATGGAGAATTAGGAATAGACTCCCTGTGTCATAGTGAGAACTACCTATGCTGTACATGGCATTGCATGACTGGGGGTTATGTGGCGGCCCACGCCTACTTTATCATCATTAAGAGTGCAGCAGGTCAGACACAGTGGCTCACACCTGTAATCCCAGCACTTTGGGAGGCTGAGAAGGGTGGATCACCTGAGTTCAGGAGTTCGAGACCAGCCTGGCCAACATGGCAAAACCCTGTCTTTACTAAAAACACAAAATTAGCCAGGTGTGGTGGTGGGCGCCTGTAATCCCAGCTATTTGGGAGGCTGAGGCAGGAGAATCGCTTGAACCCGGGAGGTGGAGGTTGCAGTGAGCCGAGATTGTGCCATTGCACTCCAGCCTGGGCAACAAGAGTGAAACTCTGTCTAAAAAAAAAAACATGCAACAACAGGAACATAAAAAAAAATAGTTCTTTAAAGGATGAATACATGAAGACACTCTAGTATGGCTACTTTGAATGAAGTTATCCTATTGCTTTGCAAGTATTCCTCAAAGCCCTGTAGATCCAGGAAGCTGGTGCAACATGATTTCCCTTTTCCAAGCAGGGAGAGAGGTCACACTTCCCCTTACAGGAAATCCTGGGCACCAAAATGCAGGCTCCTAGCATGTCACTTGTATGATACTCTTTAACTTCAAAATAGTCCAGTTTTCGGGGGGCTACTTATAAAAAGTGGGAGTTAAATGGAAAGAAGTAGACCCAATTTCTGTAACTGAAACACACCAGATCACACAGTGGAAAGAAGTATGGTAGGACATATCCAGCAGCAATCACAATGAAATGATGAAGGGTTGTTCACGGACAGTGGAAACCTCAAAATGTAAAAATGATTGCTTGTTTGAAGCTGGAAATCTAGTATGGATGATGCTACATCCAGCCTGTGGAGACCTCATATTTTCTCAGTTTCAGTCAATTTAAGAGGCAGTGGCAGGTGCTTCTTAGCCTGCTCATTTGGGGAGGCTTACCTGCAGTTTCCTAATGTGTTCTGGCACATAGGTAAGTTTGAATCCCTGGTCTTGCCCAATGTATAATTTCTCTAAAGATGCTAAAGAAAGGACTTCCTCCGGAAAGGAAAGGAACTCATTTCCTGTTAGTCCAAGTATCTTCAGTTTTGAAAGTGAGCCCAATTCTGAAGGTAACTAGAAGTATTCCAAAAAGATAAGTTTCAGGTCAAGATTATTTTTAACAGTCAGCAGAGATAAATTGGGCTTTTGGTTTTGAGGCAGACTGCTAAACAAGTGGAGTAACTTAGCCTCTCCTACTGATGAAAATTTTGTGCATGTATCTGCATTACAGTATTTATACTTTGGATCTAAAGTCTCTGATTTCACTTTTATGGACCACTTTAAACTGGAGCAATTTTTTGTGGCCAGGTGCGGTGGCTTATGCCTTTAATCCCAGCAGTTTGGGAGGCCAAGACGGGTGGATCACCTGAGGTCAGGAGTTCAAGACCAGCCTGGCCAACATGGCGAAACCCTGTCTCTACTAAAAACTACAAAAATTAGCCGGGCGTGGTAGTGGGTGCCTATAATCCCAGCTACTTGGGAGGCTGAGGCAGGAGAATCTCTGGAACGCAGGAGGCAGAGGTTATAGCGAGCCGAGATTGTGCCACTGCACTCCAGCCTGGGCGCCAGAGTGAGAGGCTGTCTCAAAAAAAAAATTTGGAGCAATTTTTAACCTACGTTCTTGCCATTTATGGACTGTAGTGTGGCAACTGCTTGACACTATTGAAAGAAAAATACTAAAGTCATGTGTAATAATACAATAATAATATTCATAATAAATTCAGTTACTGGAACTAATACGTTTAGTGATATGACTCTTCATCCTAAAAGGCTTTAATAATTTTGAAACTTCAGTTGAAATCTCAGTTGAAGGCAAACATATATTCACACCATTTAATCAGTGTTCAGTGAACTCCATTATGATCCTATCGTGTCATGTTCCGCTTTTCAGTGAATACCCAGGCTTGTGTACCCTATGTGGGAACTGGGTTGGCATTTCACAGAGTGCCACATTTTCAGGGCTGGAAGGCCTTAAGAAGGTTCTCTATTTCAACCTTCTAATACAGTGGTTGCATACATTCTATAGCGAGCCATCTGATTGTATCTAAACACCACCTCTTGTGAAGAAAAGCTCATTGTCTTCTATGGCTACTTCTAACCATCAGATTTCCCACTTTAGTACAGCCAAAATCAGCTTCACCATTTTGTCTGCCTATCAGTTTCTTTCTGGACCATGGGAACCACATGGGAAAAAATTTCATTCTTAAAATATGTGACAATCACTCTGTTGACTGGGTTGCAGAGATGCCTTATTTTATTGTAGAAAAAAAAATCCCAGCTATGTAGCTCAACAGCTCCTTAACTCATATGTTCCTTTATCTGGCTTACTTCCTAACTGGGAAATCCTTCCCCACAGTTCCCTGCTTGAGCTCATGGACATTCTTCCCAGCCATTCCCTAGTCAGTCACCCGACTTTCATTCTGGCTAGAGCACAGCTGAGCTGCTCCCACCCCACCTCTCTATCGATAGCTGGAACAGACAGGTCATTGGTGAATGAGCCACTTACAGTTGGAGAAAAAAGAAAGTTCACTGTAGGACAACCTATCTGTAAAAGTTTCACATACTTGGAATCTTCCATAATGCATTTTTCTCTTTTTTGTGTAGAGTAAGGACTCATTTTCCTAAAAATGCTGTAACAGTTTTCCAGTTTTTTAAATTTACCTATATATTTTAATTAGATCAAGTCAGTCTCTGGAGAAACTGATGTTTAAGCTTTCCTCTTTGGCTATTTCAAAATTCTTCATCAAGCACTTGGAGCCCTTCAATACAAAATGCCTGCCTTCTGTGCAGTCCAAAACAATGAAAAAATATTTTTCAATCTAACCATTTCATTATAACCTAGAAATTTCACTCTTGTTGCTGTTTACTTAACTCATAAAGGCTTAGCTTTTCTTTTTCAAAGCACATTGAATGTTCAAAAATCTTTTTCAGAATATTTTAGATCCAGTAGTTAGTTTCATCACAGTCATAGCAAAGTATAATGAGAAGAAATCTAGAAGTATAGAATAGAAAATCTGTAGAGCATTAGATGAAGACAATTACTGATGACACTATAATTGACATATAGCCATTTTGGGATCTGGTACATTGTTTTTTTTCTTCTAGATGGAGTTTCGCTCTTCTTGCCCACTCCAGGCTGGAGTGGCAATAGTATAATCTCAGCTCACTGCAATCTCTGCCTCCTGGGTTCAAGCAATTCTCCTGCCTCAACCTCCCGAGTAGCTGGGATTACAGGTGCCCTCCACCATGCCCGGCTAATTTTCGAATTTTTAGTAGAGATGAGTTTTGCCATGTTGGCCAAACTCCTGACTTCAGTTGATCCACTCGCCTAATCCTCCCAAAGTGTTCTGATTACAGGCGTAAGCCACCACACCTGGCCTGGTTTTCTCCTTTAATAGAAGTATACTCTACAAATAAAATCCATCTAGGTGCACATTGAAAATCAGATATTTTTGCATGCACACAGGCAAGTAGAAGCTACTGGTCAGGCTTGAGTCTTTGGGGAGGGAGAGATAATGAGCTGGCTTAAAGGCCATGTTTCATTAAGGAGAGAAATGCATTGGAAGGTGGTATTAGCATGAGAGGAAATTGAGAAGGGAGGACAAATGCACACACACACACAAAGCCCATCAGAATAACTGAAGAGGAAAAAGCAATGGTACATAGAGATTGTCATGTTCAATACAGTAATATTTAACCTGTCTACATTTCAGTGCAGTTTGACTTGTGGTAAAACTTGGTATTGGATGAAGCTTATTTTTAACAAGCAGTCTGTGTGTGATTCGCTCCTTTGATTTCTTAAAATTTCTCTCAGAACAGGATTTGGTATTATTCATGGCTCAGTATAATGTGTCATCCTTCCCACATGTACTTTATATTTTAAGTCTTTCACTCCAACTGCAGAATGACAGACTTTGTCCACTAAAAGGAATTTCTTACATCAGCAGTGGAATAGTTCAGGAATGGGCTCTCACGGAACCTCAAAAATCCTCCAAGGTGAGTTGCTACATCAGTAGAGATTAAGTCCTAGAATCTCGTCCTACATCTACAAGTTACCATCAAAATGTTACTTTCTGAAAGGCAGCTTTAAAACCCCATCGCAATTCGGGGAAAAAAGTTCTAGAAATAAAAAATCGAATAAAAGATTTTTTAGCAGCCGGGCACAGTGGCTCACGCCTGTAATCCCAGCACTTTAGGAGGCTGAAGTGGGCGGATCACGAGGTCAGGAGTTTGAGACCAGCCTGGTCAATATGGTGAAATCCTGCCTCTACTAAAAATACAAAAATTAGCTGGGTGTGGTAGCAGGCGCCTGTAGTCCCAGCTACTCAGGAGGCTGAGGAAGGAGAATCACTTGAACCTGGGAGGTGGAGGTTGCAGTGAGCCGAGATGGCACCACTGCATTCCAGTCTGGGCAACAGAGCGACAGTTCATCTCAAAAAAAAAAAAAAAAAAAAAAAAAAAAAAGATTTTTAATAATAAACCTGTAAGGACCAGGACTTTTGTAATGTATGGGGAACACATGAGACTGGTGTCCACAGCCAGGTAAAGCAGACCTATTATCTGATTATAGTTGTTGATTTCCAAATTCCCCTTTTTACTCCCTCTACAGTTGTCTTTCGCTCTTAACAGCTGTTTTTTTTTCTTTTTAAATCAAACATTATAGGATAGGCATGGTGGCTCACGCCTATAATCCCAGCACTTTGTAAGGCCAAAACGGGCAGATCACTTGAAGCCAGGAGTTTGAGACCAGCCTGGCCAACATGGTGAAATCCAGTCTCTATTAGAAATACAAAAGTTCGTCGGGTATGGTGGCGCACACCTGTAGTCCCAGCTACTTGGGAGGCTGAGGCAGGAGAATCCCTTGAACCTGGGAAGCAGAGGTTGCAGAGAGCCGAGATAGCATCACTGCACTCCAGCCTGGGTAACAGAGTGAGTGAGACTCCATCTTAAAAATAAATAAATAAAATTAAAATAAATAGAATATTATAAAATAATAAAGAAACATAAACCCATGCATGCCCAACTGCCCAAATCTTTTAATAAACCAAATGAAACACTGCAATTAAGTTCAGTCCCCTTAGGATCTCTTTCCCATTTGCTTTCTTGGTTTTTAAAGGCACATTCCTACATTGCCCAGTATGGTCTTGAAATTCTGACCTCTAATGATCCTCCCTCCTTGGCCCCCTAAAGTGCTGGGATTAGAGGAGTGAGCCACTGCACCCAGCTGCTTCTCTATTTTGTTGACTTCCTTCTCTCTTCCCAGAGGCAGCCACCTTCAGGAAGTTAGTTTTCTTCCAGTTAGTATTTTATATTTTCATTATATATAAAAATATCCATAAAATATGTGTTGTGTATATATGTGTGTATGTATATATATATTTATATATAGTTTTGTGTGATTTTAAAATTTATAAATGGTATCATAATGTTCTGCAATTTGATGCAGAACCTTAGGTTTTCTTTTCAACAAACATCACAATTTTGAGATCTATCCATATTGGCACGTACAGTACCAGTTCACTTAAATTACTATATAACTTCATTTTATGAATATATTGAAGTTTATTTGCCCACTCCGCTACTGACATTTAGATTGTCTCCCATAATTTCATGATTATCAACAATGCTAAGTGACCATTTTTGAATATGCCACCCTGCACACACGGGACAGTTTCTCTAGGGACAGATCTGGTTTTGCAGTTTCCTATGGATGAAACTTTAGGCTTCTAAGGCTGTATGTATTAGAAACATCTGCTGTTAATGGAAACTCTGTCGGGAGATAGTCTTTGTTAAGAATATAGACCCTGGGCTGGGCGCGGCGGCTCACGCTTGTAATCCCAGCACTTTGGGAGGCCGAGGCGGGGGGATCACGAGGTCAGGAGTTTGAGACCAGCCTGGACAACACAGTGAAACCCTGTCTCTACTAAAAATACAAAAATTAGCTGGGCATGGTGGCAGGTGCCTATAGTCCCAGCTATTCGAAAGGCTGAGGCAGGAGAACCGCTTGAACCCGGGAGGCGGACGTTGCAGTAAGCTGAGATCACCCAACTGCACTCCAACCTGGGCAACAAAGCTAGACTCCATCTTGGGGAAAAAAAAAAAAAAAAAAAGAATGAAGACCCTGGAGCCTGGCAGCTGTGGGCTGGAATCGCGGCTGTATCACTTACAGGCTGTGTAGCCTTGGACATGTTAGTTAAGCTCCCTGCCCCTCACTTCCTTCATATATCATTGAGGACACAGTCGTTGTGAGAGGTAGATGAGATGATCCATGTAAACACTTAGCTCAGTGACTGGCACATACACCCTCTAAATAAACATTAGCTACTATTATGATTACTGCTGCTATTAGGGAAAAAGAAAGTAATACAAACTATCACCTTGTTGAATATTTAGTAATCTTGGATTTTCGCCCATAAAGTAAGTTTAAATTTGCTGTTTAGACACAGAACCAACTTAGGGCAGGAAGGACCCTGGATGAGAGCATAGTCACAGCCAGAAAGGGAATCCGTACCTGTCCTATTTTATTGTCATCCAGTCCCAGGACTTCAAGGTTCTTCAGCGCACAGATCTGCAGCGGGCAGTGGTCTAGATGGTTCTGGCTTAGGTCCAGGCAGCGCAAGTTGACCAGGCGCCTGAAGGAGCCCCGCAGCCTGTGCAGGCCTGTGTTTCCCAGGTAGAGCAGGTGCAGCGAGGTCCACCTGCAAATGAGGTATGGCACCTTCTCCAGGCGGTTCCCACTCAGCCCTATTTCCGTCATCTTCCTGAGCTCGGTGAGGCTCTTCGGGATGGAGTGGAGGAGGTTATGGGATAAATCGAGCACCGACAATTGGCTACAGTGGCACAGGGACGCGGGCAGAACGGGAAGGTTGTTAGAAGCTACATAGAACTTCTGCAGCCCCGTCAGGTGCCCGATCTCTTCTGGGATGGCACCGATTTTGTTCTCGTCCAGGTCAATGATCTCCAGATTATAGAGAACACAGAGCTCCTGGGGGAAAGCTTCAAATTGGTTTCGCTTCAGGTAGATCTCCCTCAGCTTGGTTTGGTTCACTATTTCCTTGGGCAGACATTTCAGGTGGTTTCCGGTCAGTCCCAGCAGCTCGAGATGGTGGAGGTTTTTACAGATGACGACGGGAATTTCCTTCAGGTCGGTCTGGTAGAGCCGGAGCTCGCGCAGGGCGTGGAGGAAGCTGACGACGAGAAGGGAGGAGGAGAAGATGGGGTTGTAGCTCAGGTCCAGTCTCTCCAGGCTGCTCAGCAGCCCCAGCGCCGGGCACAGGCTCCTCAGGTTGTTCTTATCCAGGTAGAGGACCCTGATGTTCTTCAAACGCTGAATCTCCTGGGGAATTTCTTCAATCTGGTTGTTCTCCAAATGTACTTCTTCTAATTCTGTGAATGTGAAGATTTCCAACGGAATGGCAGTCAAGCTCTGATTAGAGGCATCAATGAAAAATGTTCTATCATTGACGTGCTGTGGATCATTTCTCTGATGAATTTTAGGTGAATGTTCTACTGATTTTATGTCTTTTGACATTATTTTGAAGAAAAGCTCAAATATTCAAAATCTGAAATATTGTGAAAAGGATGAAAAAAAAATCAGAATTTACCTGCCGCCAGACTTGCTATCCTTAAAAAAATAAAATTAAAACCTAGTTGATTAAACTTACTGCTTGAAATTATGACAGAACATAAAATTTAGGTTTTTGCATTTCATGTTAGAAGAATTAAAGTGAAGACTCCCTCCCCTAACACGTAGACTCACATGAGAAAAAAAAAAAAAAAAAGAGATTAACTTCAGTTTTATTTATTTATTAATTTTTGAAACGGAGTTCCACTCTTGTTGCCCAGGCTGGAGTGCAGTGGTGTGATTTCGGCTTACTACAACCTCTGCCTCCCGGGTTCAAGTGATTCCCCTGCTTCAGCCTCCGGAGTAGCTGGGATTACAGGCACCCACCACCATGCCCAGCTAATTTTTTTTGCAATTTTAGTAGAGACAGGGTTTCACCATGTTGGCCAGGCTGGTCTCAAATTCCCGACCTCAGGTCCACTCGCCTTGGCCTCCCAAAATGCTGGGATTACAGGCACGAGCTGCCGTGCCCAGCCTAATTTCACTTTAAAAAGAAAAAAAAAAAAAAAAAAAAAAAAAGCCTATTCTGAATGTTTCCAGTAGGATGTAGAAGGTTGTAAAAGATTCTTGCTCTTACCATAACACTGAGAAAACACTAGGGAAAAAACCTCATATTTTAAGATGTAGTATTTTTCCTTAAAGCCACCAGAGAGCCAAAGATACAAAGAAAGCAAAAAAAAAAAACAAAAAAACCAAAAACCAAAAAACAAAAACAAAAAAACCAAAACCAAACAAACAAAAACCCCAAAAAACACTATAATCTAGAGATGCCCCAGCCTTTCCTAAATAACTAGAGAGACCTGTGAGTAGACCCTCTCATGCCTGATGGCATTTGCAAGTTTGAGGACTGTCAGGCAGAGAAACAACTCTTTAATAGGCACAGGCAAAGGAACTTCCGGGAGAAGAATAAACCTGCCAAACTTTTAACAGTCATGTGTAGGCTGGCATAGTGGATTAGAATCTGGAGTAGCCCCAAATGCAAAGTCAGTTCTCCCCACTAACTAGTTCTTCCCATTAATCTTTGGCTGGCTAAGTGGCCACAGGGAAAATTGCAGGCCGGACTAAAGAACAGAGGTCCTGTAGTTTCATGGCCTTAAGTACCGAAGCCTGGCTGGAAGGAGCTTAACTCTGTCTAAGCGAGACATTTGAAACCGCAGTTAATTGAAATGAACTAAAGCCCAACCCAGAAACAAATTAAAGTCTAATAAATGGAGAGACAAATCATGTCCATGGATTAGAATACTCAATAATGTTAAGATGTCAGTATTCCCCCAATTGGATCTACAGTTTTTACGTAATGTCAGTCAAAATTTTAGCAAACTTTTTTTTTTTTCTTTTTGGTAGAAGTTAACAAGCTGATTCTAAAATTTATGTGAAAATGCAAAGGAACTAAAGATAATCTTTAGTGAAAACAAAATCAGCAGACTTACACTACTAGGCTTATAAATCTTATAAATGCAAGATGTGAATATTGTATTTCAGAAGGGTAAGTCTTTAGTACACACACACACACACAGAGTCTATGGGGGAAAGGCAGAGAACAACATGACATGATAGTGGCAAGGTTGGCGGTAGCGTCTTTGAACTTCTTTTTAGGATGAAGGCAGTCCTTCTGGAGTATCTGTGCCTCTCATCCATCGCAGAGGCCTGGTCCCTAGATGAAGGGGACACATTTCTAGTTCCATACATAATACTACTGTTCCTCAAAACACAACACTATGTGCTTCAGGAGCTTGTTGCTTTATGCCTGGACTCAAAACCAGCTCCAAGACAGTGTTATTTAAATAAAAGGAAATATTTAACACTGATTTTGTTTAAAACTAGCTGTCTTCAACATTTTTGTCATTTAGTCATCAGGCAGATTAAATTTATCTAATACTATTTAGTCCTGTAAGGTAAAATCTCCAGTTTCCTACTTGCAAATTTCTGAAAATTCTCCACAGTATATAGACTGAGGCAATAATACAAATAAAAATAGGGAACACCTAGAACAATGATTATGTACTCCAGGCTTTACTTAAAGTAACCTAATCAATCTTTACAACAATCCTATGCAGGAGGCATCACTGTTAGCCCTGTTTCACAGATAAAGAAATTGTATAACTGAAAGGGCTCTTCTCAGAACATCGTAGGAAGTGTGAGTAAGAGCAGAGAATTGGACACAACCTCACCTAGAGTTTTAACATCACTTGTTTACAGGAAACCTGGCATTTATTAAAATCATTATTCTTGGGTGTGAGATTTTAGACTTGATTTTACTGTGCAGCATTACAACAAAGTCACCTGGGAGAAATTTATGTGGATTAGAATTAATATGAGGGTGTCTGGGCTTCCAGACACATGAAATAACTTATTTCTCTTAACATTCATCTTTCTCCATAATAAGACCTGCTTAGAATATCTAATTGTGTGTGTATGTTATCTCACCTTAATCATATATCCCATCAATTTGACGGCCCCCTGAAAGCTATATATACACCCATATTTCACCTTCATTTGTGGGTTTAATAAAAGGAGATTGAAAAGCCCTGATTTGCAATAGCTTTGCCAGTAATTCTGCCACAGTAAATGAGAATGGGGAAGATTTGGTCTTTATTGGCCATTTTTCCCCTAGGGATTGCTACCCAAATGTGATCTAATTTACTTATTATTACAATCCAATATTATGGTGGGGTGGTTTCTAAATTAAATAATTGTTGCATCTTCATTTGAAGGAGCCAAGATTTGGATAGTTTAACAATTAGCTTTCTTTGTGTAACTCCAACACCTGAGAAAATCGTTTAAGAAACTAATCAGCCCTCTCAAATTTACAGTGAGTGTTCATGCTTTTGTTTCCAAGTCCGTCTATGCACAAACTGGATAAGTAAGACTAGGTTCCTGAGGTCAATATGGTCCGTGACTCTCTCTGTTAGCATAAAAACCCATTTATAGTTAAAAGAATTTCAAGAGTTTGCTTAAAACCTCACTCAGCAGATCTATTCCTTCTAAAAACTGGTGAACCACAAACAAACTAAAAGTAACCTTAACTGACTTCAGACTGGAAATTCATATAATGGTAATAAAGAGTGGCAGAATGTGCCACTCCAAAATATGCCACTTTGGTATGAGGATTACTTTAAGCTAAAGACACTTGAAAAATGGCAGATGCAAGAAGTGTATTCTAATCTTCCCTTTCCCTCCTTGAAAACAGGAGCTAAAACCTCCCATGCAAAACATGCCTTCCCTATATCAGAAAGAAAATTCTTCAACAGGGAGTTATAGCTGAGAGAATTCTGTACAAATACATTTTGTTAAAAAAAAAAAAAAAAAAAATTCCTGGAGGCAGAGCAAGATGGCTGAATAGAACCCTCTAGCAATCATCCCCTCCAACAGGAACACCAAATTGAACAACTATTCACAAAAGAAAGCACCTTCATAAGAACCAAAAATCAAGTTTGCAATCACAGTCCCTGGTTTTAACATCATAGCAAGGAAAGAGGCACTGAAGAGGGTAGGAAAGACAGTCCTGGATTGTCAGAACCATCCCTCCTCCATCCCCCAGCAGCAGCCATGTGGCACAGAGAGACAATATGTGTGCTTTGGGGAGGGAGAGGAAAATGACTGTGGGGCTTTGTAATGGACTTCAGTGCTGCCTGTCACAGTGGAAAGCAATACCGGGTGGAATTCAGGTGGTGCTCATGGAGGGAGCATTTAGACCAGCCCTAGCCAGAGGCGAATTGTCCATGCCAGTGGGTGGAACCTGAGTTCTGGCTAGCCCTAATACTGTGGGATAAAGTGCTCTGGGGGTTCTAAATAAACTTGAAAGGCAGTTCAGGTCACAAGGACTGCAATTCCTGGGCAAATCTTGATGCTGTGCTGGGCTCTGAGGAATGGCTCTTGCGGTGCTAAATGTATTTTAAAAAACAAGACCCAGTGATTGATGTGTGGTCTGCAAGAAATACATTTCACCTATAAAGACACACATATGCTGAAAATAAAGGAATGGGAAAAGATATTCTATGTGAATGGAGAACAAAAAGAGCAGGAGTAGCTACACATATATTAGACAAAATAGATTTCAAGACAAAAGCTATAAAAAAAAGACAAAAAAGGTCATTATATAATGATAAAGGGGTTCATTCATCAAGAGGATATAATGATTGTAAATATATATACACCCAACACTGGATCACCTAGTTATGTAAAGCAAATATTACTAGAGATAAAGAAAGAGATAGACTCCAGTATAATAACGGCTGTTGATTTCAGCATTGGACACTGTCAGCATTGCACTGATCAAGACAGAAAATCAACAAAGAAGCACTGAAATTAATCTGCACTATCGACCAAATGGACCTAGATATTTACAGAACATTTCACCCAACAGCTGCAGAATACATATTCTTTTCCTCAGCACATGGACCTTCTCAAGGATAGACCACATTTTAGGTCACAAAACAAGTCTTAAAAATTTCAAAAATATCAAAATCATATTAAATATCTTCTCTGAGCATGGTGGAATAAAACTAGAAAGCAATAACAAGAAGAAATTTGGGAATCATACAAATACATGGAAATTAAACAACATGCTCCTGAATGACCAGTAGGTCGATGAAAAAAATTTAAAAAATTTAAAAAATTCTTGAAACAAATTAAAATGGAAACACAACATAACAAAAGCTGTGGGATACAGTGAAAGCAGTACTAAGAGGAATGTTTATAGAATTAAGTGCCTACATCAAAAAAGCAGGAAAACTTCAAATAAACAATGTAATGATGCATCTTAAAGAACTAGAAAAGTAAGAGCAAACCAAATTCAAAGTTAGTAGAAGGCTGGAGTGATAGCTCACACCTGTAATCCCAGCACTTTGGGAGGCTGAGGCAAGTGGATTACCTGAGGTCAGGAGTTCAAGACCAGCTTGGCCAACATGGTGAAACTCTGTCTCTACTAAAAATACAAAAATTAGCCAGGCGTGGTGGTGTGTGCCTGTAATCCCAGCTACTCAGGAGGCTGAGGCACGAGAATTGCTTGCACCCAGGAGGCAGAGGTTGCAGTGAGCTGAGATCATGCCACTGTACTCCAGCCTGGGCAACAGAGCAAAACGCTGTCCAAAAAAAAAAAAAAAAAGAAGAAGGAAAGAAATAATAAAAATAAAAGAAAAAGCAGAAGAAAAGAAATAATAAAAATCAGAGCAGAAATAAATAAAATTAAAATAAAGAACAATCCAAAAAATAAATAAAATGATATGAAAAGTTGAGTTTTCTGAAAAGATGAACAAAATCAATAAACTTCTAGCCAGATTAAGAAAAAAAGAGAGAAGACCCAATAAATAAAATCAGAGATGAAAAAGGAGACATTACAACTGATACAGCAGAAATTCTGAGGATCAACTATATTTTAACACACTGGGAAACCTAGAAGAAATGGATAAATTCCTAGATATACACCATTTGCCAAGATTGAACCATGAAGAAATCTGAAACCTCAATAGACCAATAACAAGTAAAAAGATCAAAGTCATAATAAAAAGTTGCCCTAGCAAAGAAAAGCTGGGGATCCAATGGCTTCAATGCTGAATTTTATCAAACATTTAAAGAACTAATACCAATCCTACTCAAGCTATTCTGAAAAATAGAAGAGGAAACACTACTTTCAAATTCATTCTATGAGGCCAGTATTACCCTGACACCAAAACCAGATAAAGACACTCAAAAAAAAAAAAAAAAAAAAAAAAAAGAAAGAAAAAAAAGAAAAGGAAAAGAAAACTATAGGGCAATGTCCCTGATGAACCCTGATGCAAAAATCCTCGACAAAATGCCAGGAAACTGAATTCAACAAGACATTAAAAAAATCATTCATCATGACCAAGTGGCATTCATCTCAGGAATGCAAGGATGGCTCAAGATACACAAATCAATCAATGTGATACATCCTATCAACAGAATGAAGGACAAAAACCATGTGATCATTTTAATTGATGCTGAAAAAGCATGTGATAAAATTCAACATCCCTTCATGATAAAACCCTTCAACAAACTGGGAGTAGATGGAAGATACCTCAACACAATAAAAACCATATATGACAGGCCCATAGGTAGTATCATACTGAACGGGAAATACTGAAAATCTTTTCTCTAGAATTTGGAACAACACAAGGATGCTCACTTTAACTACCATTATTAAATATAGCACTGGAAGTCTTAGCTAGAGTTAGTAGACAGGCAAAAGATATAAAGAGCATCCAAACTGGAAAAGAAGAACTCAAATTATCCTTGTTTGCAGATGATATAATCTTATATTTGGAAAATCCTAAAGACTCCACCAAAAAAATTATTAGAATGGATAAACAAATTCAGTAAAGTTGTAGGATACAAAATCAACATACAAAAATCAGTAGCATTTCTATATGCCAACAGCAAACAATCATAAAAAGAAAATAATCTCATTTACAGTAGCTAAAAATAAAATAAAATACCTAGGAATAAACTCAACCAAATAAGTAAAAGATCTCTACAGTGAAAACTATAAAACATTGATGGAAGAAATTAAAGAGGACACACACACACACACAAAAGGAAAGATATTTTATGTTCTTGGATTAGAATAATAATTATTGTTAAAATGTCCATTTTATCCAAAGAAATTTACAGATTTTATATACAATTCCTATCAAAATACCAAAGACCTTCTTCACAGAAATAGAAAAAACATCCTAAAATTTATATGAAACCACAAAAGACCCAGCATAGTCAAAGCTAACCTGAGCAAGAAGAACAAAACTGGAGGAGTTACATTACCTAAATTAAAATTGTATTGCAGAGCTAAAGTAACCAAAATAGCATGGTACTGGCATAAAAATAGACACATAGACCAATGGAACAGAATAGAGAACCCAGATATAAATCCATACATCTACGGTGAACTCGTTTTTGACAAAAGTATCAGTAACATACGTTGGGGAAAAGATAGTTTCTTCAATAATGATTCTGGGGAAACTGGATATCCATATGCAAAAGAATGAAACTAGACTCCTATCTCTTGCCACATACAAAAATCAAACCAAAATGGATTAAAAGGTCAGGCGCGGTGCCTCACGCCTGTAATCCCAGCACTTTGGGAGGCAGAGGCAGGTGGATTACTTGAGGTCAGGAGTCCGAGACTAGCCTGGCCAACATGGTAAAACTCTGTCTCTACTAAAAGTGCAAAATTAGCTGGGCGTAGTGGTGGGTGTCTGTAATCCCAGCTATTCTGGAGGCTGAGGTGGGAGAATCACTTGAAGCTGGGAGGCAGAGGTTGCAGTGAGCCAAGATCATGCCACTGCACTCCAGCCTGGACCACAGAGGGAGACTGTCTCAAAAAACAAACAAACACCCAGAGACCCTAGTAGGCACAGACACAAGCCGCTGGATGTTGAGAGGAACACACCAGTGGAGGAGCACACAGGTGGCTGGACATTGAGAGGAACAGAGGAGCAGAAGAGCACACCGACAGGCACCAGCGGACACTGCCAGACCATCCACAGGTAGAACAATGCCTAGACTGAGGGGAATTTGGCCAGCATAGTCAGCGAAGAGTCCGGCTGCTGAGCGGCCAGACTCCAGGGGAAAACCACCTTTCCACTCCATTCCCTTTCTGGCTCCCCATCCAACTCTGAGAGCCACTTCCACCATTCAATAAACCTTGCATTCATTATCCAAGCCCATTGTGGGATCCGATTTTACCGGTACAACAAGGCAAAAACTCCAGGATGCAGAAAGCCCTCTGTCCTTGCGATAAGACAGAGGGTCTAACTGAGCTGATTAACACAATCCACCTATAGACAGCAAAACTAAAAGAGCACCCTGTAACACACGCCTACCGGAGCTTCGCTTCAGAAGCTGTAAGCCTTCGCTTCTAGACACTGCCCTGGGTTTCGAGCTCACGCGCCCCACAACCTGCCCGTCTGCATGCTCCCCCTAAGGGTTTCAGCAGAGAACCAAAGAAGAAGTCACACCCCCATTGTTACCGGTAGAAGGTGTCCAGGTTCTTGGCGTCTTGAACAAAAAATTGGGCAAAACGCATAAACAAAGCAAGGAAGGAATGAAGGGATTTATTGAAAATGAAAGTACACTCCACAGCGTGGGAGTGGGCCGAGCACAGGGGCTCAAAGGCCCCGTTACAAATTTTTTGGGAGTTTAAATACCCCTTAGAGGATTCCATTGGTTACTTGGAGTACGCCCTGTGTAAATGAAGAGGATGAAGTAAGGTTACAAAGTCGTTTATGGTGTACACCCTATGGAGAGGATATTTCCTGTTATAGCCGAAGTGTGAATCGGCCTTATGTTCCCTACCTCCAGACCCTATTTTTCTGCCTCACCATCACATGCCCTGCAAGGGTGATAAGGAAACTATTACCGTTTCAGTATCAAGGAAATGAAACTTACCAGATCATCACATCTGGACAATGAGACACCAAATCCCTCACCTATCATGATTCCCTAAGCGACCACCTGATTCCTGTTGACTAACTCCTCTTCCTTACCCCTCCCTAATTCCTGATTTCCTGCAAGTAGTCACATTTCTTTCTCGCTATATAAACCCCTGATTCTAGTTGGTTGGGGAGACAGATTTGAGACTGATTTCCCATCTCCTCTGCTGCAGCACCAGAGAATCGCTTGAACCCCGGAGGCAGAGGTTGCAGTGAGCCGAGATTGCGCTCCTGCTCTCCAGCCTGGGCGGCAGATTGAGAACCGGTCTCAAAAAAAAAAGAAATTTCCAAATTGTCTGGAATAAGTATATTAAATTTATTTTTTAAAAGGTTATTAAAAACTATAGGAAAATTTTGTTTGCTTTCATCTGAAATATAATGTTCCTCATGTTAAATCTTGTTCTTCCCTGGCAATTGCCTTCTTCCCTGGGAATTCTCATTGTTTCAGTGATTGGCATTCTGTGCCAGGAGCAGCAGGATCTAGACGCAACCCCTGGCCTTTTAGTAACACATGTAGATCTGGCCCCGCCCGCCTGCCGGTTGTCTGTACTGATCTGAGTATAGTCAAGTACCTGCGCATGCCCAGAACGCACCAAGCATTCTGCCCTCTGGCAGCCTCCTTCCGACCATCCAGATACCACCTCCTTCAAGAAGCCCTCCCTTTGGGGAGGTAGCCCCGCCCTTTGGGAGCACAAAACCCTTTTTGCTCCCAAAGCCCTACGGCTTTATCATGTGCTGATGCTACTCTCTGCTTGTTCGCTGGCTGGGCAGGCCGGTGAACACTTTGCAGGAGGGGGCTTTGTCATAATCTTCTTTGTAGCCCCAGCCCTAGCTCAGCAGCGGAGCCCCTCAAACCTCGGGAACTCCTCCCTGCAAAGGAGCCAGGACGCCCTCCCTCAGGCTGCCTTTAACCAGGGCAGAGTGACAGAGGACCTCCACAGAGTTAGCGGTCACTGCCTTAGCAGTTAGGCCTCGGGGCCCGGGCAGGCACAGCTGGCGGGACTCGGCGCAGGCTGGCGCTGGGGCTTGTGTATCCACCTCACAGCTGCAGGCGGACTGTAAGCGCGCGCGCGGTCGCCATGGCAGCGCAGCCGCCGCGGCCAGTGGGTGAGAGGAGCATGGGGAGCCCCCGGGAGGCCGTCCGTGCGCCGGCCAGGTCCCCGGCTTGGGCCCCCACTCAGGCCCGTACTCCGGGCGCGGCCCTGGTGGGCCAGCGCGGTAAGAAGTAGGGAGTCCGTCTGCGCGGCCTGGCCCGGACGAAACGCGCTAGGGGCGCCGGGTGCCACGGCCGGAGTCCTTCTAGCAGCCCGCCAGCCCAAGGCGGCGCGGAGGGAGAGTGCCCCTGGGAACCCCATCTGTGACCAGAGGTTTGGGGCGCCCCGAAACGAGGGCAGGAGAGGAGTCCCCGCCGTTTGTGCGATAGGTTGTGCAGATGGTGTCTGTCGCCGTGCTCTCGGGATCTCCAGGGTCTCCCTCCGGGAGGGTGTGGCTGGGGGGCTCTTCTCAGACCCCTTTTTGTGAAAGTCCCAGAGAGCAGGTCACAGGTGGGCATGAGGGTCTTGATACCGTTTCTGACTTTGCACCTCTGTACTGTCTCCATTTTAAATATTTCTGCGCCCATGAATGATCTTTAGCGAGTTAAGCATACCCTGAAGGGCCACCCCTTACACGCCATTTCCGTTTTATATGCTTGTTTTAAAGTATGTTTGTGGATACGGAACTGTTCGGAGGCTGGCTTAATAGTACTCACTGAATCCAGGAGATGGGCAGTGTTAGGCTCTGCCTTTAGCATGAGAGGAAATTAAAGCTGGGATAACAATTTGTTCAAATGTGCACACTGCGGATTCTGGGTGGGGCACCCACGTTCTGACTCATGCTCATCTCTTGGATTTCCCAGTGCTTGGCTAAGTATAGAAAAGCATGTTTTGGAGGGATCTGCCTCCTAAATAAGTCCTTTCTCTGGAAATTGTAAAACGTGCTGCCAGAGTCGTGGATGAAAAAATGAAATTTGGGTTAGGTTCTTTACATTTTTCTGCGTAGCTGGGTTATTTCCTAGTTTTTACTTTACTATACAGTATAGGAAATAAATTCATTGGTGCCATAAAATCCTGGCATACAAAATACATAGGTGAATTTTAAGTCAAAGGAAGGGTAGCAGAAACTTTTAAATACTGTAAATCTGTGGCTAGCTTGTTTAATAATAATATTTCCATAATTTTGTTTAGCTGTATTTAGCTCGTAGGCTAAGATTCCTTCATGCCTTCGCGAAAATGAATTGTAGTCTGACACATTTCTGTGCCTTGTGGTGTGGGCAGCGCTGAATCTCGGAGATTCTCAGGGCAATCTTTCTCTTAATGCCAAGGAAGAGAGTAGGGAAGAAAGAAGCCTACTGGGAGCCCAGCTCCATCTTCTATTTGGGATCTACTTGCTTTGTTTCCTGGGGAGGATGCTAAAGCAGCATTTTCTAGATTGCATTCCAAGTGAGGGGTGTGTGTGTGTGTGTGTGTGTTTGAGATGGAGTCTCCTCTGTCGCCCAGGCTGGAGTGCAGTGGCGCGATCTCCGCTTACTGCAATCTTGCAACCTCCACCGCCCGCGTTCAAGCGATTCTGTCGCCTCAACCTCCCAAGTAGCTGGGACTACAGGCACGCGCCACCACGCCGGCTAATTTTTGTATTTTTTGGTAGAGATAGGGTTTCACCATGTTGGCCAGGCTGGTCTCGAACTCCTGGCCTCAAGTGATCCACCTGCCTCGGCCTCCCAAAGTGCTGAGATTACACGCATGAGCCACCGCACCCGGCCAGAAATGCAGCATTCTTATCTTCCCTATTCTCAAGCTTAACAGTTTGAAGAGTGTGCACATGTTTTAAATACTCTGAGAAGTGTTGTGTCTCTGTATAGTTTTGTTTATTTTAGCACTTCTCAAACTTACTTGATGATAAAACCTATTCTGTTTGGAACACCTTTGATCATCCTGTAGAACATGAATATTCCACAAAATACAATTTGGGAAATATTGTGCTACAATATCATTTAAATACATGAAAATTTTCCAAAATAGGTGAAGCTTTTTCAATATGTACATCTATCCACATGACAGAAATTATGCTATTTAAAATTGTCAGAGATTATCTAGTGACATGGGAAAACTGCTTACAATATAACGTTAACTGAAAAAAACAACATATAAAATTATATCCAAAGATTCCAATTTTGTTTAAAAAATACTTAATATGCATATGAAAGAAAAACTATAAGAAGTATGTATGCCTAGACCTCAATTGTGGTTGTTCTTTGGCAGTGGGATTGCAGAGTAACATGTATTTTCTTTTAATACTAGAAATTTCCGGTCGGGTGCGGTGGCTCACCTGTAATCCCAGCACTTTGGGAGGCTGAGGCGGGCTGATCACTTGAGGGCAGGAGTTTGAGACCAGCCTGGCCAACATGGTGAAACTGCGTCTTTATAGCCGGGTGTGGTGGTGTGTGCCTGTAGTCCCAGCTACTTGGGAGGCTGAGGCAGGAGAATTGCGTGAACCCGGGAGGCAGAGGTTGCAGTGAGCTGAGATTGCGCTCCTGCTCTCCAGCCTGGGCGGCAGATTGAGAACTGGTCTCAAAAAAAAAATAAATAAATAAATAAATTTCCAAATTGTCTGGAATAAGTATATTAAATTTATTTTTAAAAAGGTTATTAAAAACTATAAGAAAATTTTGTTTGCTTTCATCTGAAATATAATGTTCCTCATGTTAAATCTTGTTCTGCAGATCCATTTAGCAAACTCATTATTCTTCAGAGTGCAAAGGACACTCAGTAAACAACATTTCTGTGATATAGAGACTTAGAAGAGAAGCCAGCTCCTAAAAAGCTAAGCTGGTTGAGCAATGAGATCTCTGTGCACAAATTTTTAAAAGACATCCACAAAAGGTAGAAGTATAGAAACAAAAACAGTGGCCTGTGCTTCTAAGAAAAGTAACAGCATAACTTCCACCCCAGAAGACGTAGGCCTTGCAGAAGATGCTTTTGAGGTATTACTGAAAAAGTAAGGTCATTAAGGAAAGCTGCATGTATAACAGAAAGGAGATCTCAATTCCTGCTTTGTTTCTATCTTCTTAAGAACTTAGGGAAAAGTCACCTTTAGAAAGAGGAGATGGAAGGCTGGGTAGGAGAAGAGCTTCTGTGAGTCAGGCCTCGATTTGGTATGAAGAACTGACAGTTACATTCAAACTTGGGATGATGTAGAGGGTATCCAAGAAGCTTGTGGGAGTAGGTGATTTTTCAGATCCCTTTTGAGTTAGGTTATTAGATAAAATTGTTTTTATATGAAGCTATTTTAAGAAACCTTTTCCTCTGATGGATGCTGAGATACTGAAAAAAAGAAAGAAAGAAAGAAAGAAAGAGAAAGAAAGAAAGAAAGAAAGAAAGAAATGCTGAGTCACTGCAACCCAATAGTGCACAGTGGAAAGAGGTTTTGGAATCAGTTTGATTCTGCACTCTGCCCTTATTAGCTGCATGGTTTAGGACAAAATATATAATGTCGTTGGAAGTCATTTTCCTCAGCTACCAGGCCTGGCACATAATGGAGCTTAGTTCTCCCTTAATGTCACTTCCAATGTAGGGTGCTCACTTAAGCCAGTGTCTGCCAAGCCTCAGTGGGTGGTTCAGTGGCCCTAGTTCTCCAAACAGCATTTTAATTATCTATCCCATTATTTTTCTCTTCTCTTTTTCTAACCTTATTTCTGTTTCCTTTTCTTCCCTACCCCCACTATACACACGTACAACTCATATCTTTGAAAGGAGTATAGTTTTTATGGTATTCAAAAAGTTTCTAGAATAATTTATATGTGATGGAGGATGCATATATTTTTCAGAATCTCCAGAATCTGGTCTCCAGGAACATTATTCTAATCTGTGTATGGAAAAATCCCAGAAAATTAATCCTTTTATATTGCGTATGCTCCAAGAAGTGGATGAAGAAATTAAAAAGGGGTAAGAAAGACAAATACTTGATTACATTAATAGTGTTTGCTTATATTCATGTGTGTGAAAATCCTAACATATTGAGTGATTTTACAGCCATTTGAAAATGCTTGGTAAAATGGATATACCGTTTGATTCAGGTAAGTAAGCAGATGAACAACCCTGTTAGTAGGTCTTAGAGGTGGTATAGCATTCAGGAAAGAGCACTAGACCGGGAGTACCCAAGCTTGGGCTCCAGAGTGATCTTTAACTTCTGTGGGCGGGGTGAATCTTTTTTGTGTGTGTGTGGGCGGGGTGAATCTTTTTTTTTTTTTTTTTTCCTGAGACGAGTGTGTCCCTCTGTCCACCAGGTTAGAGTGCAGTGGCATGATCTTGGCTCACTGCAAACTCTGCCTCCTGGGTTCAAGCAGTTCTCCTCTCTCAGCCTCCTGAGTAGCTGGGATTATAGGCGCCCGCCACCATGCCCGGCTAATTTTTGTATTTTTAGTAGAGACAGGGTTTCACCATGTTGGCCAGGCTGGTCTTGAACTCCTGACCTCACGTGATCCGCCCGCCTTGGCCTCCCAAAGTGCTGAGATTAACAGGCGTGACCACCGCGCTTGACCTGAGCTGGGTGAGTCTAAGAAAATCACTGAAGTTTTCAGTGTTGTTATCTATAAAGTGGGGATACTGTTTGTGGGAGTGTGAGTGTGAGTGTGTGTGAGAGAGAAATTATATGGAATCTTTTAAAGCACTTTGCAGTCTGCAGAATGTTCAGTAGTTTTAAGTTACCTGTTATAAACATACTATATAAGTCTACTTACTATATGCTTGCTTCCAGTAACTGTTATCTGTGATATGACTATTTATACATGAAGGAAACATACTTTAATTCTTTACTGGGTTTCTATTTCAAAATCTTTTTTTTTTTTTTTTTTTTTTTTTGTATTTTAACAGGCTAGCAGCAGGAATCACATTAAACATTGCTGGTAACAATCGCTTAGTGCCAGTAGAAAGAGTTACAGGTGAAGATTTTTGGATTCTTTCCAGAATTTTAAAGAATTGTCTGTATATTAATGGTATGTTTCCATAAGAATCAATACCTCCTGCTTTTCATTGATCTGATTTAAGTATTCTTTATAAGGAATATCAGCTCCATTCATCTGTGCTTCAGGTTTGGATGTTGGATATAACCTTCTAAGTGATGTTGGTGCATACTATGCTGCGAAACTGGTTCAGGTATTATTTTACTACAAAATGTCTTTAGTTCCATTTACAGTGAAACCAATTAGTCTAATGACACACACATAAAATACTAGTTTTACCCGATGTCAAGGGTCCCGACTCTGTGCTAGAACACTTGAAATATACTGGAAACTCACTGTGAATTTGGTCTCAATGGAGCCAGTAGCTAGAGCTCCTGAGTTCTTTTGCAAACTTGTACACCAGGATTAAATATATACACCACATCCATCTTTCAGATTGATCAAAACGAAAGTTTTTCTTTCATTTATATTGTAATTATATTTTGTTTACGTAAGAATGATTTTTTTTTTCCTTAATGGTAGTTGTTTTTGCTAGGATAGTTTTTCTTGGTTATAAAGATTTTCTTTGGAGGAAAACACTTATTCAAATAAAGTATATACTGTGTGTATTTATGTGTGTGTGTATATATATATACTGTGTGTATGTATGTAAAACTGATCAATTTCCAATAATAATAATAATGTGTAATAGCTTATTTTCTCTCATAGAAACAACTCAATCTCATTTACTTAAACCTCATGTTTAATGATATTGGGCCTGAAGGTGGAGAATTGATTGCTAAAGTGCTACATGTAAGCATTTATGTATTTCAAACTAACATTTTATTTGGAAATTCTAACTTCTGATAGCTTGGAACCAACAGCGTCCGATGTTGAAGTGAATTTATTTTAATATTGTAGGAATACATATTTTTATTATACTTTATTTAAGTGTAGACATTGCATGAACACTTTTGAAGTCATAGTTTTACTAAGATTTAATTCTCATACATAAAATCTACCCTTTGAAAGTCTTCAGTGGTGTTTTAAGTATTAATATATTCAGAGCTTTGCAAATATCACTACTATCACTATTTTTAAAACATACTTATCACCCTAAAAAGAAAAGCCCTAAACTCATAAGCAATCCCTCTCCATCTTTTCCACCCCCTACTCTCCAGCCCCTGGCAGTCACTAACCTACTTCATCTCTCTATATATTTGCCTACTGTGGACATTTCATATATTCCATATAAACAGAATCATACAATATGTGGCCTTTGTGACTGGCTTAATGTTTTCAAGGTTCATCTTGAAAACCCAGTCACAAAGATTTATGTTTTTTAAAGAGTTTTATAGTTTTAGCTCTTTAATTCTTTGATCCATTTTAATTTTTGAATATGGTATGAGGTAGGAGTCCAACTTTATTCTTTTGCATGTGTATATCCACGTGTCCTAACACCATTTGTTAAAAGACTTCTTTCTCCCATTGAATTGTCTTCACAGCTTTGTCCAAAAATCAGTAACCATCATTACAGGGGTTTATTTCTGTATGAATAAAGATCTCTGTGACATGAATAAGTTTAAGGAAAAGTGCTGTGCCTTGATAGGCATATGCAAATATCTTCATAAACCTTTTTAGTGCATAAAGAGCAGCATTGTGCTAGCAAGTCCCAACTTTCACCCTAAGGCGGTTTTCTCCTTTCTCAGTAAACAGAACATACAATCGGGTTTTACACAGACATGTTCCATTGCCCAGGGATGGGCAGGAGACAGATTCTTTTCTCTATCTCAACTGCCAAGCAGCTTCTTTCCTCTTACACTAGTCCTCCTCAGCACAGACCCTTCACGGGTGTCAGGATGGGGGACGATCAGGTCTTTCTCTTCCCACGAGGCCGTATTTCAGACTATCACATGGGGTAAAACCTTGGACAATACCTAGCTTTCCTAGGCAGAGGTCCCTGCGACCTTTGTCAGTGTACGTGTCCCTGGGTACTTGAGATTAAGAGAATGGTGATGACTTTTAACCAGCATACTGCCTTCAGGCACTTGTTTAACAAAGCACATCCTGCACAGCCCCAAATCCATTAAACCTTGAGTCACCACAGCACATGTCTCTTGCAAGGACAGGGTTGGGGGTAGGGTCACAGATTAACAGCATCTCAAATACAGAACAAAATGGAGTCTCTTATGTCTACTTCTTTCTATATAGACACAGTAGCAGTCTGATCTTTCTTTTCCCTACATATGTCCTAATGTTTACTCATTAGAATGATGAAATGTCTGTAATTTTGTGAAATATTTATCACATTATATTACTTTAAAAGTGATATAGGAGGAATGGGGAGTGACTGGTTAATGGAATAGGACTGGCTTCGGGGATGATGAAAATGTTTTGGAATTAGCTACAGGTGATGACTGCACAATACTGTGAATGTACTAAATGCTACTGAATTGTGTACTTAAAAATGGTCAGTTTTATGCTATGTGAACTTCACCTCAATTTAAAAAAGTGAAGTGCTATAATTTTCTTAAGATAAATTTACAGATTTTTCCAGTGAAAGGAAAGTTTATTAATATATGGTTTATTTACTGGTTATTGCTTGGGCATCTGTTTCTTGGGCATTATTTCTACTCAACTGTTAAACTAGATTTTTATCTATTATGGTAGATTGAATGTTACCTTTAAGGAATATATCCTGTTCTGGCTGGGCGCGGTGGCTCATGCCTGTAATCCCAGCACTTTGGGAGGCCGAGGTGGGTGGATCATGAGGTCAGGAGATCGAGACCATCCTGGCTAATATGGTGAAACCCTGTCTCTACTAAAAATATTTTTTAAAAAATTAGCCAGGCGTGGTGGCGGGCGCCTGTAGTCCTAACTACTCGGGAGGCTGAGACAGGAGAAGGGCGTGAACCCGGGAGGCGGAGTTTGCAGTGAGCTGAGATCGCACCACTACACTCCAGCTTGGGCGACAGAGCGAGACTCAAAAAAAAAAAAAAAAAAAAGGAATATACCCTGGTCTGTCTCCATGAAAATTGGAGGCTGCAAATAGTAATAGTCTCCTAATTCATGTAATGTATAGAATTCTGTGGATTAAAAATTTTTAAATAAAATTTTTTTTTCCTTTTCAGAAGAATCAGACTCTGAAATACCTAAGAATGACTGGAAACAAAATTGAAAATAAAGGTGGAATGTTTTTTGCTGCAATGCTGCAAATTAATTCATCGTTAGAGAAATTAGATCTGGGTGACTGTGACCTGGTGAGTAAAATGGTTATGAGAAAATCATCCAGATAAGCTAAATGAGAGTCTTATCAATGACTAATTTTGCTTCTTATGTCTAATATCAGAGAAAAGGTATTTTTCCCCTAGACATAATAGTGCAGATTAATAAAATCAGACTATAGTAAATAACAGAAAAATACTTAATAAAAATATTCCTAAACTTCCATCTACATAGCTCATCTTAAACTGTATGGAATTTTTAGAAAAAGATCATGTTCACTTTAATTAAACAAATATTACTTTATTCATATAATTTTTTTACTTTTGAAAATACATGTTAGGCTGGGTGCAGTGGCTCACACCTAAAATCCCAGCACTTTGGGAGGCTGAGGCAGGTGGATCACCTGAGGTCAGGAGTACAAGACCAGCCTGGCCAACATGGTGAAACCTCGTCTCTACTAAAAATACAAAAATTAGTCAGGGCTTGGTGGCGGGAGCCTGTAATCCCAGTTACTCAGGAGGCTGAGGCAGAAGAATCGCTTGAACCAGAAGGTGGAGGCTGCAGTGAGCTGAGATCATGTCACTGCACTCCAGCCCCCGGGCGACAGAGTGAGACTGCCTCAAAACAAAAATAAAATACTTTTTAGTAGTTACTTATATTGTAGCACAAAAACTTAAAATGATGCTAAAAGCTGCTCTGAAGCTGGGTGACATGACATGTACCTGTAGTCCCAGCTATTCAGGAGGCTGAGGTGGGAGAATCTCTTGAGCCCAGGAGTTTGAGGTTACAGTGCACTACAATCGTGCCTGTGAACATCCACTGTACTCCAGCATGGGCAACATGGTAAGACCCTGTCTCTAAAAATTATTAAAAACTATAAAAGTTGCTTTCAACCTTCACCTGGCCTGATAATGAGAAATGTGTTTTTTTGCATGTCTTCAAATTCCAGGCTTCACTTTCTCTGACATGTTTTCAAATCTTCAGGCCTACTCTTGGGAACCTGTTGTATAGCCTCAGGTTAATCAATGTGACATGAAAATAAGATGGGCCAGGGGGCTCTCTGGTTTAATAGATTCTGAAGGATTTTTAATTTTATTTTTGGAGACAGAGTCTCACTCTTGTCGCCCAGGCTGGAGTGCAATGACATGATCTCGGCTCACTGCAACCTCCATCTACCAGGTTCAAGCGATTCTCCTGCCTCAGCCTCCTGAGTAGCTGGGATTACAGGTGCCTACCACCACACCTGGCTAATTTTTTTGTATTTTTAGTAGAGATGGGGTTTCATGATGTTGGCTAGGCTGGTCTCGAACTCTTGACCTCAGGTGATCCACCCGCCTCAGCCTCCCAAAGTGCTGGGATTACAGGTGTGAGCCACCGTGCCTGGCCCCAACTTCCTTTCTTACTTTGATTCTTACTTTTCCAGAGATACAATTTTGCCTTTATTACTCATGATTTCAAAGGTGTAATGGTTTAGCCACATCAATGTAACAAACAGTTCACACTGGGCTCTTATAATGCTCTTTTATATTTTTAAATAATTTTTTAGGGGTAATGATCTGGCAGTTTTAGATTACTGGTTTCTCTGTGGAGAATTAAAGGGTGGCAAGAAGAAGCCATCTGACCACTTAGAAGTCCAGGTGAGAAGTGAGGAGGACTTGGGCTGGGGTGGTGGCCACAGAGATGGACAGGAACAGACTAATTTGAGACATCTTTTGGAGGCAGCAGAATCTGTAAGACTTAGTGATCAACTGGATGGGAAGGTTAAGAGGAATGGCAGAGTGAGAGGAAGCCCATGGTTTCCGGCATACCAGCTGGGTGTACATGGTGGTGTCCATCACAGATATGGGGGAGGACTAGGCCCTTTCAGTCAGATAGAGCAAGAGAAGCCTATGGGATCTGTGAAAAATGTGATTGGTAACCTTTTCCCACCACACACACTTAAAGTACTAGTATGAATATAAGAGTGCTTGCACAATGATATGTGTTGCGTAAGTAGTATGAGCTCTAGCTGGGATCCACATAGAAGCTTGAGGGGTGAGGAATAAAAACCTAGAGGGAAACACCCAGGAAATGGACACTAAAACATTAAGAAACTCCCCATGCCATGTTTTAGTTAGATTTTAGGGCCAAGAGAAAAGAATACAGTTTTTGATCAACTTACAATTCAAAGTGCAAGGAATGCTTAAATTTTAAAAATAATTTTATCAGAATGCAGATAGCTGATCTTGAAATATTTATGTAGCGAGATTATTATATACTTTGTCAGTTTCCTTAATGAATTTACCTGTTTTTAGGGAATGCAAAGTGTGATAGCATTTGCTACCGTACTAACTCGAAACCAAGCAATTAAGGCAATAAACCTAAACCGACCTATACTGTATGGTGAACAGGTATGTATTCAAAGTGATGGTAGTTAATATAACAACATGAATGAAACTAAGGTACTACTACAAGTTTATGTCAAGGTACATGAATACACTATTTTTAGACATGTGTGTACTATATCTTGTAAACTACTCTTTATAAAAATGTTTATTTAAAGGAAAATTATATCAATTCTTGGTAAGACGTTTATAACTAAATATGCTTTTAGATATTGCTTACTTAAGCAGCAAACATGTCATCTTTTCTCTTGAAACTCAAGTTCTTAGTGAGTAAACCTGCGAGGGTCAAAGTGGTCAAGACGAAAGCATAAATAATGAAGTGTTTTGTTTTTTTTTTTTTTTTTTGAGACGGAGTCCCACTCTGTTGCCTAGGCTGGCACGATCTCGTCTCACTGCAAGCTCTGCCTCCTGGGTTCACACCATTCTCCTAATAGTGAAGATTTTAAAGGCCACATTATAAGAGCCCAGTGTGAACTGTTTGTTACATTGATGTGGCTGAACCATTACACCTTTGAAATCATGAGTTTTAAAAGCAAAATGTGTGTGAAAAAGCAGTCTGGAAAGTTTGGACTTGATCCTATCTATAGATAAGCTGCTTGCTGGAGACAGAAAGATGAGTAAAAACATGGTTCCTACTTTCATGACTTCTTGCTCCTTCTGGATGGCTTTCTTCTCCTATCACTTGTAAACAGCTAGAGAATAAGAACTCACATTATTATTGGTATAAACAAAAACATATATCTAACTATTAGGAAAAGTAAATGGTCAAAGCACTTTATAAAGTTCCATGTTTAAAATGTAATGTTTGGCCAGGCACGGTGGCTCACACCTGTAATCCCAGCACTTTGGGAGGCCAAGGCAGGCGGTTTGAGACCAGCCTGGCTAACATGGCAAAACCCAGTCTCTACTAAAAATACAAAAATTAGCCAGGCATGGTGGCAGGCGCCTGTAACCCCAGCTACTTGGGAGGCTGAGGCTGGAGAATCGCTTGAACCCAGGAAGCAGAGGTTGCAGTGAGCCGAGATCTCACCACTGCACTCCAGCCTGGGCAACGGAGCGAGACTTCATCTTCATCTCAACCAATCAATCAATGTCAATGTTTGAATTTTGAACTTTTTTTTTTTTTGAGATGAGGTCTCACTCTGTCACCCAGGCTGGAGTGTGGTGGCATGATCTCGGCTCATGGCAGCCTCCACCTTCTGGCCTCAAATGATCCTCCCACCTCAGCCTCCTGAGTAGCTGGGATCACAGGTATGCACCACCATGCCCAGCTAATTTTTTTGTATTTTTGGTAGAGACAGGGTTTTGTCATGGTGTCCAGGCTGGTCTTGAACTCCTGAGCTTAAGCTATCTACCTGCCTTGGCCTCCCAAAGTGCTGGGATTACAGGCATCAGCTACCATGCCCAGCCAAACTCTGGACTTTTTAAATGATCAAAGCACTTTAGATAATTTAAAATTATCTATTTCATTGTTCCCCCTCAGCATGAATAACTGAGAATTAACGATATTTTTAAAGTAGTATTCTCATATTCAGAAGTGTATTTTACATTCTTTGCCTACATAGATATCTCCCTTTGAGTTATCTTTGCACTTTCCAGTACCAGAATTTTTGCAGTTTTACATCACCTTGTTTCATGTACGTAAATCCAATCTATTCAACAAGACCCTCAGAATCTTCAAATAGATTCCTATTTTTAAAATATTTAAAAGACTAGCAAAATACAGCTCAAAGTAGGCATGCAGTGAATTGCTTCACTCATGATTCATTCACACCATGAATATTCGAATGCAACCTTAAACCAGACACAATGCTAGCGAGGTGCTAGAGGTATTAAAGTCAAATAAATTACACAGCACTTGTCTTCAGTGAGTTTTCCATCTAGGTGGAAGGAGCTTGACAAGTCTGGAGAGTGATATGCTTGGGGTGCCATGGGGACATAAGGAGGGTAATCGAAATCAAAGCAGGGGAGGTGAGTGTGATAGGGAGGTTCTCAGATTGAGGATATGACAGGAGATTTGAAGGCTAAATAAAAAATTTCTGGATTGTATCTGTGCAGAAATATGTTTATATATAGGAGATCACATTATAAGCATGATCCCTTTTTAAAATATGTTGAGTGGTGTCATTCCTAAATCCACCTGAGGATGCTTATTATTAAAAGCCCAGGCCCCCTTGTTGCTCTCAGCCTGGTGTTTCTGGCAGCCAGCTAGGTGCTAGCCTGTTTTGTTCTTCTCCAGGACAGCCACTATCTTCTCTATCCCCAAGGCTACGATTCTGCTCTGAAATTGCTGTTCCCAAATACAAACCTGCAAATTAATTCCATTTATGGGTTTTACTGTTTTATTACCATGGAGGAATGGGATAACAAAAAGCTGTTAACATGTTGGACTTCACCTTTAACACTCATTGGCATTATCCAGGGAGCTTGAAAAATACTGATGCCAGGTGTCATGCTAGACAAATCAAGTCACAAACTCGGTGAATGGGGCTAAAACCCTTTACTATTTCTGACAATAGTTCCTCCCTTAATTAGGATACTCCTGCTTTCAAGCTTTGTAGCCTAGAACTGCAATCAAGGCCCAAACACAAAAACATAATGAGTTTGTGTTCTGTGCCTGGCACTAGGTAGAGCAATAGTGGAACCCCCTAAGTGTGATTGGTTTGCATTTTTTTACGTTCCTAGACTACACAGCATCCCTTTAGCAGGCTGGCTTGCATTTTTGAAGATACTAGTCCACATAACATTCCTTAGGGTATATCTTTTCAGTGTCAAAGCAATTTCAGCAAATACAGAATTACAGAATATTGAACAATAATAAATGCTTTGTAGTCTGCCTATGGAACACTTATTTTGTGCTAGGTACCTTTTTTCAGTTAACTTATTTCTGTGAGGGAAGCATAATTTCAGCTACTTTACTAAAATGGAAATTGAGACTCAGCTGGATAAAAATATTTTCCCAAAGT